>NW_012267248.1:9037944-9048204 GCF_000151885.1 Dipodomys ordii | reverse complement strand
AAAAAAAAAAAAAAAAAAAGGTATGACTTTATCCTGAATTTCATGAACTTGTCCAGCACCTTTAGAAACTGTCTTCGTTGTGTAGGCCTCTGAGAGTTGCCTCCTACCTTTCACATCAGTAGTCTTCAGTGATAGCTGGCAGATTTCCCAGCTGGAGATAAAGCATTGCATTTTCAAGGACATAAGTATTCACAAGTGTGCTTAAACATGCGACTAGGCATCCTTTTGGTGCTTATACTGTCTTGAAAAGTTACAGGACTTCTGCGTAGAACTCTCTGGGTTATGCTCTGTACCATCAAAACAAGTGTAGGCGTCTCTCTTTCGTTCAGCAGTTACCTGAATGCCATTTTGCTATGGCTTGCCGAATGGAATGGTCTGTTCTGGGTGGTAAACCTTAAAGGTCAACCAGTCTCCACTCTCATCTGTCTTGGCTTCTGCTTAGTTCATGGTTCTACTGTTGGATTTTCATCTGGGTTTGTGATGAAAGCATGCAAGTTACAGTTATCACATTGGGAAAATAAAACATTCATTTTCATAAAAACATGAAACAGTTCCTTCAGTGGTTTCATAGAGTGCAAATAGTGGATAAAACAAATTTATAACAAGTAGTGTACAATAATCTATTAGTTTCATGAACCATGAAATAAAATATATACCCTGTTAAAATGAAGACCATAAAATATACACTTTTAACTTTTTTTTTTCTGAATGACCTCCAGCTATTCATCATGCCACCTAAACATACGAAACTAGAAAATTCTATATTAAGATTTTTAAACAATATCATTTCTATTATTCCATAAAAAATACATTAATATTGTTGGTTAGCAAAGTTGTTAAATATAGTTAGTTGGTTGGTAAACGGTTTGGTACTAGTCTACTATTAAATAAGATTGTAAATAATTATTTTGCTTCTTTCTATGGGAAAGTCTGGATAAAACAAAACAAAAACAAATAAATAAAAATTTGGCTCAATAAAATGTAAATCTGATTGTTGATTTACATTCTAGCATTGAAAACTACTAGCAATGAGCTCAAACAAAGTGCTGATAGTATACCTCAATACCTAGATAGACATCTGTTAATGCACTTAAAATAAAGATGTATTTCCATAGATTCACTCAGTCTTCCCTCTCCTACTTCACAGATATTTTTTGGAAAGGTTGCCTTTTCTCTCCCTCTTTCTTTAACCAATGATGCCTTTGTTATTTCCTTGTAACTTTCTAAATTGTATTTCCAAAGTGCTTTTTGGATATTCTTCTTTCTTCTGTCTCAGAAATGTTTGACAGTTTTGACATATTTCTTAAATTTAGCAGTTTATCATGAAGAGGTAATATGTAGAAAGATGTATAGGAAGCGAGGAATATTCAAATTAGAGAATGTCCTAAAATAGTGACTTACTCTCTTTTTTCTTCTCAATGGACTCAGCTATTATTACCAGTATAATTACTGGGTCATACACTTTTTTTTTGTCAGTCATGGGGCTTGAACTCAGGACTTGGGCGCTATCCCTGAACTCTTTTGCTCAAGGCTAGCACTCTACCACTTAGTGCCACAGCTTCACTTCTGATATTCTGGTAGTTAATTGGAGATAAGAATCTCATGGACTTTCCTACTCATTACAGCTTTGAACTTCAATCCTTAGATCTCAGCCTCCTGAGTAACTAGGATTATAGTCCTGAGCCACTGGTTGCTTGGCCATCATAACTAAAGAGTAGTCTTCAAATGAAGTGCTGGCTTTTACATATCTTTAATTATTTAAATGTGACCCATTTTTGTTTAGTTATTTTTATTTTTAATATCTCTACTAAAAATCATCAGTACTAGGGCTTAAACTCAGGGCCTGAGCTCTGTCCCTTAGATTTTTTTGCTCAAAATTGGCATTCTACTGCTTGAGTAACACTTCTACTTCAAGCTCTTCACTAGTTCATTGGAGATGAGTCTCATGGTCTTTCTTGCTCAGGAACACTTTGAACCACATGATCCTCAGATCTCAGCCTCCTGATTGGGTAACATTAGAAGTGAGCCATGAACTCATTTTTGATGGCTATCAATATGAAAATTAATGATCTCAGAGAACTTTAACACATGGACAAGTTTCTTGCTATTTCAATAAGTACCTTTGGCCTATGAGAAAAAAAATTGCTAAAGTACTAATGATTCCATCTTTATTTCATCATTGCAGACCAAGCAAACAAGCTGGTCTTGGTAAAGCTTGTCTGTAATCTCAACATTTGATAGGCCAAACATTTGATGTCAGGACCAACCTGGGTCACATAGTAAGTAAAAGCCAACCAGAACTACATAGTCAGAATGTATATTTAAAGAAAAAGAAAAAGGAAAGAAATCTTACTCAAGTTCTCTAGAGAACAACAGTTTAATGGTTGATACTTTTATACTTTTTTTCTCCTGAATAGTATAATGAAGGCTTAAGGGAAAATATTTAATCACAGTATATTAGGATCTTGATTTTTTTTGGAACATAGTGTCTCTTGAATAATTAAAGTACAAGGGCAAAGATTAAAGGGGGGAGATAATAATTTGAGAGAAGATAAAATAGCTCATGTTCTTTTGTTTCTTTCTTTCACAAAATTTTAACAAACTCCTGACAGATTCCTCCCACCCCCAAAGGTAGAAGCCTGGCTAAATGCATCTCTTTTACTGTGGAGAAATCAAACATTCATTTGCATAGGAGACATCCCTGTAGTAGAACATAAAGACACTTGGCCAGACTGCAGAGTGTAAAGAGCAACGAGTAAGGGACATGTGCAATGGGACATCTGTGATCATTTGTTGTGTCCTTTCTTCTGATAGAAACTGAATTCTGTTTGCTCTTCCTGGGATATTTATTTCACTATTTTAAAGTGTGCATTTTATTCTACCTTCCGATTGCACGCACATTAGCATAGTTTTTAATGAGCAGGCATGTGCTGAATTCTAAGCCTCTAAAGCTTTCTCCTGAACCCCTACTCCATAAATTCAGTCCGTAGCATATGTCTAGGTAAATATCCTTGGTGTCTCTTCAACATGGAGCAGCCAAATTCATCTTCACTCCACCACACCTTTGCCTGTGAATCTTTTAGTCATCTCATTGAAGGACATAAATATCCATCAAGATACCTGAGGAAGGCCACTGGTAGGCAAATTTATTGACTTCGCCATTAAGATCCACATTAAATCCATGATGAATTTGTGAAGACAACTTGTATTTAAAGTTAGCTTTCAGTTCTGCTCCTATCAATGGGGATTATGTAACACTCTCCCATCTGTTTTGCCTCAATTCCAACCCTCTTGTCTTCAGGTTTATTCTCTACACTGAATGGTTGATCTAAAGACTATTCTATTTGTTAACTTTGCTACTTAAGTCTAAAATGGCTCAGCTTTTCTTTTCCTTTTCTTCCATTTCTTTTTCATCCATTCTCTTCCTTCCTTTCCTTTTCCCTTCTTTTCCTTTCCTTTCCCTTTCTTGTCCTTCTGTTTCCCTTTCTCTTTCCCTTGCCTTCCCTTCCTTTTTAAAGTTACCTGGAATCTCTAAACCATAGCTTGGTATGTAAGACTTTAATGACCTGAGTTCTCTCCACAGATTCAACATCAAGTTCTGTCCGTTTCTTTCAGTTTCCCTCCTGCTACAGATGCATAGATACATTCTTGTGTGTGTGTGTGTGTGTGTGTGTGTGTGTGTGTGTGTGTGTGTGTTGTTATTGTGAAGGTGATATATACAGAGGTGTTACAGTTACATAAGTCCAGTCAAGAGTACATTTCTTTTAAAACAGTGTCACCTCTTCCCATTTTCTCCCTCACAAGTTGTATAGCTCATTTTCAACATAGTGTCTACTGAGCATCACTTCTGTGTTTGTTCACCCTTTGTCCCAGCATTTATATGCTCCCCCGTACCCCCAAAATAAATAAACTTACACACAAGACAGGAAGTACAGAAATAAAGAACAGCAACAAAGAAGACAAACAAAAAATAAAAACAAAAGCAAAAAGCAAAATGACAAAAAACACTCTTGTTTCCATTTCTTGGAATTCATTTTGATAAACGTCATTTTATATGATTGTACATAGCTACTGAGCCTTTGTTATCCTCTCCTAAGAATATCCTCCTTTGGACTCATTGCATGAATGTCTAGAGTCCTGTATACTTTACCATATCCAAGTGTATTTTTTGGTCATTCACCATCCAATGTGTTTACTTGTAGATTTATAGGTACATTCTAATTACTACAAACGAGGGAACCATGAAAACTATTTTTCTTTGGATTTGGCTTACTTTCCATGCGATGCCATATGACACTGAAGTTTTGGAATTTTGTTCTCTCTCTTCTTTCTACATGGAATTTTCATTCCTTAAACACAGCCCTACTTTAGTCTGGCTATATTCTCTTATGGTCTACTTTGCACACATCACTTTTAGTGTTGCCTCTCTCCTTGGGATTCCTGACTACTCTTGAGGCTGTAGACTTTCTAAAACAGTTATCCATTCTTCTCTGATTATTGAACACCTAACAGTGATTAATAAATGTGGATCACTCCATAAATATTCCATGGAAAAGAGTTTAATGTTTAAGGAGGTGATAAGTTGATATTGATGAACAAAGAGAGTTTTGTTTGTAAGAAAATACAATCATTTTTCTCTTTAAAAATGAGGCTAACATGGAAATACAAAAAAAAATGTCATGGTCTTAGATGAGGAGCAGCTGTATATAAAAATGTCAAAAGATACAAGTTCCTAAAACACAGATGAGCTGAAGTAAAAGTCACCAGGTGACTATATTTTATTCAATGATTTTAATTTCATTTTCTTAAAGTTATGTTATGCTATAATAAATATTTTTAGACACAAATGCAATGCCATGAAAACTTTTTAAAAACAACATTTGAATACATATACCTTATAGAATACATTTATACATAGCATAAATATATTTTATAATATATCAATATATAAATAATAGTTATATATCATCCTATAATATTTATGTTTTTCATAACCTTTGCTTAAATATATAATTGCATTGATGGTTTCAGTACTTGAGATTGAAGTTAAAATCTTATACCTACTACATGAACTTTACCTTGAGCCATGGCCCCCCAGGTTTTAATTGGTATTTTGTTTTTGAGATACTGATTGCTTAAATTTGTCTGAATTGGCTTCTTATTTTTGATTCACTCCCTAATACCTGGGATTTAGGTGTCCAGCACAATGCCTGCTCTATATGGGTAATTCTACTTATCATTTAATTGAGCTATGGCTTAAAAGAGCAAGAATTCTGAAGTAAAGCACCTGTAAATACAAGATATTCTTGGATACATGATTTTGCTTGAAAGATGTTCTCTAATTAATACAACATTTGTGGAAACTTGCACATTTCAAAAGCACTTTTTGTACTTTCAAATATGTATGCTTGTTTGTAGATAGTACTTTAAAATCTTCTATTCTGAAATTGATCTTAAAGTCATAGGAATTTATATAAACTACACTTGAGATAAAATACTCTAATAGATTATTTGTATGAAACTCTGTTGAACTATGGAGATTTCATTTTTTAAGCATTCCACTAAGGGCAGTTCAGATCTATTTTCTCTTCTCAAAAAGAACCAAACAACATGCATACTCAGTAAGAAGGAAGAAATTGTTTACAGGATAACCAATATCTACTCTTCATGAAACTCAAACTCGGTATGAAAACAATATAAAAATTAAGTTTAAATATTCTTAAATCTTTCTCTGAGAATTTGGAGTTGCTCCGTAAAGAGGTGATTTTTTTTCAAGTGAGTTTGTGAGAGTATGCATAATATATTCTGGCATATAAACAGACCATCTTTCTTTTCCTGTCCTTATTTTCCTGCTGGTATTCAAGGTGGATCTCCACTCTGTGGATATTAAAGAGTTGACATTGTAATAAAGGTAGAGAACTAAGTTACTGTGCACCACACTTGCCATGAGTATGCTCAGGTACGGGAAGAAGTGCAGAAGATGAAGGAATTACACAGAGCCCAGTAGAAGTTCATTGCCATCCAAACCTGCAATGGAGATTCTGTGACATAATAGAGTTTGTTCCACACACTGGACTCTAAGCTTATGTGAGATGTGTATCCTGTTCAGCAAGGCATCCCAATCACATCCAGCAGTCATTCCTACATATTGATTAAATAAGTAATGAAGCCATCAATCTTGGAGTAGACTTCTCCAAGTCTACTCATGAAAAAATACATTGTGTGTGCAACATAGAGAAAAGCATAAGGAACAGGAGTTTTTTTTCTTCATTTTTTTAATGTAGGTTATGGTTCCAGGGGGCATAACTACACCAGTTAATGAGATCTGATGATAATGAAGGAGTGTTACCAAAGCAATTCTAAATACTATGCAAATTTTGATACATCAGTCATGTAGTGAGAAATCTACAGAAGTAAATACCCTGGAATGCTAAAAGTAGGAACACACTGGGGTTTCTATCATTAATGCAAATAGCATCTGATAATAACAGACACTTGGTAATGGACTCTATAGATTTGCTGAAGCTGCATTAAAACTCATAATAGGGGTGAAGATCTGACTTACTGGCAACAGAGTGAGTGGCTCCACTTCACTGAGTACATGGAGAGTGTTATCAGGGAAAGGACACCCCTGTGATACCAGGGCATCAAGAAAGTCACGCGTGGGAACTGATGTCCTAAGCAGTCATGACTCCTCATAGACCAACATTATGGCAGTCACATAATATCAACGTGTTTTGAAAATTTATTAATATTAGCACCTTTTGCGGTATAGGTGACAAAACTAATTTTAAAACATGGTATGAGTAAATGATTCAAGTTCAGTCAGTACTGAAGTATAAAAGAGTCTCATGGTGAATTTAAAAGTATTTATATTTAATAAGACAAATACCTCTTTTAATGTGAATACTATATTAGCATTTAAGTAGTGTTTTGTCTTCATTTTCATTACTATTTTTTTAAAAAATCATCCTTTTTATTTGTATGTCTTGTATATGAAGATTCAACCAACACTCAAAAATATTTAGAAAAGAATTTGTGTCTGAACTGATCCTGCATAGAGCATTTTTTCTCTAAACTATCTACTATACATACAGTATTGAAATTGTTAGGTATTAAAAGTTGTCTAGAGACAGCTTCAAGTATATGGGAGAATGCACATTGCTTAGATGCAGTCCTTGGTCATTTTATGTAATGGGTTTGAGCATCCTTGGATATTGATATTTAAGTGGTCTTAGAACCAATCCCCGTGGATGCCAAAGGACAATTCTATACACAAATAAGTTCCTGCATGAAAACTCATATTCCTTTCTCCCTTGTTGTTGTCTCTCATGTTGAGTTGTGACTTTTAGTCTCTGCCATATGACATTCATAATGACAACAGTATACCCATTCATTATAGCAGATATACATTTTACGATTCATTCAAAACTTAGAGGCATACATCTGGACCTGGCAGTACTGACTCTGGGTATGTTAGCAGACTCTAGGGAAGAATACTGACCATAATTTTCACCGTCCTTAAATTTGTCCAGGTTTTTGAAGGCAGAATTACTATGTATGACTTTTTTCTAATTTCTGTTAACACATATGACAAGAGTGTAACATGGGGACAAGTTGCAAATGAAATCATTCTATACTTTATCACTCAACATATTAGTTGGTATTGACACTTAAACTGCAAACACTTGTAGTGGAGATGTGCTTTTACAACTTGCTTTGTTAAACTCTAGCGAGGAAATTTGGACAGTAAAGAACTGAGAAATGTCTTTGATTATAAATGCCTTTGATTATAAAAGCAGGTTTATTTTATTTTATTACTACGAGATGGAGAGAATGGGCAAAATATTTTATTTCCCCACGTTACTAGTCAGGACAGATCAAAACTCAGACTATGGTAGGTGTCACATGAATATTGGTTGAATGTAATTGAACATCTTTGCTGTCTTCCATGAGAAGTAAGGCACTTCCTATAAGAAAAGAGATTGGAAGTAAAGCCCTTCCCAATCTCCATTATTTAGGCACTAATTATCATGTTTCTCAATGCCCTGTACTTCCTATGCATACCTCATTTCACTGCTCATTATCACCTCTACCACACCAGAGGGTAGACAGGAGTTAATAAAGTGATTATAAGGGATAATATGTAAATGAGCCATCCTGGTTTGGTGGGCAGGTAGATTGCAATTCTTGATTAACAGGAGGCTTTGGGATTGCTCTTGAATTTTTATTGTTACGAGTCCCTCTCTCTTGTTGGTGACACCTGCAATCAAGATTATAGACTTGGTCTGCAGGTCTTTGAGATAAAACTACTATTTACTAGCTGTCCAACTACCTGAGCTAGACTAGGTGTTACCACAGCAGAGAAAATAGACTCAGAAAAGCTTGACAGGCTTCAAAAGCCTTTAAGCGAAATTTGTAATCTGATTGGCAAGCAGTTTCATAAAGCAAAAGAGGAGTTCTGTGTGCCTTCTCCATGATGCTACAGCAGAAAGAAGCCATGTCAGCACATTGCACAGCTGCAGTCTGTTAATTGTGTTTTAAGTTGTGGACAACCCAAAAGGCTGTGACTATAACCTACCCAGGGAGCAAAGGTTAGACAAGGGTCTGCATAGCGGGAAATTTGGAATGGGGGGGGGAGGGAGGTCAGGTGGTGATTTGTTTCATATGTTGTGTGTTGATGGTGGGGATCTCAGAAAAACAAGGTGATAGAAGGAAAAGCCAATGGGAGGCCAAGTTCCTGAGGAGTCCAACCTAAAAACAGGTGGTGGATAAAGCCAATTTAAAAAAAAAAGGACGGAGTCAAAACACTGAAGGATGTTAAATTCCAGGACTCTTAAGGGGTGATGGTGCATATGAGGTCATTGAAGAGCCCTTTTAGATACAGATCCCTAGACCCTATTCTAATCTCTAATCATTAAAAAAAAAAAAAAAAGAACAACTGGAAGTAGAGCTGTGGCTCAAGTTGCAACCTGAGTAAAAAAGCTATAGACTGTTGCCCAGCCCCTGAATTCAAGCCCTAGTACAGGCAAAAAAGAAAATAAAAAGAAAAGATAACAGATAGAGAGGGGGAAAGTCTGAAATAGTTACTCAAATAAAAATAAAAGAATTTTCAAACAACTAACAGTGAAAATAGATTTGGAAGAAAGGATTTTTCAGGTTTGGAGGAGCAGCAAGAGACTCATCTGCAAATCATCAGATAATGCACCTTTTTGTTGTTTGTGTCGGTCATGGGGCCTGAATTTGGGTCCTGGGCACTGTCCCTGAGCTTTTTGCTCAAGACTAGCACTCTACAACTAGAACCACAGCTTATCTGGCTTTTTGGTAATGAATTGGCCGTAAGGGTCACAGTCTTTCCTGCTTGGGCTGGCTTTGAACTGTGATCATCAGATTTCAGCCTCTTGAGTTGCTAGTAGTAATATGGACTACCAGTACCCATCCAAGAAGATGTACTTTTAAAAGCATGTTTATTCCAAAGATATACCACATTCAAAATGTAGAATAAAATGTGGAGGAGTGGATTTCTATTCAGGCCTCAGAAAATGGCATGTAATTTTATGAATCCAAGAACTAAATTTTAGCTTTGTAGAAGCAGAGACAAATGGGTTTCTTTTGTTTTGTTTTTGTTTTAGTAGCCCTGGCATATTTTACCAGATTTACCTAACATAAAGTGAAAAGTATAAATGCTATAACTGTAATTCAAGATCAAAATTATTAGCGTAAGATGAAAAAGAATGACACTAGTAGCAAATTCTTTTTCTGTAATTGATCACACAGGACTGTCCTAAAAGCAACAGGTTGAGAGGCAGGTGTGAGATGAAAGATAAAATTTGATGGCCTTATCAAAGTGTCCCCAAAATTCCTGGAGTCTGTTTACCTCCATCTAGTGTTTACTAACTAAGAGGAGTGGAGAATTTCTATAGGTTTGTCAGGACCCTCCTGGGTAAGAAGGTAAAGTGAATGAGTGAGACCTTTATTAGTTTCCCTCCTTGAATATAGGAGTTTGTTTACTTGGCAAAATTTTTCAGGGCTCATACAGTGTCATGACATGTTTTGATATATATCAATTTTTGTGTTTTAAAATAATATTCCTTTGTTTGCCTAATCATTAGTTGATGATTATTTGGAATTTCCACTTTGGGACTTTATAAAAATGTTGCCCAGACATTTACCCAAATGTTTACAGACAAGACCACACTAAAGCTACCAGCACAACTATGTTTATTGCAGCATTATTTACCATAGCTAAGATATGGAACC
>NW_012267248.1:8975095-9037444 GCF_000151885.1 Dipodomys ordii | reverse complement strand
AAGGGATGTGAAGGGTAAACAAAAGGAGGAGGCTGCAATGCTTGGTAAGAAATGTACGCATTATCCTGCCCATGTAATTGTAACCCCTCTGTACAGTATCTTCACAAATAAAATAAAAAAATAAAAAAAATGTTGCCCAGATCAATTATGTGCAAGTCTTTGGATAGATTAATTTTTTTTCTCACTCTGGGAGAAGTAGCCAAGAACAGAATTGCTGTTTCAGGTAGTAACTGTATTTTTACATTTAAAGAAGGCCTTAAACTCTTTTATGAAGTGGTTGCATCATTTTCTATTCACACAAGCAATGTATGAATGCTTAATTTCTGTATAGCCTTGCCAACATTTGTTACTGTCTTTTGATGTGAGATAATATTTCTTTGTAGTTTTGGTTTGTCATTTCGCTAATAACTAATGATGCTTACCATCTTTTTCATATGGTTATTTGTCTTTGGTATATCTTCTTTGGATAAATGCCATTTAAATATTTTTCCATTTTAAAAAGTAGATCTTATATTTCCTAATTAATTGAAAGAATTCTTTATATATTCTAAATACGGATCCTTTATAGTATAGAAGCTTTTCCAAGGAGTAGATTGTGTTTTAATTTTCTTTTTTGATCTTTGTAATATACAAGGTTTATATGAAATCCAAGTGACAATTTTGATTACTCATAATTAGTGTTATATCTAACAACATTTTGTCATGAACATTTTCTATGTTTTCTTTTAGAAATCATATTATTTAAATTCTGCTCTGTAATACATTTTGACTTGACCCACATGTATTTGCATGTGAATATGCAGCAGTACCAGCATTATTGAAAAAAGGACATTCCCCTTGTTTCTTCTCCCATGGAATGGTCTTGGTTTCATGCTCAAAATAAGCTGAATATAAATGTAAAAGTTTACTTCTGGATCAGTGAATACAATATACACATTCTGTTCTATATTTGTATATAGATGTCTTGATTAGTCTAACTTTGCAGTAGGTTTTAAAATTGAAGAGTAGTATAAGTTCTCCGACTCTTGGTATGCTTTTTTTTCTTTTTCTTTTTTTGTGGGTCATGGGGCTTGAACTCTAGGTCTGGCATTGTCCTTCAGCTCTTCAGCTCAAGGTTAGCACTCACTCTACCACTCGAGCCACAGCACCACTTCTGGCTTTTTCTGTTTATATGGTGCTGAGGTATCGAACCCAGGGCCTCATATCATACGAGGCAAGCACTGTACCACTGAGCCACCTTCCCAGCCCCAGACTGTTTTGGCTACTTTGAGTCTTCTATGTTTTCACAGGATTTTGAGGATCAGCTTTTTCTGTTCTTTTGCAAATAGGTAACTATTGGTAGCACGGAGTACATAGCATATGTGAGGAGTTTGGGAATGTTGCTACGTTAATGTTAGGTAGAATTCCCAGAAGATCTTTTCATTCGTATTTACATTTCTTTTCACTTCACCTCTGTTTATTGCAGCACTACTCACTATTGTCAAGGTATGGAATCAGACCAGATGTTCCTCAATGAATGAATGGATCAAGAAACTAAGATTGACAGATAGATAGATAGATAGATAGATAGATAGATAGATAGATAGATAGATAGATAGATAGATAGATAGAGATACACACACAATGGAATTTTACTCATTCATTAGAAATGTGGTGCTGCATTGCACCACTTGTAAAGAGACCGGAGGACTTGGAAAAAAATATGTTAAGAAAATTCAGGGGCTGGGATGTAGCTCAGTGGCAAAGCGCTTGCCTAGCAAGCGCAACGTCCTGGGTTCGATTCCCCAGTACCAAAAAAGAAAAGACAAAAAAAAAAAGAAAATTCAGGCCCAGACAGAAAGAGCATCCATGGGTTTTTGTGTTTATGCATTTTTTCATTGTCAAGGTGATATACAGATGGGTTACAGTTTCATAAGTAAGGTAAGTACATTTCTTGTCAAACTTTTTACCCCTTCCCTCATTTTTCTGCAGCTTTCTCTCCCCAGGATCCATGTTTTCCCATAAATGTAGAAGCTAGATTTAGCTTACAAACTTGTAGGTAAATACATTGGGTGTTATGCAAGTGTATACAAATCTATAAACTAAAATATGGAAGATTCAAGGGAGATCACAAATAGTGTAATTTTTCTTTATCTATATTTTATTTTATATTTGAAAAATTTGAAAAATTTTAAATTTTCTATTTTTATTGTCAAGGTGATGTACTGAGGGGTTACAGTAACATAAGTAAGGTAATAAGTACATTTCTTGTTGAACTTCCCTCATTTTTTTCCATTTTCCCTTCCTCCCAAACCCTCCCCAAGTTGTACAGATCATTTCCAACATATTGTCTTGTGAGTATCGCTATTGCATTGGTTCTTTCCTTGTCCTTTGTCTCATCATTCTGTTGTTCCCTTTCCCCAATTCAGATAAATATATATACAATACCAGGGTACCAAAATCAAATACAGAGACAACAGGGGATATACCATGGGGGAAGAACACAATAAAGAAACAAGAAATCACATAATATATTAAACAACAACAACAACAATGAAAAACTTCTTGTATCCATGTCTTGGAGTTCATTTCACTTAGCATCATCTTATATGGTCATATGTATGTAGCTATTGAGCTATTCTGCTCTCTGCTAAGATTATCCTAGATGTATACTAAGTATTGCAAATAAGGGAAACCATGGGACTTATATTTCTTTGGGTCTGGCTTACTTCACTTTTTTTAGTCTTTTCATTTTCTTAAAAGTTGGGATGGTATAGAAGTATAGAAATCCACTCTCTCTCTCTCTCTCTCTCTCTCTCTCTCTATGTGTATGTGTGTGTGTGTGTATATATATATATATATATATATATATAAATCACATTTTCTTGATCCATTCATCTACTGAGAGGGGCATCTGGGTTGGTTCCATATCTTAGCTATGGGGAATAATGCTGTCATAAACATAATTGTGCTGGTAGTTTTAGTATGGCCTTTGTTTGTGGTCATTTGGGTAAATGCCCAGAAGTGGGATTTCTGGGTCATAAGGGAGCTCTATGTTTAGTCTTTTCAGGGACCTGTATACTGCTTTCTTAGTGGTTGAACAAGTTTACACTCCCAGCAACAGTGTAGCAGCATTGCTTTTTGGCCACATCCCCTCCAGCATCTGTTGTTACTAGAGTTCTTAATCTAGCCATTGTAACTGGGTGAAGTGGACTCTCAATGTTGTTTTTACTTGATTTCTTTTATGGCCAGAGATGTTGAGCATTTCATCATGTATCTATTGGCCATTCTTATTTCCTCTTCAGAGAAGTGTTTCTTTAAGTCTTTAGACTATTAATGGGGCAGTTGTTTCTTTGAGGATTTGTTTTTGAAGATGTAAATCTTCAAAATGTAGTGTAATTTCTTCAAGATGTAGTGTAATTCTTTAGAAAACAAAAATCAAGCCGGGAGCTGGTGGCTCACGCCTGTAATCCTAGCTACTCAGGAGGCTGAGATCTGAGGATCACAGTTCAAAGCCAGCCCGGGCAGGAAAGTCGGTGAGACTCTTATCTCCAATAAACTACTAGAGAACCGGGAATGGAGCTGTGGCTCAAGTGGTAGAGCGCTAGCCTTGAGCTGAAGAGCTGTGGGACAGTGCCCAAACCCAGAATTCAAGCCCCACGACTGACCAAAAAAAAAAAAATCAAAGTTCAGCAAAATAAAACAACAGAAACAGGGGACTCAAAAGGGGTGGAGTCAAAGGAAAAGGGGTAGATGAATAAAGAGAAGAGGGGGGAAATGGAGACAAGAGTTCAATGTGTATCCTATTAAGAAGTGTGAGGGAATGGGTGGGTATGAGAGAAATTGTATTCATAAACAGCTTTGTTAAATGCCAGCTTCTTTGTATAATTACTTAAAGATAATAAAAAAGGGAAATTTTGTGGTTTTAGCATTCAAATCTTGTGCCTCTGCAGTCAAATCTTTTCTTTTTATCTTATGATGAGTGTAATTTCCTTTATTAAACTCCTAAGTTATCTATTGCCAACATATAAAAAATGAATTTGGATTTGGATACTGACTTTGCTTTTGTCAACCTTCCTGAATACATTCCTTAGTTCTAGAACTTTTAATGGATACTTTAAGAACTTTTACATATAACATATGCATTGTCCTGGTAAAGTTGATTTGATATCTTCTTTTCTAACACAGATGCCTTCTTCATCATTTCTTTTGCATAGACCTCCCATTATAATGAGAAGACATTCTGATCTGGTTACTGACCTGAAGGAAAGTGCTTTCATTTTTATCACAATAGAGCATTGTATTAATCCTTAAATCCTTGCTTAATCAATTACATGTATTATTTCTTTCAACTTCAAGTGAGGAAATTGCTATGAGTATTTCTATTTTACAGGCCAGAAACAGGTACTAAGTAGTCATGTCAACCCTGAAATGAAACAACAGCAGAATCCACTTTAGTAAAGTGTCTGGATATTATTAAATTATATTAATTGAAACTGTAAGTAACAATGATAAAACAAATTTACAAATTTTACTAAATCAACCATGCATTTTATAATTTAACTATATATGGCTTTTCAAACATATTCAAATGTTAGGAATCAAAATTTGAAGGTTATGGTTACAGGTCTAAGACTAACATTAGTTCTGTCTGTGATTATATCTTTCTTTTTCTTTTTTGTTGGTCATGGGGCCTGAACTATGGGCCTGGGTGCTGTCCCTTAGCTCTTCAGTTCAAGGTTAGTGCTCTACCATTTGAGCCACAGTGCCACTTCTGCCTTTTTCTGCTTATGTAGTACTGAGGAATCGAACCCAAGGCCTCACGCATGCAAGGCAAACACTCCATGACTGAGCCACCTTCCCAGCCCCTTTTTCTTAATTTTTAATCAATGAGATTGGTCTGATTCCAATGTGTCTTTTCCACCTTTAATATTCTATGATTATATAACATTTGCAGCAGTTACCTGTATTTGAGCTTGTCAGTGCAAGGCCAGTTTAGACAATGTAGTGATACCTCTCAGAAAAAAAAGAAAAGAAAATGTTTTAAAAGAGCATTACAACTAGCATAAAATTAAAGTTTATATGAATGGGAAAAGGAAGGAGAATCACAGAAATGGTGAGACAAAGGACAAAAGGTGAACTAGCGGAACAGCGATACTCACAAGATACTATGTTAGAAATGAACTTTACAACTTTTGAGGAGAGGGGAGCCGAAGGGGAGGGTAAGCAGAAGAAAACAAGAGAGTGGTAACACTGTTCAACAAGAAATATACTCATTACTTATGTAATTGTAATCCCTCTGTATATTACCTTTACAATATAATAAAAAATACAAAAAATAGTTATTTAAAAATGCCAATTTCTGCATTTGTTCTGAGCTGAGTAAATAGTTTATAATCAAAAGAAATTCTCCAAGGGTCTGTGAGTAACCTCAGGACATGGAGCTGAGTTTCTTCTTGATATTGGTTATGAGGCCAACTTTTTCTATCCTGTTTTAGACAATGGTTCTTCCTTTTTATTTATGTGAGCTTAAAACAGGAACAGAGAGGGAACAGAAATCTAGACTATACTTACATACTATAAATAGGTTCTAAAACTCAAGAATGAAACACCATCTGAGGTATTTGAATTCCCACTGATACACAAACTATATTTTAATATCTATTTAAAATATGTAAATTTTAGGGCTAAGGATGTGGCTCTAAGTAATAGGGTACTGGACTAGAAACTACAAGATCTTGAATTGAAACCCAGTATTGCCAAAGTAAAGAGTAAGATTAAAAATTCTGAATTCAAGAATTAGGATTGCTAATGTTCACAAAAAGTGAAAATAAAGACATTTTGTTTTAGACCAAAAGAAAAAAAAGTAATGTTTAGTTACTAAGCCAAAATTGCCTAATGAATTGTTCTGTTTTAAACTCCATAGCTATCTGAATCAGCCAATGACAAATCCAGTTCCACTTCATTGAAGGCAAAAAAGACCAGAGAGGGATAAGGGTGGATAAAGTTTTAAAAAATAAATTCAATGAGAAAAAGGGACGAACAAAAATCATCTAATTAGGATAGGTTTTGTTTTGTAAACAAAAACTCAGTGATTTTAATCCCCCCAATATAAACGTAAGCTTCAGGGATGAAGTAACTCAAGAATCTCATCCTAAGGATAGGCATTCTTGAAACAATAAAATATAAGTCCCTAAGCAAGCTATTTGTCTTTAAAATATTTCAGAGAGTGAAGGGATAGATAGGCTGTAATCCCTCTTCTTTTAATAGAAAACAACTAAAGTACAGAAAATTTGGCTGCCTTTCCCATATTTTACTTTCATCCTTGAAAGTGAGACTGAAAAAAGAAAAATAAGTAGACAAAAGCAAATTAACGATAACATTGGAATCTGTTAAACAAAATGCAGTTAAAAATTAGACTTTTGAAGGGAAAACCATTTGAATAAGAATTTTTATATCAGGAAAATCTAAGATAAAAAGAATTAAAAAATAAACCTTAATACATTTTTATTTAGGAAAATAAGAATCTTTGTGGTGGCTGTTGAGAAAAGTGGAGGATTCTTGACAGAGGAAAAAAAAAAAAAGAGTCACTACAAAAAAGGAAACCAAAGCAGTTAGGTAATGTAGTTGATGACCAGGACAAAAGCAGTTAATTCCATTTTCCACCTTTAACAGGCAGGCTAATCAGCTGTAATTAAGAGGCAAAGTAGCAGCCTAATAAACAGCACTTGTCACCAGTTGTCATCTTAGTGATCAATTCACACCTCCATCACAATGACAGGGACTCTTCAAGTACTCTAATAACCTAACTCCTAGGAGCAGAGCAGGGTTAGGAAACAGATAATGGATTGTTAGGGCCCTAATGAAGTGGAGGGTAAGAAGATGAACTCTCTCAGCTGGGACCCATGGCATGATATAGAGTAGGAGGATATGGAAAAAGCTAGCTAGAATAAAGTTTAATTAAGGTTTTGGCTCATTTTGGTTCCTTCTTTTTCAGTAAAGTTAATTTTAAGAGATTAAAGACTTAATCATTTTCTTCCTTTCTATTTTTTCCCCTTTTGTGACATTGGTACAAAGATCTTTTCCGTTTACAATCACCCCAGACCTTGTGTTGTCTTTGATAAGTTACACTTTCTTCCTTTTAACTTTGTTCAACTAAATTTAACCACATTTATTCTTTCAATAATGCTTTTCTCCCAATTTCTTAAACATAAAGAAATTAGAGCAAACATCAAGCTTTCTTTTTGACCACGAAGCCTAGTTTTGCACATAGTGTTAAACCATCCTAAGGGCAGTTGCATTTTGAACATGGCATCATTTGCTAACTTTAAGAAGAACCAGGATCTCAGAAAGTATGAGAAAGTACAAGTCATTTTCACATGTGGTTTATAGGCTCAGCCAAAGCCACAGGTTAACTTTTTGGTTGTTTTTGTTGTTTGTTTGTTTTGCTAGCATGTAAAGCTTATTCTTATGATGACCAATGTAATGTACTCTATATTATGTGTAGTAGTTTCCCAACACTGGCAAGTTAAAAAAGAAAATCAACAAATTAATACGAATGATAGGTACCTATTACCCAAGTACACATAAAATGATAAAGCTACTTGGCTGCCTTCCACCATTTTTCCTTGATAATGTGTAGGATGTACAAACTATTGTTAATATGCTACCAGGAATGATACCTGCCAGTCAGCCCAGCCCCTTGCTTTGGGCTGAATCACATCAATATAGTTTAGACCAAGGAAATTCTATATTGTTTTGAAATAAATGTTATCACCTCTTGTGATTATTTACTTCAAACGTTCATAATTCTCTGCCATTCATTAAGCTGTGAATGAGGCGTATTCCTAGGTATGTAGTTATAACTTTATACATCTTCATTTCAGCAGAGTTCATTGTTTGGTTAGGTTTAGATCATTGTGGCTGCAAATGTTTGCCCATTAACTTGGCATTGTTTCTTGTTCTAAACAGAAGTACTCTTCATCCTGGGCTTACTTTTTAAAACTTTGCTACACAATAGCTTGTAGCCAGAGAACTTAAGATCCATCACAACTTAGCCAAAGATTTCACTAAAGGGTTTATTGTGTGTGTAAGTGAAAACGTCAATAACCCATCCCAGGCCCCTAGTACAACTAATGAATCTTAATAAAAAATGTTTTAAAGGCTCAGTATTTTGGAGTAAAGATGTTCAAATTCAGAGTGGTTCTTTTTTAACTTTCAAAATCCATCTTCATTAACCAAAGAGAGATGAAATTATCCTTTTATGTAAACAGGCATGATGCTTTAATTTTCTAACTCGACAGCTAGGGAAGTCATTGGATAACAATTGTCCATTTGAAATAGATTGTAGGCCAAGGTTGATAGCACATCTGAATTGTTTTTACATTGGAACCAAATTTTATTGGGGAAAATGAACAGAATTAAGAGCATTACCATCTGTACTTCAGAAACCAAAAGTCATTAATTTTGATTATTCTAAAAAAAAAACCAAAACACCAGTTTATCCAGTGGGCAGTAACAGAACTTGTATGTCGATTATCTATCTCACTAAAACTAAAAAGATTCCATTTTTTCCTCACATCTAAAATCAAGTCCAAGGGCCAAGTGATAGTGTTTTGATCAGATTCCCTTTTCAATTTGGTTGCTTTATAATTCTTTATGGGTAAGAATAATACCTACCACACTAGTAAACCCTCTTTTATTATTTTTCTCTGGAGCCCTATTTCTAGAGCTCATTCACAGATGCACAGATGATAATAAAAGAGCAAGGTCAACATTACACCTGCTCTTTCTTATTTATTTTGTTTATTTATTTATTTATTTTCCCTTTGTACTCAACAGATTGCTGTCCTCACAATGGCTAACGAGGAACATGAGCCCCTTTCCTCTCAGATGTCTTGTCGTGAAATATGAGAATGGCAAAAGGCTAATCTATGCATCCGCAGGCCAGGGAGGGGGGGTACCATTTCAGTCCCATTTCACACTGCAGTAATCAATTCATTGGCTGAAAAAAAGAGAGAGAGTGAGAGAGAGAGAAAGAGAGAGAGAGAGAAGAAAGACGCCTGCTCTTTCCTTGTCCAGCTGCAGTAGGCAGGAATAGGAACATATGCCAGTGTGAATGAGGAGGAGGGGGCGAATCTTCTCAGGAGAAGGCACACAAAGAAAGCCAATCTTCTCCACAAAGCGTGGAATGACTTAAACACTCTATTGTATGAAATATGAATGAGTCTCCATTGTAGAGCACAGTGTGTGGGGCTCCGTGGTGTCCTCCCATTAGCCACATGAGTAACCAGATTACACGGGAAGCAGCTAAGGTAAATAAGGCCAGCCTTCTGTCACTTCCTCCCCCAGGCCTGACCAACAAGGGTCCCAAGAGCTGGCCCCTTTGTAGTCAACTGGGTGAAAAGAAGAAATAACCATCAATGTCATGCTTGGTAATTAAAAAAAAAGACACACACACACACACACACACACGAGACAAGGAGACAGAGATAGAACATTGTCTTCAGGGACCATCAATGAGAAACAGTGTGAAAACATCTTTCCTATCAATGAACATGTTCCCTTGTTCCCTTTGACAACACAAAACTAATCTAACCCTCCCCTAACAGGGTCCTGTATTTCCTTTTGTAGTCCAGGGGACAAAGAAATCCAGGAAACATGAATTAAAGCTGCCTGATTCCGCTCATTAGGGGTGCGGACGGAGCATTCTCTGCCTACGAATCTGTCTGTCTGTTATCCCATGTTCCATTTCTTTCTCTTGTTGTGGGTCTCTATTCCCTGCTTTTCTACATCCATACTCATTCTGTAAACCAATAAACACCCATATTTAATTGGTTTCTGAAAAATGCACAAAGTTACAGTTGTCCTGAGAGCTTGAGCTTCAAGAGGGCGTAAAGATTATAGGCACCATTTCAAATGGTATCAACGAGACAATTCAGAATGATCTCTGAATTTAAGTGTCTGGCGAACTATGCTGCAGATCAACATAAAAGTGAGAAAAATGTATCATTGTTCATGTATTTAAAGTGTTTATTACCTGGTAACCAAAAGCCTGGATTTTGTCATTAAAAGTAAGTTTCAATGTCAAAAACAAAATTAAAGCCCAGAAAACAATGATTGAAAAATGCTAAATTATAATATGAATTAATGAAAAAAGAAGACTATTTTGGCAAGCTAGAAATACAAAATTAATTTTAAATCAGTCAGAAGGGCAAACATTAAGCATAAATCTCTGTCTGACCAAACCTATTATTTAACATTTTTGTATTTTATCTCATTTTGAATTAGCACACATCGATAGGGTGTTTTATTGTGATAATCACATACCTGGATATAAGGTACTTTGAGCAAGTTTATTCTCTCCTTTATATTTGCATTCTACTCTTCTTCTGTAACCTTTCAGAGTGTTTGGTGGGTTTTTATTATGAGGTCTTCCTCCATCTATTTGTCTTTGTGTCTGTCATTTGTCTATCCATCATCTTTTTATACTTCAGTATTCTTTTCTTTCCTTCTACTTTCTCATTGGTCTCTTCCTTCAGACAGTCCCTGTTTGGCCTACGTGTCTCTTCATCATCCATCATCAGCATTATCATCATAGCCATTTTAGTTGATGGTTCAACACATGGGTGAGAAAGTGTGCTATCTGGCTTTTCCAACAGACATAACATTATGAGAAAGAACCCTGGATTTTTCTTTTATATATAATTTTTGTTTAACTCAGAATTTTTATTCATTGGAGATAAAAAGTTAATTATATTAAAAAATTTATCGGCACTCCTCCCCCTTTAAGAAGTTTATAATACCTGTGACAGAGGTGAGTTCACACAATACAAAAATATAAAAATGGCAGCCATGTTCTCTTTAAGAGAAATGTAAGAAAGACTACTACAGATTTCAAAGTAGGTATTGAGTCTTATCCATATTGTTTCATCTTAATTATGAAATATAACCATACGTTGGCTCCTAATGAAGAAATTAACTTGAGAGGCAGTTGTCACAATGATGGTAACAAAACGCCCTAACAAAGCAGGCAAATCTCAAATTAGTCATGTATGAAAGAAATTTATCAGGTAAGTAAATTTAAAAAAAAATAAGGCTTAGCCTGGTGTCTGTGGTTCATCCCTGTAATCCTAGCTACTCAGGAGGCTGAGATCTGAGGATCACCATTCGAAGCCTGCCCTGTCAGGAAAGTCTGTGAGACTCTTATCTCCAACTCACCACCAGAAAACCAGAAGGAGCACTGTGACTCAAAGTGGTAGAGCACTAACCATGCGCTGAAGAGCGCAAGGACAGCACCCAAGCCCAGAGTTCAAGCCCTACGACCAACAACAACAGCAACAACAATAAAAAAAAAGGAGCTCAGGAACATTGCCTGTGATTGACAAAAATGAACAAACAAACAAGTAAAAAACCACCATCAACAACAAAAAACAAAACACAGCTAACAGTTGGCTAATTCCTCTGCAAATAACACTATCAGAACAGATTATTCAAAGATTCAGGAGGTATATAATCAGTTTTGACAGACTACTTTGGAGAAGAAATTTCTCTGGGTTATTGAAGTTTTTGTTTTGTTTTTTTTTTGGGGGTCCGGTTGTGGGGCCTGAACTCTGGGCCTGGGCGCTGTCCCTCAGCCTTCAGCTCAAGGCTAGCACTCTACCACTTGAGCCACAGCACCACGTCCGGCTTTTTCTTTTTGCTTATGTGGTGCTGAGGAATCGAACCCAGGGCCTTGAGCATGCAAGGCAAGCGCTCTACCACTGAGCCACCTTCCCAGCCCCTGGGTTATTGAAGTTTTAATTTGTTTTCACACACAGAAAGATTATTTATGGATTTTTGCTGAAAATGTATAAAAACTATCCAATTACTAATTTTTCTACAGTAACTCATCAAAATTTAAATTGTTTTTGGTTTAAGGGTATGGAGAATGTCATCCACTGTTACTTTTCTCAATAGTGTGTGACTGTGCTCTTTCTGGTTAGCGTACTTACTACCTGTGCTAGGTACCTTAGACTGGAAGGATTTGCCTTCCGCTTGATCCCCACAAACTTACCTAGTCCTCTCTTTAACATCAGGGACAGATGGAGGTGAGGACTATGAACTATAAGTACTAGATCCTTCCTCTCTGAAATGTATATTGTGGAGCTGTGTTCATTTGTTTCTTTTGGTTGTAATTCCCCTTTATGTTCCCCCCCACACACACCCCAGGATCCTTTTTACCTTGTGTTATTTGTTTCTGACCTTTAAAAGTTTTTCTGTTGACTATTATTTTTTCTACGGCACACGAACCTCTTTTTCAGCTTGTTAGTTCATCATCCAATACCAATTATGATATTAGTAATGTTAGTGATTCTTACCAGTTTTCCCAACAGAGGAGGCTGCCTACCCAGAGGTCTTTGTTTCTTGACCAATCTGACTGGAAAAACTTCTGAATAATTCTCGAGTGCACAGTTCTTAGAAATTTATTTTTCTCTTTAGAATGAAGGAGGGAAATACAGTATAAAATGGCTCAGTTTATTAATGAGTTTCTCTAAAGCTGCAAGGATGGTTATGACTGTCCATGTCTCTGTCCATTGTTTCTTGGGATGTGACTTGATAGTTAATGTTTCTATCTGTTATTTCTCTGTCATGGAGTGATATGACATTTCTCTTTTGTTTGTGCAGTTGTTTTAGATAAAGTTTGAACAATGAATGTTTTCTATTCCAGATTTCATGTATTTGTTTATATATACAGAAATAAAAATAGGTATAGTAAAGAGATATTTCTGTAAGTTGTTTGATATACTTTTTGATTTCCAGTTATATCATCAGTGGCATACAAATTCATGTATGTAAAAATACTTTTTATTCCTTATGGAGCTCTTCATTCTCTACCCTTCTGAACACTTGTTTTACGTAATCATAACTAGGATGTAAGTAACTTATCAGGCAAAGAATTCTTTTATATTAAATTTAGTCATAGTAAACAAATTTTCATTTAATAAATTATGTTAAAGATTTAAATTCAAGCACAAGATTTTTAACCTTTTGGATTATTTTTGCTTTCACTTTGAGAGATTATTCTGCTTTGGAAGATGGATTGGATTTTCTCAGGAATAAATGTGATAATTCTGTACTTTGTGCTTTTCAGGCTCAGAACAGGCCTATCCGAAGATGGTTTCTGAGGATCAAGCCCACAGTACATGGGCAGTGGGTACCACCCTGCAAGGTAAGCTGTATACTCTATTCATTGGGTTTTGATGTGAAATTTGTCGCAGTCCAATTTCTAGTACAAATAAGCTTAAAATGAGAATTCTTTCCATTTTCTTTGTATTTAAAGTTAATGTTTCTTGTCCCACACAACAACAGGAAAATCTTCAAGGAGGACAATAGAGGAATTTAAAATAGAAAACAAAAAGTTTACACCTAATTCTAGCCATCTTGAGCAGAAAAGTCTATGAGATTCTTGCCTCCAATAAACCAGGGAAAACTGGAAGTGGATCTGTGGCTTCAAGTGATAAAATGTCAGTCTTGAATGCAAAAATTAGGGGATAGCAGCTAGGCCTTGAGTTCAAGCCCCAGCACAAAAACAGCAACAACAACAAAAAACCCATCATTACAACAATCACAATTCAAGCGAACAAACAAACAAAAGAACTGGAAAAAAAACTTGAATATTAATTATTTAAAAGTTTTGTTCCATTAATACTAATTTCATAATAAAAGCATGATGGGTTTTCTAACAAAATAAACATTGACTTTCAAGGGAGTATGTAACAGGAAATCTTAATATTAATATATATCAAGGTATTTCATTGACGTTAGCATACACTGACCTTCAAAATGTCATCCATTTGCTATGGGTGGCCTAGAGATTGTGTCCAACTAGTCCTCTTTTTGGCTTCACTTGTATGTCTTACAAATTCATAGCTACCCTTTAAACACACACCAAAATCACCCCTTGTCTTTGAAATCTATTTTACCCTGAAATTTGGATACTTCCTCTTCAATACAACTCCTATTTTGTCCTTCACCTTCTGTGTGGTATATGTGGAGGAGGGAAGGGGAAACTTAAAAGCCGGTAGTTATTCAGTTCATCTCTCTTCGGCAGTTTATATGATGCCTGGCATGCTGGAAATAGTCAATGGCTACATAGCTAAGAGGTACTAAACATCAAATGAGAGTTTGAAACATTTCATTTTCATATGGTTACATTTGAAAAAGTAGATTCTTCATGTTTGTTTGTCTCTTGCTTGAATCACACAGGTCAATGATGCACATGACAATTCGTGATCTGATCACCTAAAAGATGCTTTCGTTCAAGCTTCCTGCGGTCGCTAGTTTTACCTGTGCTATTTCTATTCAGGTCCACTGTTTCCCTTCATATACATATTTATTAGGGATTCATAAGTCTCCTATAGGTATGTGAAATTTTAAAAAGGATAATATCTGAGTTTGTTATAATGGAATATACTACCTATTTTATCTTTTTCTCTTGACTATATCAACTTTCCAACAACTATAAGGATGTTTTTATTGCATAATTTTGGATAAGTAAATATTCAGATGAATGGAGAGGAACATATATTAACATAGTATCTATGTAATTGATGTCTATTAAGATATTTTTATAAAAAGGGATGTTTGAAAGTAAGAATTCCTACTGATGCTGTCATTTCCATCTTATAATTGATCATATTAATATATCATCTTGAATCCAGCTTTTTATTAATGAATAGGACCTGCCCCTTACTCCCTCACTCTATCTCTCTCCCTCCCTTTGTCTCTCTTCTCAGAGAAAAGGACACAGAGAGAAAGAATAAAATGTTTTCCAGTACACTAACAACTGCTTGATGAGTCCATGAACTATTTTCAATAATGATAATAATAATTGATTATATTTGACATATATGAAGCACTTGTGCCAATTACATGCACTTTTGTGAAGAGAGGGCTTTGGAGATTACTATTGTCATCTATATTTAAACATGAGCAAACAGAAGCTGAAAAACCTAGCATGTGGCTCAAGTAATAGAGCTAATAAGTAAGAAGCTAGGGTAGAAAATGAAAATCTCCAATACTTGACCACTTCCACCTTGTAAACTGCACATTCTACACCGCTTACCAGGGATGCTAAAATAAACAGTTCTGACTGGGAATATCTATAAAATGTTAATCTCTTCACTGCTGAAGTTCTTTGGAGCCTTTGGTAGGCTTATATGTAAGATTCTATGGGCTCAATAAATGTGTCGCATTCATTACCTTTATTTATTTGATCATGGAAACTTTATTTCACACGAATGGTAGTTCATGGAACACTGAGAGCCTACCAGTGTATTTTGGCCAAAGCTGTTGTAAAGGCTTTAAAACCTCTATTCTCATTCCAGAAAGAAACGAACCAGAGACATTGTATAACCGTGAGATAGAAATATGTGCATTCAGGAAGAGACTATGAGTGTGAGTGTAACATTCTATTTAAGCAAGTCCACATACACTCATGTTTTGTATTAGTGTGCTTAGGAAAACAAATATGTCCTTTTACAATAATTGAATGTTAGAGTTTAGGGCCTTAGTAAATGAGTTGGCTCAGCTTTCACTTTGCCAAATTCTGTAGAATGTCTTACAGCATATGAAGTCCATCAAATGTGCACACATCTCCTCAAGAACCCTGTGAGGTGAAAATTACATTTGTATTATCCATGTGGGAACCTCAGGATACAAACACATCATTATGCCTTCTCAACTTTTTGTTTGTTTGTTGCACACAGATAGTGATGTTAAAAAAAAGGAAACTCAAGAAAAACTCAGTGCTGGGAAGGTGGCTCAGTGGTAGAGTGCTTGCCTTGCATGCATGAGGCCCTGGGTTCAGTTCCTCAGCACCACATAAGCAAGCTGAAAGAGGCACTGTGGCTCAAGTGGTAGAGTGCTAGCCTTGAGCTGAAGAGCTGAGGGACAGCACCTAGGACGATAGTTCAGGCCCCATAACTGACAAAAAAAAAGAAAGAAAGAAAGAAAAAAGAAAGAAAAGAAAAACTCAGTATTTCCTAATTATCATGATAACTCTCATCATTCAAACCAGTTACATTAGGGGATAGCTGGAGGAAATAGTCTTGAATTTTTTCCCTCATCCAACTCAAGGAGAAAAATCACAGGAATCTTCTCTTGGCATTTCATAGGTTTTCTTTACCTGTCCTTTCTGATCATGATTTTTTGTATTCTTCTCTTGCCTTTTCTCTATATAACTTTCGTATTTTTCTACCAAGGTCTCTGTATCTTCCGATGTGCCTAGACTGAGTTCACTAACTACTGTTTTATTGACCCTTTATCTTTAGCCCAAGGATTGTTCATGACCTGGCTACAGAAAGTTTTTCCCAATGCTCGAGAGAACTTTGTTACTCTTTTTTTTATTTCTTTTTCACAGGTTGACTGTTAAATTTGTACTGTACATTTATCAGGGATGCTCTAAATGGCACTAAAGCTGACAGAGAACAAGCAGGGTTTGACAGCTTCACTCCAGTTACAGCTGATTAAAGGTTGCTGAGGCCTGAGGGCCTCGTTTCTGAACGAGGACCACTCAGACTCTACCTGAACAATTCCAGCCTGGATCTTTACATGAGTTACAGTGGAAACATCTGAGTCCTGCACTGGTGCAAAAGGCTGTGAAGGGTGAAATTTAGCAGGTTAATAGCATTCATGAAGTGAGAAATGCATAGTTCAAATGCAAATATAAATGCCCATACTAATTTGCCCAAGTACACAGGTGCATTCTGTACGCAAATACAAAGACAGCATATAAACTTACAGACATGTCTGTATTTCTAATGATACCCATAATGATTATTACCAACTATTATGATGCCGAGTAATTGATGCACACAATACATAATAATAATACTACCTTTAAAATCCCAAAATGTTTTCACATCTGTTATTTTCTCTGATGCAAAGTAAGAATAATACCCCAGTTCACATCAATTTATATCCACTACCCACACATACTTTTGCTGTAAATCTGATGCCTGTATTCAGTTATTACAAATTTAGGCCAAGTTTTGGAAATATTATCTGTTCAATAGAGTTCACTTTATTTATTTTTTTAATTTTAATTTTCCTTGTCAAAGAAGTAACCTGATTATAAACTGATGTAAGGGTAAGATTTTAAATTCCTTGAGGAGAGGGACTATGATCTACTTATTTCTTTGTGTGTGTGTGTGTGTGTGTGAATGTGTGTGTGTGTATGTGTGTATGTGTGTGTGTGTATGTGTGTGTGTGTGTATCCTGGGGCTTGAACTCAGCAACTGAGCACTATCCCTGAGTTTTTATGTTCAAGGCTAGTGCTCAAGGTTGATAGTTAATTGGAGATAAGAGTTTCACAGGCTCTTCTGCCCTGACTGGCTTTGAAATGCTGTTCTCAGAGCTCAGCCTCCTGAGTAGTTAGGATTACAAGCATAAGTCACCAGCTCCTGGCTTTTTTTTTACATTTTTGTATTATTTCTTCATAACCACCTGTTTAAATGAGCTAGGAAGAAGGATTCGCTAAGAATATTTATATTAAACATTATTTTATAAAAGAGGTTGAAGTAATTTGAGTAAACTGACATGTTATTTTTGCCATATCAGAGATTATTTTCCAGAAAGTTAAAATCTGGTGAATTAGCTGAAAATATTTGTACAACTGAATCTAATAAGAAACTAATGTGCAAAATATTCAAAAATCTATAAAGGATGCCTAGAACTCATCAAGGAAAAGGGAAAAAGAACCTAAGTATAATAATAATGATTTGATCTGGTATGTCTCCAAAGAAGATGCATGAATGGTCTGTAACACATGACAAAGGGCTCACCATCATCAGGTGAAGTTTATTTCAAAACTACAATATAATTTACTTCACACCATTTCCAGTGTAGTAAAAGTAGCAAAAATACACAAAGGTATACAATAATAAGGAAACTAATAAGTATGAAGTGGACATTGGAATTTCTTGTGTGTAAAATAACACAGCTCCTGTGGGAAACATGTCAGTGTTTTCTTTTCTAAGGTGCATAGAAGCACCTTAGAACCCAGAACTCCACTAGCAGGTACTTGCACTAAAGGTATATGCAGGCATGCAAACAGGTACTTCTTGTATTCTGTTGTCTATTACAGTATTATTTACAACAGACAAAGTATGGAAAGCACCTAAGTATTCATCAACAATTCAATGGATAAACAAAATGTGTTATACAGATACAATGAAATATTAGTCATCCTTCAAATGGAATAAAATATTGATCTATAATGCACCATAGATAAATGTTGAATGTATGCTACTTGAAATGAGGTACCTACACAAGAACAAATATTGTAGCATTCAATTTCATGAAAAGTCTAGAATGAGCTAGGTATTTCTTTTTCAATGCCAGGAAAACATTGGTCTTATTTAGCTTCCTCAGCCTATCCTTCTTTGGTAATTCCTCAAAAAAAGGAATAAAGAGGGCTGGGAAGGTGGCTCAGTGGTAGAATGCTTGCCCTGCATGCATGAGGCCCTGGGTTCGATTCCTGAAAAAGCCAGACGTGGCACTGTGGCTCAAGTGGTAGAGCACTAACCTTGAGCTGAAGAGCTGAGGGACAGTGCCCAGGCCCAGAGTTCAGGCCCCACAACTGACAAAAAAAAAAGCAAATAAAGAGAAGTTTGTTAAGAAGACAAGGAATTTAGGGGAAAGTTTAGAGGCTAATAAAGACTTAATATTTAATAAGAGACTGTATTGCATATGAAGACTTGAACATATATTCCAAACGTCTTATAAATTCAATAATTTATGTTCTGTATTTTATAAGAATAATGCAAAATAAGAAGTAGATTTTCAGTAAAAAAAAGACTGACATTGATCATGATATATTGTATTTATAATCTACTTTTGTAATGGCAACTCCTTTGTACAAATACTTTAAAGTAATAAAAATAAAAACATAGTAGGGAAATAAAATATTTTAATTTCTCAAGAAAGGTCAAATTTAGTCAATAATATACAAATAAGGGTGAAAATTAATGCTAAATTATTGAATGTTTTAGGCAGTTACTAAGATTATGTATAGATCTCATAGTTATATTTTCCATGATTTTTAAAATTTTTATGTTATAAAACAATAAGAAAAACAAATATATATATTACAAAAAGTAATTATATACATTTGCTTATTAAAGTTTATATATACACTATATATTTAATCTCTACATGTACTCTAATAAGCAGTATATATACTATATATACATATATGTGTATGTATAATATATATATATGTATTTTTACAATGGACCTTATTTCCAATATGTCTTTAAATGTAATTCTCTATAAATACTTTTAAGTGATAACTCCATAACTCAATCTGCTAGAATGATTTTAATCTAGCTAATCAGGTGAGCAAAAACTATCAAATAATTATTTAACACTATTAGTTATTGTATTATTACTTTTAAAGTAGTAAGAATTTTCTTGTAGGTTTGTTAACTTGGTGCTTTGCACTTGTTAGGCCAGTGCTCTACCACTTGAGTCATGCCCTTAACCCTTTGTTAAAGTTACTTTACAGATTGGGCTTTGTGTTTTTTTGTAAAAGCAGCTTTCAAATTCTACCCTCCTAATCTGTCTCCCAAGTAGCTGGGATTATATGTATACGCCATAGGAACCTGATAAATTAATTTCTTTGTATAGCTTAGAAAGCAATTTAAGTAAAAAGAATTCCATTTTTATTTATATTCCAATCAATGTTTACCTTATTATAAACATTTGTGTCTCTAGCCCTTTATATAATAAATCACGACATACATCTTTTAATATGAAGCAATCCCTAATCAACATACCAACGTTGTTCAATTTACAATAGGTCTATTTTCTAATTACAAATAGAAAATTTCAGAATTCAGATCGCATTTAACCTATCTAACCATTGGTCTATCTGTAGCTATCCAGCACTCTGTGAAGTGATTGTTCTCTCTGTGAGTCACGGGACTGACTGGGAGCTGGGACTGATGGTATCATCGAACATTACAGGAAAAGATTGGACCACATGTCAGGGGCCAAGGAAAAAATTCAAATTCGAATGTTGTAGTTCAATATCTATTGAATGTGTCAAATATCTGTTAAAAATCATTTGTCAAACCATTGTAAGTCAGGGACTAACTTCAATTGTAGAACATTTTGTTACTTTTCTTCTTTTTGATTCTGAACATATTTTTGCCATGTCAATTCACATAAGAGAAGATTGTAAATTTGTGAATGTTTGTCTTCTTCATTGGATGGCTGCCTTCCAAACACCAAGACGCTTCATCTTTGCACTGACTTATTAAAAGGATTATTTAGGGGTGGAGATGTAGTTCACTAATTAGCTTCTCTAAGGTTGACTTTACTCAGTAGACACTACTTTTCTCTAAAAATGTGCATGATTACCAAAAGCTTGGCTTAATGAAACATGTTTGAAAAAAGAAATAATCACTTATGGTTTGAGAATATTACCAAATGTAACTATACTATGTCAATGAAATGGAAAGGCATGCAGACAGGAGATGTATGCAGATCCAGAGTCTAGAACAATCTACATCTCATCATAAAGGTTGCAAAGCCTACTTAGCCTCTCAGAAGTTACATTTCTGATACTGAGCAAAGGCTCACTGCCCAGCACAACCAAGTAATCAGAACTAGAGCTCTGGGAATTTGCAAAATCAAAGAGCTTTTTTTTGAGGGCTGAATGACAAGGAGACAGGAGACAAGCTCAAATCTGTCTCCTGGATTTGAGTGTAATAAGTGAAGTGAAGGCTTCTGAAAAAGGGGAAACAGAGGGCTGATGGTTTTCACCGGGAGTCTTGGTGGAACAGTCCATACCACGCAGGTCCAGGTAGAACCTGTGCCTGATTCTAGTTTTCTTGCAGCTGCTGTGAACACTTCTGGCTTCTACTCTGGTCCTTGAGGTCTTGTTCTGCCCTTCAGGTACTGTTCCCTGGTTGAAGATTTGGTTCCCTCAGGTTCCCAAGGTCATTGTAAATCATGTGCTAGGATTCTACCTGCATCCAAAACATTCCTTTGAGCAGATGTTAAAAACAAGAAAGTCATTGTTGTGTTTTTATTTTATTTGTGCCTGTCCTGGGGCTCGAACTCTGGGCCTGAGTGTTGTCTCTGAGCTTTTTTTGCTCAAGGCTAGCACTCTACCACTTAAACCACAACAGCACTTCCAGCTTTTTCTGTGATTAATTGAAGATGATAAAAGTCTCATGGACTTTCCTACCCCTGCTGGCTTCAAACTGTGATCCTCAGATCTCAGCCTCCTAGAGTTACAGGCGTGAGCCACAGTCACGCAGCAAAGTGATCGTTTTGATAATTATTCCATTCTCTTTTCTGAACCAAGTTTTGGGCTAGACAATTTTAGGTGATCTTCTAGATACAGTATTACATGAATATGGCATGTGTGATAATGAAATGAACAACGGAAACTGGGAAAGATGAAATTTTGTTGTAATTCTGGATTTAATTAGCTACAGACGTGTAAATACTGTCACTCAATTTATTTATTTTATAGAAGGCTAATAATGGCTGCTTTTATTCTGAGCATGCTTGGGGAGAATTTTAAACTACACAATGCTGAAATTTCTTTCTTTATAATTTCATTAATGAAGCAAAAACATTCAGAATGAAAATCAACACTCTATTAGATCTGGTTCCAACATAGCACAAAGAAAATAAGCAACTTTTGAGAGACCAAAAGTCAAAGTGATCTTACTGGAAAAGTTCTGCCCGAGAGTGGATACGGAGGAACCAGAGAGAGACCAGCCCTCCCTTATGAGCAGAGCCCACTTTGTGGACAATTCATGGCATATTGTTAGTGCACTTTAGAAATACGGTAGGCTCATAAGTTGTGACCATTAAAGCAAAAAGTCTTACATCTGTATCCCTTACTATTCAAAGAGACTGAGATGCAAAGGATTGTGGTCCAAGGCTAACAAGGCAGGAGATGTGGCTCACGTGGCACAGCACCAGCCAAGCACGCAACCAGAGCAAAAACCAAATACCCGGGTTCAAACCCTAGTACAGCATCCTCTCATAAACAAAACAAAAGCAAACATGTTCCTTGCTAGAATGGATTTTATTTTGTATGTGTTTTTTTATTTAAAAATACTGTACAGAGGGTTACAGTTACATGAGTAAAGTAATGAGTACATTTCCCAGAGAGCATTGTCACCTCCTCCTTGGTTTTTCTCCTACCATCCCTTCCCTCCCCACCTTCCCAACTCCTCCATCCCCTCCCCAAATTTGTAAAGTTTGTTTTCAACATAGTGTCTTGTATATCTCATTGTTACAATGGGTCAATCTGTATCCTTATTTAAGCATTCTGTAATTTTCCTTTCCCTCCCCAAATTATAAAAATGTATGGACTTGTTTTATTAGCAATTGGACCACTTTTTCTTCTGATAAATTTGGTCTATGACAGGAGTACAAAGGTCTATGCTGGGCACCATGGCAGAGACTGAGCAAGAACAAACTTTGCAATAGGTCTTTCTAGCTTTCAAATGTCCATGTTACTGTGTTCATTAGAATGATGAGAAAATATTACAATCTGATAAATGGTAGATTTTTTCCAAAGGAATATAATTAGCTATCACAGACCTAGGGTGCTTTGAATCAGCTTTATGGGATAAGGAAGTTAGTGAGCAAGTAAGGGATTGCAAGTTTGTGTGCATGTGTGTAGATGTCTATGTGTACACATTCATAATTGTGTGTATACATGGGGGCATAAATGTGCATGTATGTGTGTGTGTCCTTTCTCTATCTGTGAATACAAAGTCATGATTCTTGGTCATACAAAGTAATGTTGAAGAATAAGCCTTGATGATTTTTTTTCCCCTAAGTCCAAAAGAACAAGTTGTTATGTTAGCAAAGGATTTCTCCTTTTGGTAAAATGGCATCAAAGGAAGAATCCACTTACAATAAATCTACATGGAAATGTAACTTAGAAAGTGTAAAATGGACAGATAAACCACAGAAGAAAATATTCTTTTCAATGAAAAATCATGTAAGTTTTTTCTGGCTGTTTTCAAAGGCTATTAAATGCAGGTTCCTCCTTTCTTTAAAAGTAATTTCCTACCCAGTTATGTGTATCAGTGCCCCTAGTGGTGCTAACCCATCGCGAAGTACAAGTCAGGAGGTCTACTTACTGCCTACTCATCTTCCTATCCTGTGGATTTATGCGCCTCTATCCTTCTCCTTCATCCACAAGGTCCTAGGACATTCAGGTAGCCAATCTGCCCTTAAATATGTCTCTAAGGAAATGGTGCTAATTAGTATTGGAATTTACAGCCTTCCATTTTATTGACTTGTCCTACTTTCTTCGATAATTAACTAATGAGTAAAGTAATGAGCTATGTTAGTCAGTCATGCTGTTCAATTAAACGGCAAATCAATTATTGAAAATAGTTTCGGACAGCTCTCATGTTGGCATGATGTGTGTGTATGTGTGTGTGCATATTTAATGTAAGTGTAATTATGTCCTAGATATTACAAAGTCACTCTACATGAGGATGGTATGATGGAAAGCTCCTTTCTGACTGCAGTGCAAATATGATCAGATACCAAATTGGAAACAAGTCATGGCCTATGGCTTTCTATATTTTGTCATTCTTACTTAGCAAGAGACATCACAGCTTCCTTGGGAATATGTGAAATACTTTGTGAAGCCATATTAAATATATGAATAATGAAGGAAATGGTTTTACAAAAAGGAATCATTTTTCACCAAAAGGTATCTAGGGTGACATGATGAGTAGAGGATACATTTAGTTACAATTCAACATTTTTCTCATAATCTTAGATCTTTCATATACAATTTTTTCTGTTCTCTTAATTATGTTGTGACCTACCCTTCAGCTTGCTAGTTCTGGATGAAACAATATATAAGTATTTCCCAGGCATGGAAGAATAATTCCATCTCGCTGAGAGAGAAGAGCATGTGCATCCATGAATAGACTTTGTGTAGAGTCAAAGCCCAGCCGACCAACAAGTAAGCAGCTTTGTGAGTATCTAGCCTTGATATATTATAGTAGAACAATGTGAGAGCTGGTTCTTCACTGGCCCTTTGCGCCAGTTGCCTGCCATTTCTAGGATTGTGCCAGCATTGTCCTCTTAGGCCTCCTCTGTCGGGTTGGATAGGATCTGTTATCATGCTGTTTCTCTACCTGCCTTTGAATTTTTATAACATCTGATTTTTTAAAACAACATAGATTAGAGCATGAAGCTTCAAATGTGTCATTTACAACAATATTCAAATTCATTGCAAGCAAGCACTACTTTCTTTGCAAAAGGGTTATTACATGAACTAGGAGGAGAGTAAGGGAAAGGATGACATTGTCTAAAAAGAAATGTACTCATTACCTGATTTATGTTACCTCTCTGTACATCAACTTTAAAATAACAATAAAATACATTTTAAAAAAGATAAAAGTTATATGTGTATATATAAACAAATTTAATAAAGAATTTGGTATACTCAGCGAAGGATTCTAATCGCGTGCCTCCTCTGAACTAATGAAAAGTTTAATAAAATGAATACTGGGAAGCTGAAACATGTTTTGTCATGGGGAATGAGTATTTAGGAGATGAGGGGAAGATGGATAGAGACAGGAAGGATGAATGCATGCAGTTATTGCATTCAGTTTCCAAAACTTGAAAGGAGAGGTGGGTTGGAAAAAGATGGGGGAGAATTATGGAAAGGGTGATCAAAATGTCTTGTCCTCATCATCCAACTTGTTGAAGTGAAACCTCCTTGTACAACTACTTACCAAGGATGATGATGACGACGACGACCATAATGATGATAAGTAAAAAAAAAAAAAGACAAAAAACGATCTGAAAGTTAAGTTCTATCTCATTTTTGTTTTATCTTCATGGCACTTTATTATGAGCAACATAAAAAAATGATTATTGCATTTACACATGAAAATGTTTACCTAAAGTAGGGTTTTTACCGTTAAGAATCTTAACTGTAACTTTTAGAGGAAACGAATAAAGATTTAAATTATAAAATGTTGCTGGCATGTGAGAATGCAATTTCCACTATTAAAATATCTGCAAATGCTTTTAAAGGTGTTATGATAGCTTTTATCCACTAAACTATAATCTTGAAACTTAACCTTCAAAAATGATTAAGCTCTGTTACAGGAACAACAAAGCAAAGCAAATCAAAGCCAGGTCAGCAAAAGCAACATAAAGTTTTCATTTCCAAACAGTTTTAATTTTGTGTTTGTGTTCTTGCCTGAAAGGAGACAAGGAACACAAACATTCCCATATGAACTAAATTAGAATTTACATATGAATTACATTAGAAATATGAGCTCCATCAAGGAATAATTAGCACTGTCCTGGGTTATGTGAAGGCGAACAAAATTAAATAAGAACAATTTCAAAGGCAAGTTTTGTTTTGCTTCTTCCACTAAGCTGGTTTAATCAGTGATAATGACTGAAATAAATCCACTCCATCTAAAGTAATGCACAGCCTACCAGATTGTGTGAAATGCCATTACTGACTTAGTAAATCATAAAGCCAATGAGACGACATCACTCAGCAGTCCTGGACGTGGCTACTTTTGTACCTAATGCCAAGTATAAAGGTAAGAGAATTCCATCCAATCAGAAAGCTCAGGGAGGGCTAATGTTAATAAAATATCTCAGGGAGACTTCAAGAAAGTCAATGAGACTCTAAGCATCACATGACTTCATGTTTTGTGTTGCATTTGTTGATGTTGTTGCTGCCATTATTATTTCAGGCTCACAGAGAACAAAGACTTGATTTTCTCCAACAATGTCAGTGTTCTTGAAGATAGAGAGAAATTAAAATATCAACTAGAATCAGCCTGCTGACATCGATGTGCTGCAGCCACTAAACAGGGCGATGGTTTATGAGTGCCTCCTCTAATGAGCTAAACTCTAGTGACCATAAAACTGAAATATAATTATGACATTAAAGATGCCTATATTTGAACTTAATTATTAATTAATTTAATGAGAGGAGAAGAGGTTGTAAAACTGCTAATTAAATGGCTCTGTAAAACTGCAGACGGTGGAGGATTTACCAAATGATAAATCCCACAACAGTATTTTTGCTATATCCATATTCTGTGGCTATACAGTATACCAGAGGTACTTGCTACAAGGTGGCCATTAGCATGGGCAAGAGTGTAGCATGGTGTCATCGAACACTCGAAATGACAGCAACCTTGAAGGAGTCTGTTAAATGAAATGAGAAGATCAGAGCTCAGATCATTTGACTACAATTAATGGAGGCAAAGGATTTTTGCTGTTGTCTTATAATCAACGTGAGTGTCAGAGTAAATTTGGTGTGTACTCATCAGAGGAACAGGGCTGAAAGAACACTAAACATTAATCTATCTTCAGCAGAAAACATCTTATAAAATATGCTTCTGGAAATTCATGTGGGATTCTGATTTTTAGCTTTTGGTACAACTGCAAACTAAACGCAGGTTTTATTATGAGGTGGACTTACATTCAAATTCTGCCTGTACTGTGTTGCATTTAGGGGAACAGATTCTGTCCTTGCTTCTGCCTCAGTTTCTTCGTCAGTCAAATAAGGGTACATACTTCTAGGGTCATGGGGTTGTTGTAATAACAAAGATGTAATGCACCTTACACAGTTGTCACTCATAAGCTCTCAGAAGATGAGAAAGAAACAAAGACACTCTCCACATTGGATGGAAACTTGACTAAGGCCATGCATGAGATAGCACAGCACATGTGGTATGAAGTAGAGCTTGCATGTCAACAGAGCGGGTGTGCAATGCCAGTAATGAGAAGTTTTCAAAGTCATGAGTCAATGAGACAAAAGTGTTCCGACTCTTCGTTCAAACTAATTCAGAGTCATTTTTATGGAGGCCCGTTGACCCAGATGGGGGTCAAAAATGAACCAAAAAAATTAATTTGCGACACATTTCAAAGACCAGGCAAATTGAAATTCAAGTTAACTACAAATCCTCTACATTATTTATACAAGCTGAAAGTTGTCTAAAAATATACAAAGTATAGTGAACACATTTTCTTATGAATGATTAAAATAAGTTCAAGTTAATGCATGACATTGTTAGAATTACTTAAGTCAACCCAAAGTTCATGCTCTTTATTTAAGCATGTTTTATAGTATATTATTTTCCTAGTCAGCCTGAACTTAAATTCTCATGAAAGCCAGTGATAATTATAAACATAGTAAATGATGAATTAAGAAAAAGCAACCCAAAAGTGACAGGAAGCCTTCCTATTTAATAAGAAAATAAATTTAATTCAAAATGTCATTGATTATATTAATTGAGTGTGAAAACATTTATAAACAACCTTGAAAATTTTTGGTTTGCTAGAAATCCATTTATGGATATAGTATTAACTGTAGTAGAGGTCTGCTTATGAATATATGATATCTTGATTCCTGGAGTAGAGTTGTGATTAGAATGAAAGTCTGAAAAGATTAATTAACTAATCTTGGATTAGAAAATTTCAAACTAATTGAACAAGGGAAATAATTCAACTCATCAGCCAAGTCCCAGATTGATATCATATAGCACAAGATGATACAGCGTACTGAACATGACATAATTATAGTTGAACAAGTCACAGTAAAAACTTCAAAGACAAGAAAAGTACTCTTTAAAAAACAGAATTAGCAGAAAAAATGATGATGAGAAAAATTCCTGAATTGGTGTCATCTTGAACGTGATTACAGAAAAATGGTTTTATATCTACCCATTAACACACCACAAGTAACCCTCAAATACCCACATTGGATGCACAGATCCTGACTATAGTAGCAGGATGAGAATGTCACAGATGGGACATAAAGAATAATCATTTCTCTGAGAAGTGGTTAGTTGGTTATTTTAGTGACAGTACCCAAGGAGTAATAAAAGTAGATGAGCATGGAGTTTTGCTATTACTCCTTGGCTATGTGTCCATGACCCTGCATACCTCTGAGTCCATGTGGAGTCTATGTCCCCAGGAGCAGGTGAGTGAGCACAATGTTCCCTGCACTGTCAAGGGGGAATGAAGGTACCTCTGAAGACTACAGTTAAATTTTGATCAAGGAGAAAAGGAAAAGGAAAATCGCTGTGAGGTTAAGAATCCTTTCCTCCTCATTACAATTATATAACTGAGTCATGGTTTCCTCTGAAGTTTCTACTTCAGAGGCTCTGATTCAGCCACTTAATGATGAAAAATTACTCATGTAATAATGCTATTTTTTTCAGAAATAAAGAAGAAATTACTCACTTAAGCCAGACACTGGGGGCTCACATCTGCAGTGGTAGCTACTCAGACCTGAGGATCATAGTTCTAAACCAGACTGGGCAGGACAATTTATGAGACTCCTATCTCTAGTTAACCAATCCAAATCCAGAACTGGAAATGTGATGTGACTTAAGTTGGTTGAGTGCCAGCCTTGAGTGTAAAAGATAAGGGATAGGGAAGTGGAGCTGTGGTTCAAGTGGTAGAGCACTCACCAGCTGAGAGACAGCACCTAGGCCCAGAGTTCAAGCCCCACATGACTGACAAAAAGAATAAAGGTAGTACATTTAAGGGGTAGAGCCCATGCCCCAAGTTCAAGCCCGAATAGGCATGCATGTGAGCGTGCATACACGCACGCACACACACACACACACACACACACTAAAATAAAATGCACTCACTTGTTACTTAATATAGGCAGTGCGTATATACATTATATATACATATATATTCTGAGAAAGATATATACTGTTAGGCAATTCTATCCTTATCTATTAACCTGTATTAAGATGTCTCTGTGATCACTAGGGAGAATAATTTTAAGGGACCATTGCCTTATACTTATTTCATTCTCATTTAAAATATCTACATGACTAAATTAAAATGGATAAAGGAAATATGTTTTCCTATCAGATTGACAACAGCTATCATTCTATCTTCTGCACTCAGACTTTCCCTGGAAATTGTATATGTTCAATTTTGAAGGTTCACTTTGGAATTAGCTGAAGTCATAACACAATAACCATTTTGTTGTTTTTAATGATTTTTTAAAAATTACATGTGTAGATTCATTAAGGGACAAATCATTCATGTTATGATTTGGACTTTATTCCTCTGAGGAAATAGTTGTTTTAGTTGTCCATTTCTCAAAGTGTTTTTTAGTATACTGAAGTCTTTTTAAATATAGAAATTACATATTTTGATTGAAGTATTCTCAAGACACCTTTCCGTGTTCCTGCTATTACAAAGTGAAATCTATTCTTCCATAATGTTTATTTTGTCTTGTTATAAAATTATTGGATTATCTTTTTTTCCAGATTTTCTGGATACATCTATTCATTGTTCAAAACATTGCCGGGTGCTGGTAGCTCACGCCTATAATCCTAACTACTCAGGAGGCTGAGATCTGAAAATCATGGTTTAAAGTCAGCCTGTTTAGGAAAGTCTGTGAGACTCTTATCTCCAATAAAGCACTAGAAAACCAGAAGTGGTGCTGTGGCCCAAGCAGTAGAGTGCTTGCCTTGAGCTGAAGAGTGCAGGGACAGTGCCCAAGCCCAGAGTTCAAGCCCCACGACTGACAAAAAAACCCAAAAATATTATATGAAAAATAATGACAATAAAGGTAATTGTTTTGCTTCTATACTCTCACTGTTTTCTTTTGTCTAATTGCATTAGTTAATAAACCCACATACTGTATTATAAGAAATATTCAAATTGTAATAGTGGATACCTTTCTTTTCTAGCAATTAATTATGAAACTACAACTACATATGAAGAAGAAATACTTTTAAAGAATAAGAAGACCCCTGATGACACTTAGATTGTATTCCTAAGAAGCTAATTGTTATAAGATGACTATAAGAAGTTCCTATTTGAAAGCAAAGCTCTAGGTTACATAAAGATGTAGCACTGTGGACATTTAGATCTGATGAAGATAAGTTCTTCTTAGATTTGTTAAACTAACATGGCATTATCTGAGGTCAGAGGGTTGAGAGGGAAACTGTTCATACACATATCAGGAATACCAGGTCATGACAGTAAATGGCCTGGTTTTGTGTGAAGCATTGTCAATGTGAACTCAAAATAGTTATTCAGCTCATTCCTCCATGACTTATAAATAGAGTTCTTGCCATGGTTGAATTAGTTATACATTTGCTGTTTTTTGGTCTTTTTTAAAAAAATAAATGAACTACAGTTGTCCCATTTTGTTCATAGTTTTATGTTATACAAGTCTCAGTTACCAATTGCTAACCACAGCCCTAAAATATTAAATGGAAAGTCCCAGAAATACATTACACATGAGTTTGAAATTGGGCACCATTTTGAGTAGTGTCTTGCATCCTGCTTGGAGCATGAATCAGACGTTTGCTCAGTGTATTGAAGCTGTATCCATTATTCATTTAGTAGGCACTTTCTCAGGTGGATGTTACATTATCACAGAGCGTGTGTTCAGGCAAACTTGTACTCAGTAATAATGAACCCAAGCAGCAAGAGTAGTGATGCTGGCATAGTATTTTATTGGTCTTTATTATTGCTAATCTCTTACTGTTTATAAGTTATAAGTTACACTTTATTCTGTGTGTATAGAGGAGCAATCAGGATACATAGAGATTGATAGTATGCATGCATGCAGGTATTCAATGGAGATCTTAAAACATTCTTCTCTTTACTACTCTATAGACAATTAACAAGTCTCATTCTATAAGATTCAGCTTACTTCCTGAGGATGGAAATGCAAGCTTGGAAGGGGGCAACTGTTGAAACAGGAATGACAACAGCAAAAAAAAATTCTCATGTAAAAAATTCTTTAGTCCAAAAGCATTAGGTCATGAGTGAATCGAGGCTACTGAAAGTGACCCATGCTCAATTGTACTAAAGGCATGGGCGTAGGAAGTACAATGAGTTGAGACAGTTACTGTGGATGCAATATGGAGCAGATGGATGTAATAGGTTCTAAAGATAGCTTTGTCTCTGCCCAGTTGACTACCAAAGTCAAGTTTTAAATTTCCACAGGACCCATGTTTTAAAAAAAAAAGCAAAAAAACAAAGACTATAGTACTAATCCACCTTTCTTTTAGAGTTGCAGAGAAAATCAGGAACAGTGCCTATAAAATACTCTACAAATAGATCATAAAAGTGTAACCACCACAACACACAGACATTTCGAGTTCCAACACATGTTGGCCTTTATCTATGGCCCACTGCCATTTAGGAAGAAAGCCTTATTTTTAAAAGCTATGATTTTTTAAAAAGGACATATGGGAACTCAAAGCACGCTTCAACAAATAAAAAGCCAAAACATCTGGTGTACCAAATGGAGGAGGAGAAGAAAATGGCTATTTGGGGACACCATCTTTTAACAGTGCAGGTGTATATTGATAATCATTTGGCAAGAAAAATGCTTTGCCAAGCCTGGCTCCAGATATCTGCTTTGAAGACACTGTAGATAATTGAGACTAGGTTTTCTAAAGGCTTTGCTTTCCATTCCTAATTATGACATAAAGTTTCTATATACTGGGCTGTTTTACATTTATAGTCCTGCATTTGTAATCTGAGAAGTGTTAAATCTGCTTCGCTTTATAAGCACTTGATCCATCATAAGTTAAAGGTTATACTGAGGAGGTGATGAAACACCACATAACATGGTTGCATAAAGAGAAGATGGGGTCCTTCCAAGGGGAAAGAGAATTCACGATGAAGGAGCTGATCAAACTATTGAACAAGGGGAAGAAAGAACTTCTTGCATGATCCTACATCAGACAGAATATCAGTTCATAACGGGAACAAGTCCTTGTCTCACTTATCAAGAGACTTATTTCTACTCTTCTACAAATTTCCCAAATACCAGGACATTTCATAAGGTGCTGCTTTTAAAACTCTGCTGACTATATATATATATATATATATATATATATATATATATAGTCAATTTAGTGGTAAAGAGACAGTAATTTATGAACAGAGAATATGAAATGATCTCTTTTTTCAGAAATAAATGCAAAACATGTTTATGTTAATATCAAGTAAAATATATGCCAGTCTACTAAAAGATATGAACAAGTATGACCTTTCTCCAAGTACCTTCACGGTAGAACACTTGTGAAACTTAGGAAGGTTTTGGCAGTAGGAATTCTAAGGATTTTTGATACATCCATGGGAATTCAGAATCTCCAGGGGATTAGAAATCTTTTAATGTATTCCCTAAATGTATTTTATAATCCAGATCTGAGAAAATGACTTCAGTGTTACAAAGTGATCTAGGCTAGCTCTAGCTCCAAGATTACTTATTTACATGAACTCTATTTCATTCATTTATTCACAAAAAAAGCAATTACTGGCCCAGTCTGTTTAGAGCCAAGCATTAGAAGCTAAACGTGAACATATAAAAACATTAAACTCAACATAGTTCTCTAGGCACTAGAAGTATATAAGGAAAAAGGGTAATTAGAAAGTAATTTTCTAGAGCACATTAATGTTGTCTTAAAAACATTCTGGCTTTTTCTCCAACTAGATTATTGTCTGACACATAGTAGGATGTCTGCAAATTTTGAATGAATAGATAATGGTATGTTGGTGAAAGGTTAGATTATTAAATCAGTGTACTTGAAGTTCATGGTGCATTTTGCAAGTATATATAAAGCAATTTAAGGCTTATGAACAGGAAATATGGGGTGATCTCCATTTTTTCAGGAACAAAATAGATTTTAGCAATAGAATGTTCAAATTAGGGGTCCATGCTGGTGATAGGATTGTTGAAATAAAGTTTTATTTATTTTATTATTTGCAACTGTAATTATAAACAAAATATTCTACACTAATTCATCACACAATGATGAAGCCTAACAAAGATGTCTCTAGTTTATGCTTTAGTGATCTCCAAGTGACAAAAGGTAACCTATCTCTCTTATAAAATGTTATCATATAATATGCAATATATATCTAAGGACTTTATAGTTCTGGATTCAAATCTCGAACTTTCTACATACAGTATCATTTATTTTGCCTTAATTTTATCCACTAAAATATTTCAATAAGCCAGTCTACCAGGGAATACAGGCTACTGCTGTTACATCATACTATAGATCCATTTACTCTCATTAGACCATCAATCAAGAATCAATTTCCATTCTCAGTTTTGAAGTATTTTACAGTATGTACTTATTAGCTCTTATACTAGTTTTTATTTCTCAACCACAGATCATGCTACTGTTATTCTGCTTTATTTGTCTTTTCTTAACATATATATATTCTGACTTTGACCACTTCCAAAAAACTTAGGTTTAGTACATAGGGTTGTATACTTCCAAAGTCCTTCTAAAAGGACTCAAATTGATACTTAGGTCACAAAGAAAAGTTTACAAAGCACAAGACTAATGCCAAACAAACTGCAAAAAGAAATGAAATCCCAGGAAAAGGTATATTCAATAAATCACCAGTAATACACCAGCTATAAGAGAAGCACTTTCAGTAGATTGGACCCACTAGTACAGACTTATTCAGATAACAAATCATGTACGTCATGAGCTATCTTCAAATTGAATTTGCCACTAATAGACCAAGTAAATATGAAAAGACTGCCAAGTCTCCCCAGAAATCTCATACATTTACATTCTCTGCATTTGGCAATAATAAGCAAGAAAATCAGAAGTATTTCATTTTTTGAGAGGAAACTCACACCATGAGGAAGGCTGTTTAATGTTTAAGATAAATAATGCCTAATATTTATTGAATGATTATTATATACTATACAGTCTGTTGTAATTTGTTTTTGATTCATGATTCTATTTCAGGCTCACAGTAAACCAATAAGAAGATAGATGACATTAGCCCTATTTTAATGTCTTCTAGAACAGGAGGACTGTCTATATCCAAACAATGTTGAATTATGTTGTTGACCATAGTAAAAAGTGTTGGATTTAGGAGAAAGTTTAAGGAAGACATACTGAAAAGAGGTTTTACAGAAAGACATTTGCCTAGGGTTTTCTCAGTATCTTCAGTCATCCTCCCTCATCCACAGGTGAGATGTTTCAAGACGCCTCCCAGGTGCCCAAAGCTATGGATATTTCCCAGTCCTAACATCTAGTGCCATTTTCAGCTTACCCTGGTTTGCATGCATCACACATTGTGTTACTTGTGCAAGCAAATTGAGCTATTTTTTTTCCTTTTCAATTTAGGAGAAAGAAGATTCATTCTTTTTATTTTTAGTTACTTATTTATTTTTGCCGGTTGTGGGCTTGGGTGTTGTCTCTTAGCTCTTCAGCTCGAGGCTAGCACTCTACCACTTGATCCACAGTGCCACTTCCACTTTTTCTTGTGGCTTATTAGAGATAAAAATCTCATGGACTTTCCTGCCTGGGCTGGCTTTGAACCCTTATCTTTAGATCTCAGCCTCCTGAGTAGCTAGGATTACAGGCATGAACCACTGGTGCTGTCTAGAAGATTTATTCTTGAGTAGCTTCAGTTTAGAACTTTCCTTCTGTTGTTGAGTATTTTCAGCTTTTCCCTTTAAGAAAGTCCTTTAGTACTTCTCTTTAGCATATCCAACTCATCAGCATCACCATGTTTGCCCTGTGGTTACAACCCTGTGACATTGGGAATACTGATGTGGTAATTGAGATAGATAAGAAGAGACTAGAGGGCAAGTAGCATATATAGTGAGGATTCACTGAACTGAACAAGGGATGAATCCTGCCCTGGATAGGGAGCAAAATGGGGTCAGAGTTTGTCCTGCAGTCCTGAATATTCAATTTATATGCTATTGCAATAAAACATATGATTTGTCTGTGTCTGGAATTTTCTACTTAATAATATCAGGTCACAACTGGTCATAGAAAACAAGGGAAAGGGAAACAGCAAATGAGGAGAAACAGTATACTTAGAATGTAAAAAGAACTTAACTCAGGTGCCAGTTGCTCAGGCCTATCATTTTCAGCTACTCAGGAGTCTGAGGTGTATCTCTAGCTGAAGGCACCACAATGTGATAGAGAAGAATTCTCTCCCAGTTGTGTTGTGTCTTCCAATTTCCAGTGGCCAACAGTGTTAGGAAAATGGAGAGAACGGAAAAGGAATAGTCCAGACTGGATCAGCAACAGGTGATGATTGCTTGGGTTTGGAGGTTGTGCCTGAGAATTGGGACAGGAGCTGGGTTTTTATAGGAGGTCCAAGCAAGGAGACAGAGGTTAATGAAAAGCCACTAGGTCAAGGGAGGTGGGGGCCTTTCAGTTGGGCCCACAATGGGATGTTCACAGCTGGGCTTAGGTGGATTTCCCTGCCTGCATTTCAAACCAGTTCATACATACCTGGGATTTTGTCTGGAGTCTGTATGGGCCTGGGACCATAGGATGGGGGTCAGTCCTTCAATCAGCCTTTCCTTGACTTTACTTCATCATCCTGTTCTTGGCCTCTATTTTATTCTCTGATTTTGCTGTCTTAGTGAAAAATTAATTCCAAAGATTTTTATAATTTTCCTTGAATCATACTCTGTGTGTGTGTGTGTGTGTGTGTGTGTGTGTGTGTGTGTGTGTATGAATGGCAAAGCAGGAATTTTTGACAATCAGTGAAATTCCCTTCACATAGAAGCCTTGGAATGCTTTCTCCTCCCCAGCCTACCTCTGTATATACCATTAACAACTGATAGCTGAATTTTAAAATGTGTTTTGGCATATGAGGCTTGTCAGTTGAAGGAGCTACTCGTGTTGTTCTTCAGAGATGTAATATTGTATTATCTCTGCTTGAGAAATGCTAAACAAGTTGGTGAATTCTCATTAAATTCCTTCTGGCATTGTGTGGAAAGGAAAACAACTTCGGAATTGTATTTTGCAATTTGATATATGCTTTGGAAGAAAACATAATTCAGATCATTTAGCTATGTGGTTTTATTTTCAGATCAATCTAAATGTAGAGTCACTGATCAAAACACATGCAGATATATCAAGGAGGGAAGGACTGTTGGTTCAGTTCTGGCAGGAAGACATTAGAGGGAAGTTAAGAAGGTTGACTGCAAAAATAAAAATATGTCCAAGGGCAGTGCATTGTTAGGGGTATTGGGTAGGGACTGGGGTAGAAAGAAAGTGTATTTTAAAAAAAAGAATAGGTAACTATGTTTTTCTACCAAGTATTTATATAAAAATTTTCTATACTCTTTTTCCTTGTAGTTTTCATAAACATAGCCATAAAAGGTCAAGCATGATTGTACAGGTTAGCATTATGCCCACCTTCGGTCCTCAGCTTCACCCAACCCTGAGCTCCTCCCAGCCCTAAAGTTCCTGCCTTATATACAGCTGGCCACTCCCTCTCTCTGCCCAGAATCACCTGAGCACATACCTACCTCACTTCCTGCCCCCAGACCCTCCTGCTACCTGGATAGGGACAGGTGCTATGTGCTCCCTCTCCTGGGAAATATGACTCCTCTAATAAAATGTATAATAATCTTTCTCGTGTGCCTGCTTGCTCCCTGGTGGTCCCCTGGGATGAATGTGAAGGATCCTTTAAGTACATGCATGTAAGCCCAGGTACTTAAGAGGTAGAGACAGGAGAATCACCATTTGAGGCCAAGTCAGAGAAGTTAATGAAACCCATCTCAAAAAACAAACCAGAGTAGTGGCTCACAAATATGCAAGAGGCTGACGTAGGAGGATCCCAGTTTCAGGCCAGCCCTAGACAAAAAGCATGAGGCTTTTCCTGAAAAATAAGCTACGGGGAAAACAGAATGAGGACATGGTTCAAATAACAGAGCACCTGCCTAGCAAATGCAAAGTTCTGAAATCAAGCCCCCCTCCTACAAATAAATAAATAAATAGCAAATCATCCTCTGTATTTCTAAATTCCTCCATGAGCCATGAATTCTGCTACTGGAGGGAATTTTAGGAACACAAACTGAGTGAAAACCAATTGCCAGAAAACAATAGCATACGCTGGTCAAGAGTTAAATGTAATAATAACATTTTAAATGCTAAAAAATGACCTGCAATATTTCACATTTCAAATTATCTTCATATCTTGAAACCAAATGAGGGGGAATTACATACATTTAGAAAAAATCCATATCCAATTATTACGTTTTTGTCATCTCTTTCTACTATCATTTAAGTGGGAGATTCTCTATTCATTCAGCAAGTGCATAAGTCGATAAATGAGACCTTCTACCAGTGAGAGACAGAGTGACAGAGAGAGGCAGACAGACAGAGAGAGAGACAGAAAGAGAGAGAGAGAGAAACAGAGAGACAGAGATAGATAGAAAGTGGTTAGGGCTAATACCTGGATTGGATTGATTTTACCTTTCACCATGAAAAATGTCTTTATAGCTCACATAAATGGCATTTTATTTTGGTCTCCCCAAATTTTGTTTTCCCTTAGCACTTCTTATCTTTTGTAACTAGATGTATGGCATGGCAGGTTTCCAGTGCATTTAAAAAGTTCACAGGAGCCATCTAGTGTATATTAATTCATCAAGAAAACAAATAATGTCGCTACCACCTCGACCAGCAAGGAAGACGCGACACCAAACTCTTCTCTCTGCAGTTTATTCAGGACCTTTGAGCAATATTCTGACCCCAACCCCGGGGAGAATTCCCCACAGCCTTAAGTACCCGCTGGGTAGCCAACCCTGATACACCATGTGGGAACCACCAATAGGTTCAGGTGCGCGGAAGCAAGCCAGATTCTTTGCCTTAGCCATATAAGGAGTTGTTTACCACAGAGAGCACTCGCCATTGGGAAGGCGGAGGGCGGAAGCCGGCGCCATCTTCCAGGTGCGGCTGCGCGCAGCTCTCTACAAATAACTTGAGTATTAACTCTAAAGCTGGCTTGGTCATTAATGCTGGTGACTGGTATTGATGCCATGAGCTGGTATATTGCAATGCATAGGTCTGTGGGTAGAAATTTTGCCTAAGCATTTTAACAACTTTTTATTTATTTGGTTTTATTTTTATTTATTATTGTGATCACCAGGTCTTGTGCACAGGATGCGGTTACTATCCATTATCACTCTTCTGTGCAAATCTTATTCTTCCTCAGCCATGGAGGAATATTACAAAACAAAAAATAGTAGCTCTCCTTTCTTCCCCCCCCCCTTTTTTTTTCTTTTTGCACTAACCACTGGTATTATCATGGAAAAGAATTGAATGGTTGAACTGCAGCAAATAAAATGTAGCCAAAAGAAAACACCAAAGCCTTTCACTTTCCTGCATTACATCTACGATGATGTATTTCCCCAAAACCACCCAAGTACAACTATTTATTTTAACTAAAGTAATCAAGATTAATGTTGGCAGTTATGACACACACTGTTTGCTAAAGAACACATAGAACAATTGCTCAGGGCAAGCTTCATTAAGAAATCAGATAAAATTAGTAAAACTGATTATATTTCAAAACTCAGCAGCAGCTAAAATTGCCATTCAGGAGCTTCCAATTAACACAATTGGTCTTGTTCACAATCAGCTATTGTAATCTCATTAGCTTATTATATTTTAATCATTGTGATATCAGCACAGCAGAATTTATTTTATTTTGCATGGTTAAAGATTGGCCAAATTGGGTGTGTGGCCAACTTGTAAGCCTGTGGAATTTGGCGTGTTGCCCATTCTTTTGGGGGATTTTCCTAATCAAGTGTAAGAAGTACATACATTCCCCCCTTCTCTAACAGGGAGAAGGCCGTCTGGAAATAGACATCGCATTTGGAATCCACTGATGGGGAGATTAATTACCTAGCTGACATTGTGACTCAAATCATTTTGTATTGACATTTGGAAAATTGACATTTTATGCAAGAAAGGAAGATGGAGTGCAAAAAGGATTAAAAAGAGAGAGTTGTCTGAGTCCCTGGGTTGGATTGTGGTAACTTTGTTTTGCTACCTTTGGTTATAAATATGTTCTGAAGAGGCCACGTTTACCAAAAATAAACACAGATTTTTGTTTGTTTGTTTTTCCAGCAGGAATGGTTAGCACATAGCTAGCAAAGTGGCATTTCATTGATACCCAGTTTTGCCTGCTTCAATGAGATTATGTTCTATTGATGGAAACGCGGATGTAACAGAATCTACAGAAAGCAATAGGTTGCCCTATTTTCTGGCTGAAAATGCTTCCTGCTTTATGAACTGACTCTATTTTGCACACAAGGAATGTGACTGTGGCAATAGCCATAACAGGATTTTCCTAAATGAAACAGAACTACAGATGGTCTAACCAACCAACGTGTAGAGGTTGCTTATTTTCCAAAACACAGCAGTGCTTTACTTCCATCTTTACAGAATCTTTTTTTCTCCTTCATTTTACTTTTCCAGGATAAGTGCAGCCCATGAAAGTGTCAGTGATCACTAATTGTGCTCTGAGGGAAAAGAATAGAAAAGAAAAGAAAACCACAGAGGCAGTGCGCCAATGTATATGCAAATCCTTATTCTTGGCCAGATCCTGTTAAAAAAAAAAATAAAGATGCCGAAAGCTAAAACAGTCTTAAATGTATATTCTGGGAAGTTCAGAAATCCTTTGATAGCCTTGAAACTCTTCTCTTCCTTTTTTGAGTCGTTGAAATAATCTATCATTAAAATCCAGCCACCCTACTCCTGATATTCTTGTGTCCATAAATAAATAAATGAAGGAAAGTGCCCTTGTAAATCTCAGGAGGGAAAGTTAAATGAAAATGGAAGACAGAGGCCTTTTGTGACTATCACATTACCATACCTAAGCACTGAAAAGGTGAACGTTCATCATTATTAAAATCATTCAATTTGTGTCTTTAATTATAACTTTTGGGGGCATGAATGGCTCCAGAGAAATTAGTCTTCTATTTGCTTCATGAAAGAATTTAATAAGTAATACATTATGTTAACTGATTTTTAAAAATCCATTTAATTTTTCCCTGAATTCTATTTTAGGATGATGAGTTCTGATAGTAGAGAAATTCTTGTCCAGCATTTCCTGCCTAGACAGTCAGATGTCTTTGGTTCTTAAAGTGCATTCTTGAACTTTGTATACTTATGATTTAACTTATAAATTGCTTTATTTGAGTGCTCACTTATTTATCCAGGCACTAACAAGCTGAAGTCTCACACTCCCTTTATGAAAATTCTCTCAGATTGCTTGAATGATGGTCCCAGGTTGCCTTCAAGTCATCATCTTCATTTCTCATGGCACTACTTGCATATCTAGAGCTGCTCAGTTTGCACAGTCAATAAGTTCCCCTCTTCCCTGACTGGTTTGTGGATGGATACCCCAATGAAGACTATCAACATGGGCTGTGTGACAAAACAATTCCTTATAATTCTCCACGTCTACTCTGATGACAATAGGTAATTATGTTGAATTCTCATGTGTAACAACACTTGAAAACCACTTTTCGGAAAGTAGCTTTGCAAGTCCATCATGAAATTCCTTAATGGAATGCAAATAGGGAAGGCAGGATTGGAAGATTCAGCTCCTGAGCTTTTACAATATCAGAATTACAAGCAGGGTGTCAACTTACCTTTCTCTATAAATATGTGTGTACACACTATGTCTGAATATTTGCACTTAGAGAAGGTTAGATATGTGTATGTTTTACACACACACACATACCAATCTTTGTCAAATTTGTCAAACAGAAAACATCTAACATTCAGTATGAAAACATTGTTCTTACCATTGTCTATTGTTTCATATTATTATCTATCCAGTTTAATTATTTTTCCCTTTGTGACGAGACTGGGGCTTGAACACAGAGCCTACGAACTGACCCTTAGCTTTTTTGCTCAAAACTGGTGCTCTACCACTTGAGGCACAGCTCCATTCCTGGCTATTTGGTGGTTAATTGGAGAAAACCTGACATTCCTGTTCAGGCTGGCTTCAAATGGAAATCCTCAAATTTCAATTTCCTGAGTGGCTAGGATTACAGATATGAGCTACCAATGCCTAGGAGCAGCTATCTTTCATTTCTACAAATTATGTTTTGTCACATGTAAACATAATTCCAATATCTGATTACAATTGTTTTCAGTGGTTTTATTGTTCTTGATATATCTTCATAGAAATTCTTTAAATGAAATAGTACCTACATCATCATTTTAAAACAAAGCAAATTTTCCAAATTGGAGGGTGAGGCTGGACTCAGAATCCTATTGAGTTCTCCTTGTGTGTAGGGAACTAAACCAGAGAAAAGTACAGTCAAGTGAACGGATGACCAGGACCATTTTCCAAGCAATACCAAGATTAAAGTGCTATGGCAGATGAGCAAAAGAAATAGTCAGGCGGGGGGTGGCGGGCGGAGACAATAAATCAAAACTTAATGCTGAAGCTAAAGAAAAAACATGCTTAACATATACAGTGTCCTAAACTTCTCTTAGAAAAATCAGTTGTTTTAGAAAGGCCATGGCTTAGGAACCCAGAGCTGGGTGTCAGGAAATAGGAACAGGAAATTTTTCATATTTTTCTCGGGTGAATTTCTTACAAAAGACATGTCGCATTTTCCTTTGTCTTATTTAATTGTGATGCTAAAGATTGGATTCTGGAGCTTGCATATATTACAAAAGTCTCCGGGTGAATTAATCCAAGAAAAATTCAACATTGCATTTGAGACGACTGTTATTTTTACGTATGTCCTAAGCTTCACATCAAAGCATAAATTAGAACCTTATGTCTTGATGCCAGCTCAATCCTGACCAGACTGCCTTTATCCAAGGCTCTGTGTCTTGTTGGGACTAGATTGTCTACTCCAAACACCTTTTCTTTTCCATTTCCTATCATCTCCAAGACTGTCGTTAAAGCTATAGTGTAGAATACATGCCTATACATCATGAAGCTGAGGGTGTACTATCATGATTACCAAAGAGGAAAATTGTCTGTTTACACAGAGACATGAAATGTGCTACTCCTTATTTATTCCAAAAATCCTTTTGCTTTGTTTGAGCCATGTGAAACGTTCATTCTTACAGGTCAACAGATTTGCTATCAACAATTTCATATACATGGATCTATGTTATGGGTCTGACACAGTCTTGCTTCTTGGTCTTTGAAAATATAGGAAAAAAGACAAACTATAAAATACCAAAGTACTTTTTTTTAATTTAATTTTATTTTTTGTGAACATACTGTACAGAGGGCTACAATTACATGGGCAGGATAATGAGTACATTTCTTATCAAGCATTGCAGCCTCCTCCTTTGTTTACCCTTCACATCCCCAAAGTAATTTTGCATTGGAGATCATTTCTACTAGACTTTGGATCACCAGTTATAAAGTGGTCAAGATTGTAAATGTGTGTGTTCACATATTAACTCTCATCTCTTTCCTAGGAAGGGTTTTGCAGGTAAGTCAGCTCCTTCTGTGTGTATCAGAAGCTCTGAAGTCTGCATCTACTCCTTACCACCCCTCAGCGGCTAGGCATAAAACTACTCCTGCTGGGCTTAGTGACTAGGAAAGAGTCTGTAAACCTCTTCAAATGTGGACACTCAGAAATAACGTATTTGTTTATGCAGCCAATGAAAAATGGATTATTCTTTTGTCCATTAAGTGAACATTTATTTAGTAGCTACTACATGCCATTGAGCAGTACCGGCTTTAGGACAATGACAGCTGAATGTCTTCCTTATCACAGCTTAGGGTAACAGAAAACTGCTTAAGATTTCAGGCCACTGGTGACAGACGAGCCTTGGACATTCCTTTAGTTTCCATCCTGTGGAAGCTAAATGATTCATTTGCAAGGACTCCAAGTTTTCTCACTTGAGAGTTTTCTGTGGAGAGACTCCCAGCAGATTCAGGAACTAACCATCTTGTCATTGCTTATTTTATCCTTCACATCTTTTACACCAGGGTTTCTTAACCTTGTCACTAGTGGCCTTGGGAGCTGGTTGATTGTAATTATCTGTCTTGTGTTCTATAGGAAACTTGTTAGCGTCACTAGTCTCCACCCCCTAGATGCCACCCCTCCTTCTCCATCCTCCAATCAAGACAAAGATGACATTGCCAAATACCTCCTTTAGTCCAGGGTAGAAATAGCTCCAGTTGAGCATAGAGGCCTTTTTCCACAAAACAGGACTCAAGAATCTTTTTTCCTCCTTTATGATCTAACACTCTCAAGCAGAGCATGTACTAAGATATAAAGATATTTTTTGAATGATCCCTCTACAACACTTATCTATACAGTCTCTGAAAGTGTTTTCTAAATAAAAGTAGTTCCATTGGAAGCCAGAGAGGAGAAGAAAATGTCTTCTGTTACTGTAGCAATTATGTCACCACTGACTAACCATGATCTTCCCTCGTGGGTGACACAAGAGGCTCCACTATCCCATGTGGCCAAAAAAATGGTTGTCATCATTAAATTTGATAAAATCATCTCTGAGAATGGACTATCAAAGATCTCTTTGTTCCCTTTGTTTTTTAACACCAAGTTATACAAATGCGAAGGTTTCCAAGTGCAGTGTCATTTAATAATTCACTTTAGCAGGCAGGAACAGAGATCCTTTTCCAAAATTTACCTCTTCACTCTTTATTTGGCAGGGGTGGGGTGGGCCTTTGTACTTTTGGCTGTGTGCCCCATCCTCCAGAGGAAGCAAAAGCACAGACATGGACCTGCCCGGTGTCCCCATTCCTTCCTCTCTTAGGATGAAAACTATGATGTTCTTTTCCTCGGGAAAACAAAATTAATTTGGAGTCTTTGGAAAATTCTTGGCATGTAAAATAATGCAACAGAACCCCAATTTTGGGACTGCTGTGATTGCATTCCCTAGTTAAGCACCCTAGATATCAATACTTAATGGTATTCTCTAAGCTCAGCCAGTGAAGAAAATAGGGTTGTTATCTATCAAAGCACATTTTAGTTTCTGACAAGTAAAAGACAGCATGGGGAATGCAGGAAGGCTGAAATGAAAGCCTAAAAGAAAACTCATATAACATCTGGTGTCCTTTATCCCCTGATGGCCCTTCATAGTATGATATGATGAGCTTGTTCTGATTTAAGACCTGATGATTTGGTTTGAAAAAAAAAAAAAAAACAGGAGGAGGGGGGTTAGATGTAGCCAGGCTGGCAGCAAACTGGGATACAAAAATCTACTCAAATAATTGGAAACCCGACAGATTATTATTATTTTTTGTAACTGATGCCAGTGGTGTCTTTAGTTTATCCATCTCTCTCAGCTGAATTTGTAAAGTGCATTATCTTATTGGTTTTAAAGTTTCCATCTCATGTATTTGCAGGGAGAAATGGGAACAAATCAGTCATGATGGATTGCCTAATTTTCTGAGCTGAATAAACCAGTTTTATGAGATTGTTGATTCCTAAGGTTATTAGTTAACAGAAACATTGATCACTTTTTTAAAAACCAAAAAAAAATAACTGGCAAAATTATTGCATTAAAAGTGTTCCCTTATTGTACCCAAATATTGTTGGTGAATGCACTAGTTAAATAATTGAGAAAGAGCCTTAGAGGACTTTTTCTTTGCATTTTCTATTATCAATTCAAATACTAACATTGGCCTGAGCCACTGATGTCAGAAGATTAGTAATTATTCAATAAGAAATCATCTTTGATCAAAAAAGCCAGAGGAGGAAGCAAAGAATGGTCATTTCCTATCTACAACTATATGTCCAACTTAATCCTTTGCAAATTTCTTACTGCTTAGTTTTCAAAAGCCAGAAAATAAGAAGAGCCTAATGCTGTAGCACCATATTTTTTTAATTAAATGAATCATTTAAGGTTCATTGGCTGTGGAAGTCCCGGTTGGTAATTAACAGAGGGTTGAGTTTTTATTTGTTAATCTGAACCCTTTGACAAAAAATTGACTTCACGGATGCCCTCAACTTGAAGGTTCCAATAAAAGCAATACAAATCCATTTAAAAAAATCTGCTTCTCTCTTATTTATTTTCTCTCAAATTTCTAGAGCAATCATAAAAACAAAAATGGTGGGGCATTTGCTATTTTAAAGCAAGAGTTGCAATAATTTGAGCCACAGAGGCTTGGGGAACTTTTTCTTTTTCTTCCTTCTTCCCTCCCTCCCTCCTTACCTTCCTCCCTCCCTCCTTCCTTCCTTCCTTCGTTCCTTCGTTCCTTCCTCCCTTCCTCCCTCCCTCCCTCCCTTCCTTCCTTTTTTCCTTCCTTCCTTCCTTCCTTTTCCCTCTCTGTCCCTTAACCACAATTGGAAAGGAAGGAAACAGTTCCTTTGTAAAAGGAAAGAAGGGAGTTAAAAACTTTTTTGTGAGTAGACTTTACTGTGAAATGTTATCTTTTGTTAGTTCAAAGGTTCCCAAAGATATAAATTCTTCAGAACTGCCCTGAGGTGCCGGGGATGTAAATTGAATACTTTACAATTTGTAGACTGCTCCTGCAATAATGTGTATCTCCTCTGTGAGTGGGTGTTTGGGGATTTTTCAATTACTGGAGTTTGAAAACTCAGAGATTCTTCTAGGGCAGAAAAAAAAAACGAATCTTCTCAAAGTTGAATTACTGATGTTCAAATTAGCTGCCAAAAGCACTCTGCTGATCTGTGTTCCAGATTTTCCTAAACAGGCAAAAATGGCTCATTTTCATCAAGGGAGTGGAGTGGGCAACTTCCTCTAAACTTCAACCATGAGTAACTTCAGGACAGTTACATGACAGGTTAAAAGTGAAACAAATAGTTTATGTGTACTATATACAAAAGATGGATGCTATTTTCAAAAGATTAAAAAACTTCTTTATACTTTTTAGACTGATAGCTATTGCCTTTTAGGCTATTAACAGTTTTAACAACACAATGAATGAAAAAAAAGATAAAATAGTATATGACCATTTAAAATTTGTCAAACTTTAGAAGTACCCATATATCACAGCCGGCTCAAAAGAGCTACAAATTATGATTTGCAAATTTTCATGTAATGTGACTACTTTTCTTATTCGACCTCTTCCTCTTATCCCCAAATTAGTGGAATTAACTGGTTAAGTTTCAACTTTTCTTTCTTATAAGAAAGTTGCAATCACTGGTAAGAATTAACACATTACAAAAGTCAGAAAACATGGGCAAAAGAAATAGCTTAGTGCTGGCATTTTCTAGACTCTTGATTAACATGAATTTTGAACAAAAACAGTTTGAATTAGAAAACAGTGATTATGAAATTTTTAACCAGGCTAAAAAGTATTACCCAATAGCCATTCTTTTATTTGGCTAAGTGGGTGATCTATTTTAATTAATGTATTTAAAAGGATCTATCAGCACACAATTTAAAACTTGAATGCATAGCTCCATGTTGTTCAAGGCAGTTTTTTTTCACCAAAGTAGGTCAGATTGCCTCCTGTTGTCATTTGACGCAAGTTTTACTCCCTGTATAAATGCACACTGTTTCTGAAAGAAAAAAACACACACTCACAAATAAAGCATTCTCTAACTGGAGCTAGACCTTTGCCATTGACAGATCCTCTGCCAAACAGTCGCAGTGGAAAGGCTGGGTTTTAATTCTACCAGACAGGAGAAAAGAATTTTTTTTAATGCTTTTTTAATATACTCAACCTCACAGCCCCTTCCATTTACTGTATATTTTCAGAGCATGTTTTTAAAGAAGATGGTAGATGGTAAGAAATAAAAAAAAATACAAAGCTTTAAAATGCAATTAGGTTTAAGGCTGCATATGTTATTAGATCATGGAAGTGGATTAAAACTTTCACAATTTGACTTGATATGTTTTTTATATTATCTTTATGTAGTTGTACAGAAAGGTTTCATTTCAACATGTCAGCTCATACATATAATGCATCTTGATGGAAATGACCCTTTTGTCATTCTTCCCATTTCTCTCAACCCCCTCCATCCCCCTCAGATTTCCTACTTCCATTTTCACATATACACATTGAATACTCTGACTATATGTTTCAATATACTTTATTGGAAAACATTTAGGCTCCAGTCAATAAACTACATGATACAAGCATAAAGGGTACTTTGATTTCAAGGACATTACTAGGAATAAACTATGCTACATAGAACAAAGGAAGAAATGAGGTAATTGATGCTGAGAGAAAAAGAAAACATGATGGGGAAGGCTTTTCATGGAGAAGAGCACTGTGAAGAATAAGGAACAAGAGAACAAGCTAATGAAATCTGGCATGACAGTGCAGGGCATCTGGAGAGAACCACCACAGCTCAATTACCCAGAAGACTTGGAGTTGAAAGAATTAAGGTTATCAGAGGTAAGTCATCCAGGAATAGGACTTTTTTAATGCCATACTTCATTTTCAATATGTTATTTTTCATGCTGCCTTGTAAATTCCTAATAAGGAACTTAGCCAAACAGTTATGGTTTTTTTCACTGACACAACTATGTATCTCCAGAATCACTTTTATATACTAAATTAGTTGATGCTACTAATGTAAAGAAATAGGTTAGTTTGGTATTTTTTAACAACCCTTTTGGGTTTCTAAGCTCATTTTAAACCTGTAGAACCAATTGAACAAAGTCAGTTGGCCAAAAGTTTTTTACTGAGCAAGTAAGAAACCACATGTCCAGTTAGCCAAAGTTCATCGATTTCCATGAGTGAGCCATATTTGCAGGGCTCCCCAAATATGCATATTCCAGAGTGAGAAGTCAGGTGCTGGTGGCTCATGTCTCGAATCCTGAGGCTGAAATCTAGAGGATCACAATTGGAGATCAACCTGGGCAGAAAATTTCATTACACATCATCTCCAAAATAACCAGTTAAAAGCAATGCTAGAGGCAGGGTCCAAATAGGAGAGTGTGCCAGCTGAACAACTGTGAAGCTTGAGTTCAAACTCCAGTGTCATCAACCACCACAACAAAAATAATATAAAGGAGAAATCAGTACAAACTGTAGCTTCTTGCAAGTTGATCATAATTTAAATGAATATTCTAAGAAACTAGTACTAAAATAAAGAAGCATTTGGAAAACTGGCTACACTTGTTAATTCTTTCTAGGAAAATGAATAACCTAGATGCATGCCTCTTTTTCACCAATAGGCCTGCAAGTTTAATAGATCATCCAATGCACAGAATGTGGTCAGATATTTTATTTGAATTTATCAACTCTGACTAAGTAAATAATTATGGGAAGTTCAAAGAATAAAGTAGAGGAGCCATGACACCACAGTGGGAAGATTATCTTAAAATATATATTTAACTGTGGGTTTGGGAGCCTCTAAAATAACATAGTAACAGTGGGTTTCCGATAAAAATCCATTGAACTCAGTTTTCATATCGCAGTTTGATCCCTTGTTTATATACATAGACACTTTACTCCTTTACTCAGTAAAATCATTTGTAAAAACATCTATACATATTATATATATAAAATTTGCAATAACTATATATGTAATATATTCACATATATTTATGTCTACATACATCCACTATATATGAGCATATATACATATATTTATATAGACATGTATATAAATGTTATTTAACATTATATTTCAGAATATTAATGAACCAGAAGTTCATTTACTATATCAATAATGTATTTCCTATGTTAAGGGCAAATGTTAATTCTTCAAATATTAAAAAAAAAAATTAAAGCACAAGACATTTTTCCTACTCCTGGGATGTGGTCTGCCAGAAGTGGAGCATTGGTTTTGTGTTGTAAACACATCCAGCCCCACCATGCCAGATTGTGTTAACTCCGGACAGAGCAATCACACTTTTGCCAAACAGCCCCCGTGCCTGGAAAGGCCTGAGTCTTTGTCGCAGCTAGTTGCTAGATTACAGAGATGACACGAACAGTGGTGGCAATCGTGTTCCCTGGCAAGTGTCCCATTTCTTGGCTTCGTTCTCTGCTCCCAAGCAGCCAGTGTAGGTCACACTGCACTGCTTCCTAGCGTTACCAGTGGGGCTGAGGCTCTCACCTTGAGCTCTTTAGCAGGAGGAGGAAGAGGCTTTCAAAATGCACAGCAAATGTGGTCCTAGCATCCTGCGAGGGAAGGAGAGGGAGGAGGGACTCCGGATGCAGATGCACAGGCAAACATCTAGGCCAGGTGTATTCAAGGCCGAGGGGCTGCAGCAGCAAGATCTGCAGTTTCTCAGCTTCCCAAGCCCTGCGTGGCATCCTGCCTCCCAGTGAAGTCAGCAGTAGACAATGACAGAGAAGAGAGCTCATCTATCTATGAGGAAAGAAGCCACGTTGATGGTTCCCGGGTGGATGTAATTGTGCTCATTACTGCCCATTTACATTTCATCACTCGATTATCACAAATGCCTCATTACTGCTGAAAAGGCTTTGCTGGTGAATGACTCGCTAACTATTCATTCCTCAGCTTCATATCACCAGACAGGCTGATTGGAAAAGGAGGAGGGCCAGGAGGAGCTGAGGAGGGGCGAAGGTGAAAAAGGTCTCCTATCAGATTTGATTAAAGGCCGTGATTTAAATCGATATTTAATAAAGTGGCTGCTACCACATAACACGGGCAATTCCCCATGCAGTCAGAATCGTGATTAGGGGCCCCTCGCTGTCTGCTACACAACTCAATTGGGTTTTGTGCACTGGCCTGGCACCTGTGTCCCTCAGAACTGGGCCTCCAAGGTAATAGGTTTATGAGCCGATGAACAGAGCAGATAGGTTCTAAATGGATTAACTAGGTGTCTGCAGTCTGGTGATGAATACATGAAGGGGAAAAAAGCGTGCATAACCAGGAGAGTGATAGGAAGTACTGACAGATATTGTGTGTGTCAGGAGCCCCACAGGGTAAACACTGGCTCAGTGCCTGTCATTCAAGTGGTCTCTAAGAGTAATGGGTGGAGATATCAGGCCTGGCTGCTTAGCAAGCCTGCAGGTGCCAGGAAACAGAGGCCTGACACTGAAAAAAAGAATTCTGTGCATACCACACCTCCAATAGCTACAGCTTGCCTAACTAGCAGCCTCTGCAAGAATCCTTTGCGTGTTTTGAGGATGGCAAATTGGAATTCCCAGGCAAAATGTGATCATTGGTTGATACCCATAGTATGGTGTTATGAATGAGTTTTGTCTGGGTGACCATAGCTCATGCCTATAATCTTAACCACCCAGGAGACTGAGATGGGAGAATCACAATTCAAGGGCAAACCAAACTGAAAAACTCTTATAGCCAATTAACCAGCAAAAAGTCTGCACTGGAGGTGTGACTCAAGTAGTAGATTGCCATCCATGAAGAAAAAGGCAAAAGGAGAGGGCAAGAATGTGAGTTCAAACCCCAGTACCGGCACAAAAACAAAAATTCTTCAGCCAAAGCCAGATCCAGGGGTAAACTGATGAACACTATCTGTTGTGAGTCTGGTAGAAAGTGGCTTTTCACACTGTTATCCATTCTTTTTTTCTCCACCCTCCATCCATGCCTGTGATAGCTAGATGTGTGTATCCTATTGTTCCCATGATGGTATAGATGACAGCCGTGTTCATACAGCACTGTATTCATATGTATACTAATAAGTGCTCTTCTAAGAATCCAACCTAATAATTCATATGAGGTGCTTATCAGCAGAACAGGATATAGTAAGATTGATCATACATTTCTAATGTCCCTCACTCTCAAATAAGACCAACAGAATGCATTTTATTAGAAGAAGACTACTAGAAATTGATTACACAGCAACTCTTTCCCCACCCACTTATTCTGTATTGGAAACCTATAAATTTTGGAAGTAAAGCCCTCCCTACAAGATAAAATAAAAATAAAAAGAGGAAAATAATCTTTAGGATTTGCTTCTAAGGTAACAAGCAATTTTTGTTTAGGATTTGCTTCTAATGTAACAAGCAACTTTTGTGTTGAGATCATAGTAATTAATGTGACATGTACAGCAATGAAGGGTCATGACCTTAATAAATTATCATGAAAAAGAGATAATCAGTTATTTATCATTTGGTAAAACTGCTAACAATATGGCATAAGAAAATTTAAGAAAAGTTACTGAGGCATCTTTTCTAAATTCAGTCCCCAATATGATATGAAAATAAGAATTTAATTCTAAAACAAGATAAAATACATAGTTAACAAGTGCATCATGGATTTGAACTTGAGCTCCAATGTGGTATGATGATAAGACATAGGTATTTTCTAGTTTTCTAATTTTTCTGACTTCCATTAATAGAGTCTCTTATTTTGTGAGTTGCATCTCCAGCAAACACCAAAATGTGTGTGAGTGTAGAAGAAAGTGCAGCCAACTATAATTTCTGCATGTTTTCAGTATCTGTGCCAGAGAAGCTGAGGAAGACAAGGTAGTGTGTTTAGAACCTAAGGATTCAGTCCTAAGAGACACTCAGGAAAAAAACAAAAACAAAAACTTAAGCACAGGTGCTGGTGTGGGAATGTGGGGGAGGGGCAGGTACTCCAGAGTTGAGTAAACACAGTGGGCTTGAAATGTCTTCAGCACCCTGAGCACTGCCAACCTTCATCACTAGCCAGTCCCTTCCCTCACTGAATAAATGTTCCCTCAACAAAGAGAAATGACTCAAAAAGTTGAAATGTGGAAGACTATAAAGGAAATACGACTATTCAATAAATAAGGAAATTCAAGAAGTAAAGGAAAATGCATATGTAAATACAGTCATACACCAGAGCTATTTGTGTCACACGGATGACAGATGCTCCATTGGTCAGAATAGTCATGATGCAGCCAGCTGACCTTGCATCTCCGGGCAATCGTATTTGTACAATGCTGAAGTCACTAATGGCTGCAAAAACCTACATGGGATCAAATTATACACAACTCTATGAACAGAGGTACACATACAGTTATACACAGAGAAGAATGTGTGTCTGATTGTTAAAATTCAAATAAATTATATGAAACCAAGTTTGGGGTTTGGAGATATTTTATACTTAGAAGATATCTCTAGTATTTTTGTAACTTTCTATGCATCTATAATTAGTCTAACATAAATGAAGTACACAACTTGGAGGGAAAGGAGATCAAGAGAGGACATATTGGTAGAAAATGAGGGAGAGAGTGACTCTGTTCTAAAAGAAATGTACTCTTTACCTGACATGTAACTGTAACCCCTCCATATAGCACCAAAACCACCATATACTGAGAGATATTACTAGGTAATAAAAATATAACAGAAGGAAATAATTTGAATAAGAAAAGTCATTAAAGTTGTTTTCCATTCAGGAAGAGGAAGCATTATAATTGTAAAGCCAGAACTCAACTCAAGGGTCTTAGTGAGTGACATCATTTCTCAAATCTTTAAAGATTGTTGCAAGGGTATTTGGCATGCTGGTGGCTCATGCCTGTAATCCTAGCTATTCAGGAGGTGAAATCTGAAGATCATAGATGGAAGCCATCCCAGGGAGGAAATTGTGAGATTATTATCTCCAATAAACTACTCAAAAAGAGCCAGAAGTGATGCTGTGACTCAAGTGGTAGAGAACTTGCCTTGAGCAAAAGAAGCTCCAGGACAGTGCCCAGGCCCGGAGTTCAAGTTCCAGGACAGGCAAAGACAGACAAACAAACAAAAACACACACAAAAAAACCCAAAACTTAAAACTAAGGTGATTGGCTATTTATAGTGACACTTTGCCTACTAAGGATTAAACACCACATGGTAAATGATGTGAAATCAAGAAAATAACTTCAGCCAGTGCCAGTGGCTCACACCTGTAATTTTAGCTACTCAAAAGGCTAAGATCTGAGGATTGTCATTCAAAACCAGCCTAGGAGGAAAGACTATGAGAATTTTAACTCTAATCAACTACCAAAAATCCATAAGCAGAGCTGTGGCTTAATTGATAGAGTTACTACCTTGAGCAAAAAAGTTAAGCAACTGCAGCAAGGTCCTGAGTTCAAGCCCCAATACAGGTACCAGAAAAATAATAATAATTTCAGGTTTGGGTGGAGATATCTACATAGAAGCTCCATCATGGAAGAAGGCCTGTGTTATTTGATATCTCCTAAATACAGGCTTAAATTCCAACCTGGTTATTTACTAGCTGTTGGTCTTAGAGCAATTTATTTCACCTGTTCTTCTCAGTTGTGTAGTAGAGCTAGAAACACTCTGACAGGCTTGCCAGAAGAACTAAATAAATGATAATATAATATTTTTGCAGAATGCAAAAATATTTGAAAGCCATTGGTGATTTTTATTTGTAATAATGTTATTATATGCACTTGGTTAAAATAATAAATACCGGTTATAGGGTTCAGAGTAGAAGAATTATTCTGAGAGACAGTGGAGAAAAAATAGATTGATAAATGGAGTAGAGGACCCGGGAGAGCATCAATAATTCAGTAGCAGAAAAGGTGGTATAGTCCATCTACAGGCGACAAGCAGGGTCAGAGTCAGGAGGTGTCTCCAAGGTTAGCCTACTGTGGTTCCACCGGGACTGAGCAGCATCCCTTTTTCAACACCTGCTTCCTTACTTTCATTCTATGTTATCTTCTCAGATGACCCTACAGAGATGCAGGGGTGTGCTGCTCAATCTATGGAGGGCTTGTCTCCATGAGTAGACCCCTCCTCTCAGTGGGGTGCACACTCTGCATAAGCAGGCATTGTATGACCGGTACAACAAACAGTAGGGTTTTTGGAATTCTGTTCATTTCCAATGCAGTATGGTATGTGCAATGCTATTCTTTATACCTTGAATACTCTTTGCCTTTTCTCATAAAGCCCCTTGCCATGAAGTCTGATAGCAAATTCATGTGACTCTACTCAGATTTCACCAAGTTCTCTCAAACACATTGACTCAGTTTGCCTGTGGTGTTTGCATAGTCTTTCAGAAAAAAAAAATAACCTTATATTTTACTATAAACTCTCCATGTATCTGCCTTGATCTTTGGCTAATAACTTTATAACACAAAAGCTATAATGCAAAATTGGCACTGCAGGATTCAATAAATAGCATAAATGTAAGAACAAAAACCCACGTCCATCTTGTTGAATGACTTCGCTGCAGAATCTTGACATATCAATAAATAAAATCTCAATGGGGTATAATATTTAAGCAAAAACCATGCTATTCATTTTGTAATACTAAAGTAGACTCTAAGGAAGTACCCTAACTAACCCATATGCACCAAAAACTATCCAGGCAAAGAAAAGATATATGACCAACACCAGCTTTATAATCTAAATTTGTTTAGGATAAGGCTCAGTGAAGCATTGTGTTTGGCAATATAGGAACAATGCAGTGAAAAGGACTTAAAAGATCATCTGTCCCTGGGTCCTAAAAGAGTAAACAGGACAGAACATTGAACAGAACACTGAGTGTCAGTCAGTACAGTACTAATGTGTACAGTACAGTCAATCAGTACAGTGTCAAATCAGTACAGTACTAAGTGTGTGTGTGTGTGTGTGTGTATGTGTGTGTGTGTGCGTGTGTGCCAGTCCTGAGCTTGAACTCACTGACAAGCACTTTTTGGCTCAAGGCTAGTGCTCTACCAAGTGACCCACAGATACACTTCCAGCTTTTTGGTGGTTAATTGGAGATAAGAGTCTCATAGACTTCTTTCCTGGACTGGCATTGAACTACAACCCTCAGATGTAGCCACCTGAGTAGCTAGGATTACAGACATGAGCCACCAGCATTGGCTAATGTGGTTTTTATGTCCTCAGTCTGTTTGTCATGTGTTATTCTTTCTTGACATTGATTCTACTTTTTCTGAGTAGCTAGGATTACAGACATGAGCCACCAGCATTGACTAATGTGGTTTTTATGTCCTCAGTCTGTCATGTGTTACTCTTTCTTGACATTGATTCTACCTTTTCTTTTGTTAAATATGTTAATGGCATTCTTGTTGCCTTAGATTTTATGAATGAATATGGTGAATATTAAAGTAAATATTTTAAATGCATCTAAATTTAGTTAAATGCGATAACTACCATTCAAATACTACTGATGAGTGTGAATTTACCAGAATCTCTCAAATGATTTTAGAATTAAAAGTCTGGGGATGGGGAGGGGATATTCTGCACCCCAGACTGTCAATAGTAATAGTCATGGATTAAACAATGTGAAACATATTACATTTATTGGATTGGTTCATGGCTTTCATGGCTTGTTCTTAGAAAACATGGGTGACAAATATGTCAAGTTACTGTGGATGGAGGATTTTGAGAGAAACAGCCAAAGAATGAACATCTCTGAGCTTGTGTATCTCTGGTGAATAGGCTCCAGACAGTTCCCTGACTCTGATTCCATCCCCTTTAACCTGTTCTTCGTGCAATGGACACTGTCTTCTCTCTGAAATGTTCAATTGCCATGTACTCCTTGACTTCAAGAAGAAATAAACCATTTTCCTCATCTATCAGACTTTTCAGTTCTTTGCCCTGTCTTACTTCCTTGACCTTTAACTGGCTTCCTCCTTGCTACCTTTTTCCTTGCCAGCAGAACTGAGGTGGCCTGGATTACATTTTTCCATGATTTATTTCGCGTTTGTCTGGCTTGCATTTTTTCACTGTGTTTTCCATGTTCTTGTTTGACCACAAGTAATTGAGTATGATGTAATTATTGCCAATGCCTTCTCATCTCGGCTGCCATACTGCCTTTTTGCATTCAGTGAGGCTGTTTGGATCAGGAATGAAATACATTCATCTTTGAATTCTAACAACGTGATTCCTCACCACGCACACAGTGACCTTGCAGTGTTTAGTGACTGATGCCATATACATAAGTTTCTGATACTCTTTAGTTTTGTGATTGATGACTAAATAATGATAATGTCCTTCTTTCCTTGGAAATCTTCATTTCAAATTCTGAATTGCTGTTTTCAACTTGGATTTCTCAGAAATACTTTTGACAAATCTAGCAACATGTGAAGGGTAAGTTCTCAAAATATATCTTTTCAGACAAAAAATTAAACATTTACTTTATTTTTCTTTTCTATCTCTCAAACATTCCCCAATCCAACTAGTATCAGTGATTAAATTATTAAAGCTGCAAAAATGTATTTAAATATCATTATTATTATTTTTGTGGTCATTGGGATTTGAACTCTTGCCAGACATTCTACTACATGAACCACCACAGATCCTTTCTGCATTGGTTACTTTAAAGTAGACACTCACTTTATTCCTGTACCAGCCTGGAATGTGATCATTCTATTTGTGTGTCTCCTACATTGCTATTGGCATAGACAGTCTTGAGAACTATTTTTTTTTGTCAGTGCGATTTCTTGATCTTGACCATCCCCCAAGTAGCTAGGATTATAGTTTTAAGCAGTTGTGTCAGAACTTTCATTAAATGTAGTTATCCTCAGGATCCATTGGTCATTGATTCCAGAATCCCTTACCCATGGAAGATGCTAAAGCCCATGAATGTTCAACATCATATAAAATGACCTATTTTTCATATAACCTAACACACCATTTTAAAGACTTTAAATCATCTGTAGATTAGTTTTAATACCTAAATGATGCAAACAGTAGTTATATACTTATTTCCCAGAGAATAATAACAAAAAAACACATACATGTACAATTCAGGCTTAGCCTTAGGGTCTTTCAGGGTCTTCAGATAGAAGAAGCACAGAAGCCGTGGGTACAGACCCATGAAAATGGTGAGCTGATAATAAACTGATTATGCTTTCCTTTCTTGCTTTTTTTTTTTACAGTTTATAGCTTTTAGTAAAATATGACACATTCTGTTTTAAAAAAGTGAGAAATAGTAATGTGGAAAATGAATAGTGAATTGAAAACTGCTCAACCCTACCACAGCTGGAATAGAAAGTAGACTTAGGATCCCTTGTCCCTTTCTGGGGTTGTTTTGATTTCATTATGCATGGTGTCCTTGTAGATTTTTAGCAATATGCTTTTGGGGAAAGCACCCAAGGCCAGAGTCAGCACTGTGTCTCCAATTCCATTGGTGAGTTTTGCCATACTTACAGCCAACAAGCCCGAATGGCTATGTCATCAATGCTTGGAAAAGGGAGAGCTCTGAACACTTTCTAGCATAGTGCAACTGCTCTCCTGTGAGTCGAATGGAAAGCAGTAGTCAAGATGTATAGGGAAATTACACGAGATTTATTTACAGAAACCATTTATGTTGAACTAGCAGTTTCTTATTGGGTCAGCAATTTTCTATTGCATTTATTTGTTACTACAGTACTTGGCAAGAGTGCAATCCTATTAAACCTGTACAATACGTTACACAAAATTGTAATCATTTTCTATTTTATAAAATGAAAATAATTGTGGGATTTGTACAGTTGTGGAGTCTAATATATTTTTCAAGACAAAAATGCATGGTCTTGGGCAAGCTAGTTCCAAATGTGCTTTTAGTTCTTTTCTTATCTCACTCCCAATGTTTTTAGTTGATATAAACAATAACTTACCTATGAGACTTGACTTCATGAATCAAAATGTAAAGAAAGCAAGGCTCCTGAAATCGAACCCTTTATTTTTTTTATTCCCTCAGAACATTGGCTTGCTTTGTATTCTCTAAAGCCCAACAATCTGGAAGGTTATCATGTTAAAATAGTGGGTTACCAGTATTGATCAGGGTTATATTAAATTAAAATCATTTCTGATTATCATTGTCTGCTGTTACCATGATCTAGAAACAGTCCTGACCAACTCTGGCTTCCACTTGTTGCAAGATGTCCCTACTTCACAGTAAGCAGAAGGTACAATGATCATTGTTCCCTTCAAACAATACTAATGAGGCCTGGGAAAATATGCAGTATATGGAGCAAGGCTTGGAGAAAACTATTCTGTGTCAACAAAGTTATGGCATTTCCCTCTTAAATCCCAATGGCTTTCTATAAATCAGAGAGTCAAGGCTTCCAGGGTGATTACTTGCTGGAGATTCCTTTGGCAATAGAGTCTTCAACAATTCACTTCCAAGATTCATCTTTTCAATTTTCTTTTCACAGTCTTTGTAACTAAGACACTTTGGGAAAGCTAAGTTCCTTGAGCTTCACTCTCCTAATCTGAAAATGAAAACAATCTCTTCTTTGTAATACAGCTTATATAGTAGCTGTAGTATATAGCTATATTATATATAGTATATAGCTTTGTAGTACAGCTTATATAGATTAGATTATGGAATTGAGATTTTATACATAGAATATACACAGGAGATTTAGTAAAGCATAAAAATCAGCACAGTTTTTGGTCAGTACTATGCCCTCAGTCCAAGGTTACTGGTAATAATGCCAACATTGCTATCATCATCATCAATCTCCCCACATCTTCTTCAATGTTATTTTATTTCTCTAGTCATCAACAGAGTTCTCATTTTGAATAGATTACAGAGCTGAGCACTGGCAGCCTACAATCCTGGATATTCAGGAAATAGAGGCCTAAAGGAGCATAGTTTATAGCTAGAAGATCAAAAACATGCATGAAACGTCATCAGCATTCTAATACCAAAGGCCAAGCTAGAGGTCTGGCTCAAGTGAAACAGCTTCACCTGTGAGAAAGAAAACCCAATAAGCAAAAGACTCTGAGTACTAGGAAAAAGTCAGTCAAAAATCAGCACATAAATAAGCACATAAATAAGCTTGCTGAAATATTTTTGCCACATTACCCTAAAAATATTGCTAATTTCCGCTTGACTCATACATATACTAGATATTGCAAATAAGGGAAACCATGGGACCTATGTTTCTTTGGGCTTGGCTTACTTCACTTAACATAATTTTTTCCAAGTTTTTCCATTTCCTAACAAATGGGGCAATGTCATTCTTTCTGATGGAGACATAGAATTCCATTGTGTATATATACCACATTTTCTTGATCCATTCATCTACTGAGGGGCATCTGGGTTGGTTCCATATCTTAGCTATGGTAAATAATGCTGCAATAAACATAGTTGTGCTGGTAGCTTTAGTGTGGTCTTGTTTGTAAGCATTTGGGTAAATGCCCAAAAGTGGGATTGCTGGGTCGTAGGGGAGTTCTATGTGAAGTCTTTTGAGGAACCTCCATACTGCTTTCCAAAGTGGTTGGACTAGTTTACATTCCCACCAACAATGCAGTAAGGTTCCCTTCTGTCCACATCCCCTCCAGCATCTGTTGTTATTAGAGTTCTTGATTTTTGCCGTTCTATCTGGGGTGAGGTGATATCTCAATGTTGTTTTGATTTGCATTTCTTTTATGGCTAGGGATGTTGAACATTTCTTCATGTGTCTATTGGCCATCCTTCTTTCTTCTTCAGAGAAGTTTCTCTTTAAGTCTTTCGCCCACTTATTTATTGGGCAGTTGTTTCTTTGGGAAAAGGTCAGATAATGTGATGTCAGGAAAATGAACCCTTAGATATGTATTTTAATGTTTTTTCTTTCATGCATGTGTTTCTAACGATTTATAAGATTATCTCTTTGTTGCTTTGTATGTCCCTCCCCCACAGTATAACCCCTGCTTTCAATATATTTGAGTCAGTATAACTTGTGGAGGAGATGGGGAAAAACCAGTTGTTTAAGGATACAGGTGGACCTGATGCAACAATGGGAAGTACTAGTTGTCATGTCCAAAACGAACTTTACAACGTCGGTGGGGGGGGAGGGGGGAAGGAGAAGGATTGGGATGGGGGGGAGGGGGGAGGCTGGGAAGGGATGTGAAGGGTAAACAAAGGAGGAGGCTGCAATGCTTGGTAAGAAATGTACGCATTATCCTGCCCATGCAATTGTAACCCCTCTGTACAGTATTTTCACAAATAAAAAAAAATATTGCTAATTTACCAAAAAATATTTCATATTGATGAACTGAAGAAGTAATTTCATAATCCATGTAGAGAAATCATTTAGTGAAATCCAACACTGGGATAGGAATATAGAATTACCCCAACTTGATAACATGTTCAAAAATGGGGAGAAAAAATTAAAAACAAAAAAGAATCCTCAAACAACCTCCCAATTAATAAGTGAGTAAAGACTTAAAGAGAGACTTCTCTGAAGAGGAAATAAGAATGGCCAATAGACACATGAAGAAATGCTCAACTTCACTAGCCATAAAAGAAATGCAAATCAAAACAACATTGAGATTCCACTTCACCCAGGTTAGAATGGCTATAATCAAGAACTCTAATAACAACAGATGCTGGAGGAGGTGTGGCCCAAAGGGAACCCTACTGCATTGTTGGTGGGAGTGCAAACTTGTTGAACCACTTTGAAAGGTAGTGGAGGTTCCTCAAAAAAACTCCACATAGAGCTCCCTATGGCCAAGCAATCTCACTTTTGGGCATTTCCCCAAAGATCACAAACAAGGCCATATTAAAGCTACTAGCACAACTATGTTTATTGCAGCATTATTTACCATAGCTAAGATATGGAATCAACCCAGATGCCCCTCAGTAGATGAATGGATCAAGAAAATGTATAGTTGGGAAGATGGGAAGGAAGGGATGGTAGGGGAAAAACAAAGGAGGAGGAAACAATGCTTGATAGAAAATGTACTCACTACCTTGCTCATGTAACTGTAACCCCTCTGTATAGTAGTTTTACAATAAAAAACTATTTACAAAAAGAAAAGTTGTGATGGATAGATAGATAGATAGATAGATAGATAGATAGATAGATAGATAGATAGATAGATAGATAGATAGGAATGGAATTCTATGCCTCCATCAGAAAGAATGAAATCACCCCATTTGTTAGGAAATGGAATGACTTGGAAAAACTTATATTAAGTGAAGCAAGACAGACTCAAAGAAACATAGGTCCCATGGTTTCCCTTATCTGCAATAACTAGTATATGTCTAGGACAAGCAGAAGAAGTCAAAAGCTACGTATATATGACCATATAACATGATGCTAAACAAAATGAACCCCAAGATAAGGACACAAGAGGTTTTATCTTTGTTGATGTTCTTTTTAATGTACTCATAATGTACTACATGATTTTTTTGTGTCTTTGGTATGTTCTTCCCCCATGATACAATCCCTGTTTTCACTGTATGTGATTCCAGTGTCCTGGATCTTGTATATACATTTTTCTAATTTGGGGAGGGGAAGGGAAATAACAAAATGCTGAAATAAGGATTCAAGATGACCCATTGCAATAATGAGATGCACAAGTCAGTATATCGCAAACAAACTTTATAACTTTGCTGGGGAGGGGAGGGAGGAGTTGGGAAGGTGGGGAGGAAGGGATGTTAGGGAAAAACAAAGGAAGATATAACAATGCTCGATAAGAAATGGACTCATTACCTTGCTCATGTAACCCCTCTGTACACTATCTTTACAATAAAAAAAATATGTTAAGGAAAAAAGACAAAGAAAACTAGGGGTGAAGTGGAGTCATAGGCGAGGGTTAGATGGGTGGAGTGGAGAAGATGGGGAGAATGGAGTTAATAATTCAATGCATATCCTACAAAATTAAGAAGAGTGAGGGAAGGGTAGGAGAAGACTGAGTGAGAATGTTGAAAGGGGTGACATTGATCAATATGCATTGTTTTCATAAACTACTTTGTTAAATGGCAATTCCTTTGTACAGCCACTTAAAGATAATAAGAGAGAAAAACACAAGACAAGCAAACAGAAACAAAACCTATACAGCATTATGCATAATTGTAACAACTTGAATGCTTTACGTAGCCTTAAAATCAGGAATACCTCATGAATGCCAGTTCTCATCTTTTTCATTCCACACTGCACATTCCACATTGTCACTGCAATAAGGCAGGACAAGGAAAGAAGGTATACCAGTTTTAAAGGGAAAAAAAACCTATCTATATATGCAGATATGATACCCAACATTCATTTATTTACACTGATATTTCCAACTTTTTCCTTGGTATTGAATTGTGCACTAATAACAATAATATATTTTGAACCAGCATATATTACTTTTCTAGGATCAATATTGACTAGTTTTATTAGAGTCTTTTCTATCCAGTAAGAAGGATAGCATATTAAATAGTTCAAGATATTTAATAATGCCAGTGCTATGTTAGAAGAAAAACAAAATCTTAAGGTGCTACAAAGGAGAAGCGCTTAACCTAATCTAAAGGAAGTTAGAACAATTTTCTCATGGAAATTTAGGTTAAGTCTGATATTTTTAAAATGATAAACATGTTTAAATGATGAAGAAATGGTGTGTGTGTGTGTGTGTGTGTGTGTGTGCGTGTGTGTGTGTGTGTGTGCGTGTGTGTGTGTGGTATGAGAAAGAAAAATAGTGTCCTATATAACTAGTCATTTCTTAGCTCATCCTGAAGGATTTGGATGGACAGATTGAAAGTAAATTTATATAAAGCAGAGACAGAAAATGTTAGTATTATTATGTAAACTAACCTTAAAAGAATTATAGTCTTTCTAAATTTAAATTATTGCATTGAAATTATAATTATAGTAGCTTTAAAAACCAGAAGAGTTATTAGAGTTCTTGATTTTTGCCATTCTAACTGGGGTGAGGTGGTATCTTAATGTTGTTTTGATTTGCATTTCTTTTATGGCTAAGGAGGTCAAGCATTTCTTCATGTGTCTATTGGCCATCCTTCTTTCCTCTTCAGAGAAGTTTCTCTCTAAGTCTTTAGCCCACTTATTTATTGGGCAGTTGTTTCTTTGAGGATTT
>NW_012267248.1:8933165-8974096 GCF_000151885.1 Dipodomys ordii | reverse complement strand
AAACAAAGGAGGAGGCTGCAATGCTTGATAAGAAATGTACTCATTATCTTGCCCATGTAATTGTAACCCCTCTGTACAGTATGTTCACAAAAAATAAAAATTAAAATTAAAAAAATAAAAAATAAATAAAACAAAAAAGAAATGTACTGATTATCTTGCCCATGTAATTGTAACCCCTCTGTACAGTATTTTCACAATAAAAAAAATAAAAATTAAAAAAAAAAACAAAACAAAATACCAGAAGAGTTAGCCTAGCCTAAGAAGGGAATGGAACTAGAACCTCTTCTATACCCCTCTGATACCAGGATTCTATTACCATGGCTAAATCTACTACTAAATCCCAATGTCTCATGAAGCTGACACTATTCATGTGGATTCTCAATAGATGGAACCCATTTGAACACAGAGGGAGAGTCTGAGTATTTCCTGTGAATATGATAAGCCAGTGATGTTAAGTCCCTACTTGCTTCTCAGTCATAACTGACAGTAAGGTATTCATTGTCACCAGACACAGGTGAAGGTTTGTGAATTTTCCCTCTAAAAGTAGGGACTCTTCCTTTAGAGTCCTTGACTTTGAGCACAGAGTAAGAATTTCTGGACAAGTCAATATAATAAGAAAACGTGGCAGAGTTTGTAAGTAAGCAAGCAAACAGAAAAGCAGACAAACAGGCATGCAGAAAGGAAGGATCACACTAGTAACCAAGTGGGGTGTTCTCCAGGAGAGACAGAGCGATAAACAGCTCATTAGCTGTTAGGAGTATTTCTATGAATAAAGAAATGGGGTCTGACATCAAAGTTATGCAAAGATAGGTGTTTTATCTTTGCTCTAGTCACTTCTGGTATTATTTTCTGAGTTTCTGATGTTTGGGGTACTCTGTAGCTAAGAATGCATCCAGCCATAAAACATAAGGAAGGTGTCCTGTTGTCTGCATTTTGGGTAGGAGGTTGCTTAAGTTTTGGGGGAGCATGTCTCTCAGGAAGACATACATCTTGCCAGACAAATGTTAATTCTTGGGGTAAGAAATGCATCTCTCAGGAAGGAATGCATCCTGTTGTCTCTCTTTGGAACAAAGGCAAAGCTTCTGTATTTCTTAACACCATATTTCTGAGTTGCCTTCATCAGGCCTCATTTTCCTCAATTTATCCTGCCCCATTTTCCTCTAAACGAGTTTGGTCCCTTAATCTTAAGGGATGTAGATGAATGAATATCTCCTGTATGTGCTGTAAGCTTGCTATACTTCATCTTCCTCTAGTCTATCTTGCTTTAATTCCTCTGTACTTCTACTCATCTCCCACCCCCCCTGCATTTTGTAGCTGGCAGTATTGTTTGTTTGATAAGATGCAAGACTGTGCTTTCTTAAGATATATTGCTGGATAGAAGCAGGAAATAAAGGAAGATCATGAAACCACCTTCTCACGGAGAATCTATTAAATTCCTCCACACAATATTGATGGTTATTTCTATATATTACTTTTCTAGTTCATGGTCTATGAAGTGGACCAGGTAATTTACTTGCATGTAAGTTTTAAAATATTTGGGTTCTTGTAGGTGGGCCAGCACACATAGAGGTGGGGCCTTGAATTTCAGGTGAGAATAAGACTTAAAACCTTCTCTGGAGGATTCTTGCTAGTCCTGGAACAACTGTGTTTTCAGGCTGGAGCCATTCTGCAGCAGTGCTATGATTAGGTCTTTGAATTGGCTGGCAGTTGGATGGCCTGTGTGGTTACAGGATTGGGCCTGTGGTCCATAGAAGATTCTAGAGAAGTTGATCCTATAGAGCTCGCATGCCAAGAGCAGCAGTCAGTTACCAGCTGCACATTTTCAGAGGTGAAAAATAAGAAAAAAGAATGAATGTATTGAGGAAAGGAGGCTGGGGTCCTTGGTAGAGTCTGCATAGCACAAAATGAAATTGCACAACGTGAAATACCAAACTCAAGGTCAAACTGGATTTGGAATATACGAATTATTTAGTGCTATTGCCTTAGAAACAGAACCCTTAAGGCCTCCCAAATCTTCTTTTAATAATGCCTTTCCCTTTTAAGTTTTACTTACAATAATTTCCCCCAATATTTATTTCAATAGCTACTTATAAAAAGGTCTTAGAATTCTTGGAATTTCAATTCAAGAGATTTTTCTTTCTTCTAAGATTCTGAGTTCAAAGAAATGATAGCAGAAAGAATTTTTTAAAATATCTATATGTAATTTAAATTGTAATATCCCCTTTTCATTGAATTGTCCCTCTGTGTGTCAATTTTATGGCTTTGTTATACAAGGAAATATATCTATCAAAGCAAAATATAACGTCTCTTGGATACAAAGAGTAAAATGAGCCAAGAAGTAACACAAATGATTATTTTATCTTTAAGATAGGCATTTAGGAATTTAACTTAGCTTGGCTAGTATATTTAAAAGGTCAAAGGTCAAAGAAAAGGAAGGAGGAAGGAAGGAAGGAAGGAAAATGTAAGGGAGGACATGAAGATGAGAAAGAGAAGAGAAGGGAAAAAAGAAGACAAAGGGAAAAAATAAAGGAGAGTTGGAAAATGTCCATTTGAAGCATTATAGAGCTGTTTCTACATTTGTTTCTGTGGAAAGGGCCAGTGAGGTAAAATAAGGATGGTATGCTAGGGTTCCTAAAGCTCTACTATACGTTACCTAAATCAGGAGCATTAGCCATCAGTGTTTCCCCGCCACATATCTGCCCTGTAGCATCACAACTGTTGCTATAAATATCTAAGCATTTTTCTCTTGTGTAGACTCTCACACTGCAAATTATATTTAACATCAGCCAGACTGACCTTGTTTGGTTGTATTTCTTATTCTTTAATGACTGTTATGCAAAGCAAGGTGTGTGAACATATGTTTTTCTTATTACTCCTTTTATATATTTTAAAACACTTAGTGTGGAATGTCAAATCACATACGGAAGAAATAACATTATTATTGAGGGTATTTGCAAACATATATGCCATGAATCATGTGTTAACATGATAATTGTTTCCACACACATACACTTAACCCACAACAAGGATTATTAAAGTAATTTAAGAGAAGCCTACCATAAATATTTGGTCTTACTTTTTTAAAACAAATATATTTTGGCTACTTGGTAAATATATCTTAAAAGGAATTACACTGGTAATTTTTGAGTATTTGTTCATGCTAATAATCACTTCCTTCTCATTTTCCTTTCTTCCTTCCTTCCTTCCTTCCTTCCTTCCTTCCTTCCTTCCTTCCTTCTTTCCTGTTTCCCTCCCTTCCTCTTTTTTCATTCCTTCCTTTCTCACCTTTCTTTTTCTTCCCTTTATCATCTTTTTATCTCCTTTTTCATTTTTAAATCTCTCTAAATGTTCGCATATAATTTTGACTTTGGAATATTCATAATTTAGGCTAAGATAAGGTAGACATTCACTGAATCACTAGCCAATGTTAAAAGAATTTATCCAGGCCTGAAAACCTTTAGGAACTGAAAGATGATGAGGAAGAAGAAACTCTAGATAGATGTCTATTCTATTGAAATGCAAAATCCCTGCAAGTTATCCCTCATCTCACAAACTTTTTCCACTCACCTCCCCTCATGTTACTAGAAAAACAAGAAAAGACCTTTAGGTCACCAGTAAGATCAGTTTTTTTTTCTTTTTAAATTAGAGCATGTTAACTAATAACACATGAAGGTGGGCAGCACCCGCATTCTTTGGTGGAATTTGAGCTAAGGACCCTCTGGGTCCGAAATATCAGTTTAACAAAATATATGTAGTCCTTCATTAGCTATAGGTAATAGCATTCCATTAAGATTTATAATATTCAACAAACAAATCAGGAGCAGACTTCTAGATATGAAGCTATTTAATTACTCTGGGGAAACGTGACACAGTTCCTTAAAAGATACAACAAATTCCATGAGCAAAGCTCTCATTTAGCTGCTTAAAGTTTCCCATGAAGGCCCATTTTGCTGCCTGTTTTCACTCTTCCTTTGTGATCAGGAAAGGGTAAGGAACAGAGGAGGGCCAGGGGAAAACATTCTTCCTTATTAATACCAGTGACGGCGCAGTTGGCTCCCATTATAACCATAAGGAAAATGTAAATAGAATTCAACTTGAGAAACTACATTTCATCTTTTTTTTTCATAGGGGACTTATTTATGTCATTTTTTTTACAGTGAATGATGTGACCAATTTGCCATCACAATTGACTCTTAGTATGTTATTTTGCTTCCTAGATCTATCTCTGTTCTGTATATAGGATAGAGACAGGTGGTTATACATAGTTTCTTATAATTTTTTTCATCTCACTGTTATTCATCAGAAAAGCTGCCCTTATTACTTGTCCTTCTATAGGAAAAAAAGGGATGCATTTCTTTTTCTCAAAAAGACAAATGTCTAGATATATAGATAGGAAATCTAGTGTATCTTGAGAATAGAATATATGAGGGATAAAATGGTGTGATTTCTTGATGTCTTGAGAAATCAGGATGAGGCCAGTCAGTTGTTTAGAGCTGTAGAGGAATATTTACAAATCTCAAGTCTTTCCCTCTTTCTTCATCCACTATCTTTGACTTGTGGAATTTGTCATCATTCTCTGCTACACCAACAGGCATAATTGTGTTTCTGCCAGGAAGAAGAGATAGAAAGATGTAAAGAGGTATGTGTCTCTTGTTTCTGTTTCTTTATCAGGAAAAATTTTCCAGATGCTCTACTGAGTTGAACACTTCCAATTCCATTTACATCTCATTGGGTAGAACTGAACACATCATTATCAGGACACCTCAAGGAGTCTGGAAAGGGCACTATTTCTAAAAGTGTAAAGTAAAAGCTCTGTCAATAACAGAAGCAACACAGGATACAGACATTTTCATCTGTCAGCACAGGAAAGTTAAACCTGAGAAAAGATAGATAGTATGGCTGAACAGGCAAATTGTATGGCTTTAAGAAAGAGTCTTCCTATTTTTTTTAACTGTTCTGTTTATTTTAAGGGATTTAGCAAATTAGTTATAATTTCATAAAACAAAACAAAAGAGCAAATCAAAACATGTTTCCATTTCTTGTACTTTATTTTGTTAACTAGTACTTCAGAGGTTCAGAGGAGTTATATTTTGGGATTCCTTCCCTATATATACCTTCCTTTAGACATTTTTTGTATAAGTATATAAACAAATGGGATTACATTAAATATAAAAGTTTCTGGACAACAAAGGACACATTTACAAAACTAAAATGTCAGCCAAAAGACTGGGAAAGGATCTTTATCAACTATATATCCAATAATGAGTATTATTACTATTCAGAGTTCTTCCATTATGTACTAAAGTGCTTGGATTAAAATAGGTTCTGAGGGCTTGTTTTAGGGATTTAAGTTTTAGAAAATGCATGTTCTAAGTCCAGCACACAGTCATTCAAAAGACACTTGAGGACATTTATAGAGCCCATAAGGTTTGGATTTTTATTTTCCAACAGAAATGTTCTAGTCACAAAAGCACAAAAGCACTGGTGTACACAATTAAATGTGGGAAAATCATACTTTAAGTTGTTTTGGGATCACTTTGTGGATCAGACTTATGAAATTCTAAACCACTCTATCAATAATATTTAAAGATGACTTCAGACTGGGGCATAGCTCAATGGAAAGGCAAATACCTGCCTCGCTTATGCAGGGCCTTTTTCCATCCTTAGCCTGTACATTTTCACGCACGCACACACACACACACACACACACACACACACACTAATTCAATTTTATCATTTATTTTTAAATCTTGACACTTTCTCAGTCTCTATGACTTTAACTTCTCAGTCTCACTTTTTTCTTATATATTGGCTCAAAACTAATCTATCATCAATATTTTCTTTGTTTTGTGCTTCCAAATTATTTCTGTAAACCCTTTAGATGATCAGTAAGAAAGCTTAGAATTATTTATTAAATAAGAGCACAAAACTTACACCATATTAATAAATATTGATCAAGATTTCTCTTCTTTCTGAAAATTTACTGCCATTGTAGGAACTTTACATTAACAAAATTGTCACCTTGTACTTGCTTCAGTTTTTAGGGTGACTCTTAAAAGCATGTGATATGAGATATATATCATTAATTTGAAAGCTGTTAAAATTTTACATATTTTATCTTGCACATCTAACACAATCTGAAAAGGAATTTAATATCTTGATATAAAAAATTGCCTTTGCTGCAATAAACATAGTCGCTTATTGTAGCATTGTTTATCATAGCTAAGATATGGAACCAACCCAGATGCCTCTCGGTAGATGAATGGATCAAGAAAATGTGGTATATATACACAGTCAAATTCTATGCCTCCATCAGAAAGAATGACAGTGCCCCATTTGTTAGGAAATGGAAAGACTTGGAAAAATTATATTAAGTGAAGTAAGCCAGGCCCAAAGAAACATAGGTCCCATGGTTTCCCTTATTTGCAATAACTAGAATAAGTCTGAGTCAAACTGAAAAGGTCAGATAAGTTGATGTTAGGGGAATGAACCCCAAGATAAGTATTCAAATATTTTTTCCTTTCATGCAATTGTTTCTATCATATTTATAAGATGATTTCTATGTTCCTTTGTATGTCCCTCCCCCACAGGATAGCCCATGTTGGTATAATTTGTGGAGGGGAAGGGAAAAAACAAATCGTTTAACTAGGGATACAGGTGGACCCATTGCAACAATGAGATGTACAAGTCGTTAAATGTACTCATTATCTTGCCCATGTAATTGAACCTCCTCTCTGTACAGTATTTTCACAATAAAAAATAAATAAAAATTAAAAAAAAGAAAAACGAACTTTACAACTTTGGTGGGGGGTAGGGGGAGGATTGAGTGGAGGGAGGGGGGAGTATGGGAAGAGATGGGAAGAGGAAACTAAGAGGAGGCAGCAATGCTTGATAAGAAATGTACTCATTATCTTGCCCATGTAAGTGTAACTCCTCTGTACAGTATTCTCACAATAAAAAATTTAAAAAATTTGAATAAATTGGAAAAAGTAAAAAAAAAATGCCTTTACCTCTAAAATCAAGTGATGACAGGAGAATTACATTTAAATCTTTAAGAAGTTACACTTAGAAGGAAGTTTTTATTGTATTCTTCAAAAATCAGTTTATTCTCAGGCTTGGTGTGTGGCTCAAGAGACAGAGCACTCTTAGCTACTATAAAACACAAAGCTCTGAGTTCAAATCACCATACTGCCAGAAGATTGATTTATTGTGACTTTTAGTAAACGATATATCTTGTATGCAACCAAGGGCTCATTGTCAATTAGAAATGAACTAGAACTGGAAATTACAGAAGTCCAATGGAGCAAGATAGCTGATGTAAAATCATTTATTAGGTTTGTATGAAACGACATTTCTTACTCCCTATATATACACACACCTGGTCAGCTAGTTTTTCAATGTGTTATTTTACATGGTGCAGCAAGTATTATTATGCAAAATGATATTAAAATATTTAACATAGAGAAAGCCATCTCTTTTTTACCTTGCTCATTGTTCACATGAAAATCTGAACTTCAAAAAGTTAGAAAATTGACGGAAGAATCTTTTGGTCATCTTGAAAGGGATAAAAAAAATCCTGGCACTATACATTTTTATCTGTATTATACCTTTCATTAACCACAGGGGTCTTGTTTTACAAACCCTAAAGCCAAGATAATTCTGTGAAATGCTGTTCCAGTGATTATTGATCTAATGTGACAAATGGACACCACAAATCTGACTCTCTTCCTCCCCAAAGGCTTCAGAGTAGACCTGAATTTTCTAGAGCCCCTGTGCACATGATCTACAAATGCCAAGAGGCTGTGTCTGTGAACTTTGGTACACTAAATAAATGTGAAAATGTGTTATATGTACATTAGTCGATTTCAACATAACTACCCAAACAGCATCACTTTTGTACTATCTCTGAATGGTGACATACATCCCTTTGACACACCTGTAAAGAGAGAATGGCCTGTTATTCTAGACATTTGCACCAGGCTTCCATCTTTGACTAACATCTCCTTAACAGCACTTTGTTGGTCATGGAGCTTGAATTCTGGGCCTGGGTGCTGTCTCTCAGCTCAACTCAAGGCTAGTGTTCTACCACTTGAGCCACAGCAAAACTTCTGGTTTTCTGGTGGTTAATTAGAAAGGTAGAATATACTGTTAATGTGCTGATGGTTCCTGAGTCTCTCAAACAGTGCCTAAGCACATTCATTGCACTGAGAAAGATCTTCAGATCTATCAGCTCCCTAAATGAACCTTAATCCTAGAATACAAGAATCATATCAAACAGTTAGTTTGGGGTTTTATTGGAAGTATGGGGGTTTGAATATAGGACCTGTTGGCTTGCTAGCCTGGATGCTACCATTTGAGCCCCACATCCCATCTGTGTTTGGCTGATTATTTTGGAGATAGGACTTTGTGAACTTTTAGGCCTCAGCTGGCCTTGGGCCACTCTCAGCTACTTAAGTGGTTATGATAATGGGTTTGAATCACTGGTACCTTTCTAAAATTACTTTCATAAATTTTAAATGGAAGTCTTTGTGATGAGGGAAAGAGAATATATTGGCTATGGACATGTGTGCATCAATTAGCTCTTGATGCACTTAAGCCAGTTCCAAACTCCAATGTTACCCAGGAGTGAGGTTAAACATCTGGGAGAGTTGCCTTGACAGCCTCATTGAACTGGGCTGTGTTTTTCCATTGGTCAAGGATTTCACTTGTGGGAGAACCCAGTCAGCAGGGCATCTGGAACCCTTCTCACAGCCAGTGTTCGGCCTCAAGAGAAGAAACCTCAGGGAGCAAGTGCTATCTAATCTTCCAGTTGCTCTGCAGTCTTTTGTCTTGTACAAACTCTAAGTTGGAATAGATGGAGAAAGCACACTCTGTCTTAAATGAGGGTAAGAATTCAAGAGAAGACGAGGGATTGGCATCAGTTTACCATCTACCACAAAATATGGGTTTCAATTGCCTGGCAAACCTTCAATAACCTCTCCCCAAGTTTTTCTGTATTCTGCATAACAATACAGTAAAATGACAAACTTCAAATGCCACAATCATCTGTTTCCTGTAAGTCTGAATTCATTTTTCTTCTCAGTTTGGCAGTGAGGGTAATGGAAACATTTTGGGATCCATGATTCCTTAGTTGACAAGAAAGTAAAAGTTATACAGAATGCATTTTACAAAAGTGTATTTTGATACACTTCTTCACTTTATGTGATTGGAGCTTGTGTTCTTGTATTTATTTATTTTTATTGTAAAGATGAGGTACAGAGGTGTAATAGCTACATAGGTTAGGTAATGAGTACATTTCTGTTTCAACAGTGTCACCGCTTTCCTCATTTTCTCCCAATTTTTCTCTCCCGAAACCCCTCCCACCCCCAAGTTGTATAGTTCATTTTCAACTTAGTGTCTAGTGTATATATATGTCACTGCTGCATTTTTTCACCCTTTGTCCCATTCTTTCTGTGTTCCTCCCTTTAACATCCCCCAAATAGATTAACTTACCATACAAGACAAAAAGTAAAAAAGTGACAAAAGGGGAAAAACAAAAACAAAAACCAAGCAAAAATCACAAATATAGTAAAATAAAAATCCTCTTTTTCCTATTTCTTTGAGTTCATTTCTATAAGCATCACTTTATAGGACCACATTGCTATTGAGCCTTTGTGATCCTCTCCTAAGAATATCCTCATTTGGACTCACAGAGTAAATGTTCAGAGGCCTGATTAATTTAACATGTCCAAGTGTAATTTTTTTGTCTTTTGCCGTCTATTGTGTTTACCTGTAGATTTATAGGGAGATTGAAATTACTACAAATATTTCTTTGGGTCTGGATTACTTCACTCAATATAATATTTTCCTAGGTTTTCTATTTCCTTACAGATGGAGCAATGTCATTCTTTCTGATGGAAGCATAGAATTCCATTGTATGTCTATACTAGAGTTGTTTTTTTGTATTCTTAAATATATAATCTTACCTCTTTTGTTTTATTCAAGTAGTTTTTAAAGCCAGGCACTAGTGATTCATATCTGTAATCCTGGCTCCTGAAGAGGCTAAGATCTGAGAATTGAGCCAGCGGGGGCAGACTCTTATCTCCAAATAGCCAGCCAAAAGCTGGAGGCAGGTGTGCCTAAAGTTGTACAGTATCATCCTTAAACAAAAAACCACACAAAAATGTTAAGCCCTGAGTTCAAGCCCCAGTAACAGAATGTACACACACAAAGTAGACATAAGATGGCTTGACAAAGCAGGAAGATTGTAATTTGCAAATAGTTAATTGATTGTAAAAAGATCCTGTCATATCTGAGATGATCTCTGGGCTTGATGATTGGTGTCTGACTTCTAGAGAAATAAGAAGTTGAGAGTTTCTATAAACATTTGATTCATGTAACAGAATTTTAATAAACTTTTTATACTTTATTTTTGTTATTATAAAGGTGATATACAGAGGGGATACTGTTATAAATTTTTTGTATTTTTATAATTCACTTTTTGTCCAAATGGTACTTTTGATCATAACCAACCTGTGTGCTTAAGCACGTTTATACATGTGTATGTGTGTGTGCGTGCTGCAACTAATTTCCTACTTAATCATTTTTTCTTCTAAGTTTTACTTTTTCCTTAGTTTTGATTAGTTACATTCTCAAGGAGGTCTTTCATTTACATGTTTTAAAGTTATTTCTACCAAGTTCATTACATTATTATTATATTGTAATGTCCCCTTTCTCTGAAGATCTTTAACTCAAAGTTCTATTCTCTAAGTTCTTAATCTCCATTATCTTGGGTTTTTATTTTCTCTGTTTATTGTTTATTTTATACTTTTTGTAAATTCTAGGATCTACATCTACTTTTAAAATTTTTCATCTGTTTGGAGGAGAATTGAAATTTTACTTCCCATAAAAGTTCTGCAAAACTCTTCAGGAATATTGAACTCTTACACAAGGAAAAATGTAGACATGTTTAGAGCAAGTGATTTACCTTCATTACACAGCTAATCAATAACAGAGCAAGGAGTAGGCCTGAGTTGCAGGCCTTACTCTGAATGCCAGGCCTTATTAAACCGCACAGCCTTGGATATCAGATATTCAGACAGAGGGATTGAGATTGGACCACTCATTTCTACCCAGGTGGAAATGTGTGTACAAGGCCTGTTAAACATGATATATTCCTGACACACTGCAATTACTGGAACACCTGTGGCCTAAAAGTCACTCTGTTCTTAAGGGAAAAATGTGTCGCTCATTCAAATCTTTAGCCTCACTTTTCACTGCCTTCACATACGGTTATATGATCTACTGGTTCCACACCAAGGTACGTCACAAGAGCTGCTTCTTAATTACAGGGACTCCTGAGGTGTGACTGTGTTGATTTGTGGGGTTTATTTTCCTTTCTTAGAATTTTTGTTAGTTTCAGTAGCCTGTTATGAAAAAAATATGTTGCAACTGAGAGTTCCTCAGCTCTGGGAAAGCCATCTGCCCAATTTATCAATGAGTAGAAAACACACCCACGCTGAACCAGGAATCAACCTTCACATAAGAGTCTGGAAACTTCCCACCTAAGTACTTTAGCTCAACATCGTGCTGCAGGCACTTGCTGTTCAACAGGTGGAAATTGGCTTGAGAAAGATGGTGACACAATTCTCCTTCCATAACAGACTCAGCCTCAGGGACTCTGGGGTGTGTGTTTATATGGTTAGATACATTTAATCCCTAACTGTTTCTGAGCGATAAAAGAGCAAGTGGGAAATATAAATAAATAGACTGATGACATTACAAAGTGAGAAGAAATAATTCTTATAAGTCAATCTTCTGCCAGAGGGGAGGAAAAACTTTGCAACTGTATCTGTTCATAGATTTGGGGTTTTGAGAACATTTTTACGATATACAATTGCATTTACAATATAAAATACATCTAACTGACTTGTAATCATAGGGGATCAGAGCACATGACTTGGGAGAAAGTTGGACATTTTCCTTCCTCATCAAGCTATGGAATGTTATGATGTTGTGTTTCTACTGTGTTTCTTACGATCTCTAGCAAGGAGATAGAAATGCAGAGTGCATAAACATACTGAGAAATAATTAAGAAGGAACAAGGAAAAATATACTCAAAATACTACAGAATAATAAATACACACCCACTAAAGAGAATGTCCACATCATGTAAGCCCCAAGTTAAGAAATGATTTGCACAAAACAACTTAGAAACTGCTAGAATTTTAGCTTGGCTTTTCTTGACTTCAGAATTTATTGCTTTTCCATCATTTCCTTTCATCCCAATAAAAAAAAAGGATTGCTTTAACAAAGCATAGTTCATATTTCCTTCCTCTTTTGAAAAGAATTTTGAAGATCTTAAAACATTGTAGATACATGGTGATGATTTATGAATACTCTATGATTTAAGAATACTCTAGGGCTAGGAATGTGGCTTAGTGGTAAAGGGCTTGCCTAACATGCATGAGACCCTGGGTTTGATTCCTCAATACCACATAAACAACAACAACAAAAAACTAAAATAAATTTAAAAAATTTGAATCCATGATTCTAGCTGGTCACTGGTGGCTCACACCCTGTAATTGTTGCTATTCAGGAGACTGAGATATGAAAATCCAGCAGGAAGGCAGGTCAAGCAGAAAAGTCTTTGAGACACTTATCAACAATTAACCTGCAAAAGGCAGGAAATGGCTCAAGTGGAAGAATACTAGCCTTGGGCAAGAAAAGGTAAGGGACAATGCCTAAGCCCTGAGTCCCAGTTTTAGCACTAGCACAATACAAAAATAATAACAACAATAATATCCCCCCCACCAATAGTCCAATAATCCAATAGTCAACTTAGGAAATTCAGCACGAAATACATAAACAGAGGAACTTTCCTTTCTACTCCTTCTAGTGTCGTCCAATGAGGATACCATTTGCTGATGTATAAATGATGTTAATTCCCACACTTAGTTTCATATTCACATTAAGCTTCTTTATCATACACACACACACACACACACACACACACAGAGTGATGTTTTAGAAATTATTACTGAAATTATTACTGATATATCACACGTGTATAACCAACATACTGAAATTGTTTTTGCTTTGAGATATTTATTTTTATATGTTTAAGACTAGTTCATTATTCTAATGCTGGCCATTCTAGCATGTATATGCAGTCTACTGCAGTAAAACCCTCCCGTAGTAAAGAATGGCCCTGCTGTGTCTGTTCTTACATGAGAACAGTTCCGCTTCTTCCATTTTTAATTCATTAAGTATTTTATATCATAAGTAGGATTTCAATTTTATTGACTGAGTTTTACATTTTCTTCTTTGCATCTGCTAGTGTAATAAATTTGTAACAATAGTTTTACTAATTACATATAGTCTTAAATCCATGGGCAACATGTAAATTATTCTAGATGAATTTATATATGCATAGGCTAGTTGATTAATTCCATTTGATGAGACTTTTAAAATATTTGCACACTTGTTTATGAACAAGAAGACTGACTTCTAAGATTCATCTATTTCTTTTTTTGTATGTTGCCCTTAACTAGCTTTGATATCAAACTTCTTAACCTTTATAATATGGATTAGTTAATGCTCATTCACTATGTTGTAGGAAAGTTCGTGTTAGATTGCAGCTTAGTGTCCTTGAAAAGTAGAAAGTTTATGTGATCATTACCTTCTCATTGGTTTTTATCTTTTCCTTAGGAAGTTTGGGCAAGTTATATTGGAAAGAGGCCTTTCATTTAATGTGAGTTTCTAGACATTTTTTACCAAGTTTGTTATGTTATTACATTATTATTATTTCTCCTTTCTCTGTCACTACATAGCCTCTTTCAAATTTAGACTTGTTAGCTGTAAACTTCTACTATCTCTTTCTCTTTTTTTTTGTCGATCATGGGGCTTGAACTCTGGGCCTGGGCACTGTCCTTCAGCTCTTCAGCTCAAGGCAAGTACTCTACCACTTGAGCTACAGTGCCACTTCCGGTTTTCTGGTGGTTTTTTGGAGATAGGAGTCTCACAGTCTTTCCTGCCCAGGCTGGCTTTGAACCACGATCCTCAGATCTCAGCCTCCTGAGTAGCTAGGATTATAGGCGTGAGCCACCAGCACCGGGCTTACTATCTCTCTTTTTGTTTTAAACTGATATATCTGGGTCAGTTGATGCTTATATTCTACTCTAATCCTCTCATCTTTATTAGTTTCTTTGATCTGATTTTTTTCCTTTAGCCTTGCTAGATTTTGTATTGTTTTTCCATTTTCAACAAACAGCTAAATGTTTGCTGTTTTCTTAAATAGCTTTTTTTCCCTAACTTTTAAAAAATTATGAATTGGGCTGGAAGGTAGTTTAGTGGTTGAGTGCTTGCCTTGTATGCATGAGGCCCTAGGTTTGATTCTTCAGCATCACATAAGCAGAAAAAAGCCAAAAGTGGTGCTGCAGCTCAAGTGGTAGAGCATTAGCCTTGAGTTGAAGAGCTAAGGAATAGTGCCCAGGCCCAAAGCTCAGGCCCCATGACTGACCAAAAAACTCCCCAAAGAACCATGTAATAATGTTCATAACAATAAATAAGTGCATATGGCTTGAGTAGTGACTCTCATGTTCTCAAAGATTATGATTTGGTATTTAGTTCTAGATATTTTCAAGTTTCCATTTAGATATTTTTTTAAAATTTTTAATCCTTATCCTGTTGTCACTGTACTTGATTTTGGTACCCTGGGTATATAGATATGAATTAGGGAAGGAAAGGGTAACAACAGAATGGTGAGACCAAGGACTAAGGGTGGAACCAATGCAACAGCCATACGCACAAGAAAACATGTTAGAATTATCTGATTACTGGTGCGGAGGGAGAGGGAGAAAAATGAGGGAGGGATAACAAGTTGGACATGAAATGTACACACACTAACTTACTTATGTAACTTTAACTGCTATGTACATCACCTTGACAATAAAATTTTTAAAAATTGATTAATTAAAAAAATAAAAATTAAATATCTAGTATATGTATGAGTCAAGCGGAAAAGGTCAGATAATGTGATGTCAGGAAAATGAACCGTTAGATGTGTATTTTAATGTTTTTTCTTTCATGCATGTGTTTCTAACGCATTTATAAGATTATCTCTTTGTTGCTTTGTATGTCCCTCCCCCACAGTATAACCCCTGCTTTCACTATATTTGATGTCAGTATAACTTGTGGAGGAGATGGGGAAAAACCAGTTGTTTAAGGATACAGGTGGACCTGTTGCAACAATGAGAAATACAAGTTGTCATGTCCAAAACGAGCTTTACAACGTCGGTGCGGGGGGGGGGGGGGAGGGGGGGGGGGGGGAGGGGGGAGGCTGGCAAGGGATGTGAAGGGTAAACAAAGGAGGAGGCTGCAATGCTTGGTAAGAAATGTACGCATTATCCTGCCATGTAACTCCTCTGTACAGCATGTTCACAAATAAAATAAAATTAAAAAAATAAATAAATAAAAATAAATTAAAAAACACTCTCCTAATAAAATGAAATGGCCATTTGATCTGTAATTTATGTAACTTTTTTTTTTGGGGGGGGGAGTCCAGTCGTGGGGCCTGAACTCTAAGCCTGGGTGCTGTCCCTCAGCTCTTCAGCTCAAGGCTAGCACTCTACCAATTGAGCCACAGCACCACTTCTGGCTTTTTTTCCTTTTTGCTTATGTGATGCTGAGGAATCAAACCCAGGGCCTCATGCATGCAAGGCAAGTGCTCTACCACTGAGCCACCTTCCCAGCCCATTTATGTAACTTTTTGTATGTTTTTGCACCATTATTTTCCTGATGTCCTTGGCAATTCAATTCCCTTTTAATTGTGTTATTTGCTGCTCTTTTGCATTTTATGAGCTCATTCTTGGCCCACTTTTATCTGCATGAATCTCTGAAACATAACTCTTACTATATCCGTTCTGAGAGATCGAGCATTTGCTTTTGCTAACCATCTCCGAATTATTATCATTGATTAGAGCAGCCCTCCAAATAACAATCTAAATTTTACTTTAATTTTCATTTCAAGTTTCTTCACTCACAGAGAAATAATGTATCTCAACTTTAGTCTCTTTTGAAGGTATGCCAGGGATCCAATTATTTTTTTGAAAGTTATTTTTAGCACAGAGTCCAGGTTTAAATTTAACTTTGCTGGAACTATCTCTTTACTGGCAGAATGGTCTTTTTAGAAGACATTGAGATTATGTGCATTGGTTATGTATCCATCCTAACTTCTCATTTTAGCAAGCCTAAAGTCTTTCTTTCTAATGACTTGCAATTACCAAAATCTAAGGGTCTTCACTACTTGAACTGACAAAACTCTTCAGCATGAACTGTAATTAGGTGAACTCTCTGTCACAGTTTTTTGTTCCTTTGTCATATATAGCCCCTTTGATATTAAGAACCTTATGCTTGTCCATCATAATAATTCCTAAGTCAGAGCTCCAAAATTCCTGGGAATTACCTAACTTGACAAAATAAAGACAAAGGAAAGTACTGGGGCACAGTTCCAGTGTCAAGGCCCTGGGTCCGGCCCTAGTACCAAAGAAGAATGAAAGAAATGTAAATCTCCACGAGTGAGATCAAGAATGAATCTCTTTGCTTGCTTAATCTACTCTTGCTGGTCTGGAACACCAACCACTCTTCATTAACAGATGAAAAAAGAGAAACATTATCAACTTAGAGTGATCGTTTTGGTTTGGGATTCTTACAATTTATGCACCAAATGTTTGATTCAATAGAGAGTGTTTTTAAGATTTGTTTTTGTTGCAACAATGCAACATGTTGGAAAAAAAGCAAACATTGCTTAATTACTTCAATACCTGAAACTTATTTCTGCATTTATGACATCCAATTTCAAGCTGCATTCCAGCAGTTCTCAAAGTAATTCTATAAGAAAATAACAGGTGAACAGAATTTCTTTTCATGGCATAAAGGAAGGGTGGTAGAAGAGAAGGAGAGCACATAAAGACAGGAAATACAAGTGCAGCCTGCCTGAATTCACAAGCTAGTTACTACCTGTTTGATACTGATCTATTTACATCACTTCTGAATGCCTTAGTTACCTCACCTGGAAAATGGATAATGGTGGCTATCTTCTAAAGTTGTCATAATGGTTTAATGAGTTAGGGCCTGTCATATAATAAGCACGTCATAAGGGATAGATATAATTACTAGCTATTATAAGGAATAACAGAGCCAAGTAGTGTTCCAGGGGTTTTCTGATGTTCTCATCTAGAAGACACATAAGTAGCTTGAGATAATGAGGGAAAAGTGGAAATACCTAGCATGGGTTGGCTATGAGAAACAGACACACATGCACAAATACAGAGAGAGAGAGAGAGAGAGAGAGAGAGAGAGAGAGAGAGAGAGAGCGTGCACAGGAGAAAGCATACTACCTATGAAAGGAAATATTCTTATCTTTCCTCTGACTGTGTCTAGGTAGTCCTTTTTCTTGTTTCACCATGAGGTTCTGAGCTATTTCTGATTACAAAGAGTCAAGCATTTCAGAGATATGCTTCAGTTTAACTCGTTGGGAGTATGTCTGGAGTTCTGGTTGAGGAGCAGAGATAGAGACAGAGAGGGAGAGACAGAGACAGAGAGGGAGAGAGACAGGGAGAGTTAGATATAAGTGTGCATGAGAGTGAGGAATAATAGATGCTGTGCTCGAATATTAATTGTTTGGTGATGAAAATCTGAGCATTATAATCACATTCAAAGTAGATTGAATTAAAAATTATGTTTTCTCCCCACAGGTAAAGATCAAATCCAGGACCTTACACATACCACACAAGTGATCTATCACTGAAGTCCATTCCTAGCCCAGAAAATAACATTCTTTCTCAGAAAGTAACTCAGTAGCAGTAGTATTTTATAAATGTCCTGAGCGTGTGAGTGGCACTGTGGCTCAAGGGGTAGTGTGCTTGCCTTGAGCACAAGAAACTCAGGGACAGCACCTAGGTCAGGAGTTGGAGCCCAAGGACTAGCAAAAAACTGTTTTTACTCTTCAAAAGAAATGTACTCATTACCTGACTTATGTAACTGTAACCCTTTACTATACCCCATACATCGCTTTTACAGTAAAAAAATTTTAAATATATTTAAAAAATAAGTGTCCTGAGCACAAGAATATAATAAGACAATTGTGACTCAGGTCACATACACAAATGAAGCGATTTCACAGTTTCTAGTTTCATCTGTTCTGTGGGAAATTTCTGTTTTAAATATTTCTATATAATCTATTTCATCTTAACACCGTATGTATAATTTATAGTACCTAGCTTTACCTTGACATTTTAAGAGAGAAAAAACCCTAATCCTAGTAATTCTGCATGGTTTTATTCAAATGGTTCTAGAAGTAAAGTGGAATTTAAAACTTTCATAGCCAAATGCAAGTCTGAGAGATTAAAAATCAAATATGTGGTTAATCTGAGATCTGAGTTTCACATGTGCTATATTGTTGAATGAACAATTTTTGGGAAACAGTTTAATTTACAATCTCAAAATAGACAGACCTTCTAAATAAGTATACTAGTCTCCCAAAGGGTGAAGTGCAACTTTCACAGCCAAGAAGACAAGGATGTAAGATGCTTTAGCTCTGACATGTGTCACCAAGGTCTTCCAGCAAAAATCTATGAGAACAAACAGTGAGAAAAACCAGTAAGTGAAAAGGAAAAATAAGACTATGGTTGGGAGAAAAGCAAGACTTTAGCTGGCCTTGCCTTTCAATTGAAGAGGGGAGAGAGATAGGAACACTTCCTCCTTAGGAATAAATGATACAGATTTGTATACAGTATAGAATATCTAGTGGAACTACAATGCCCAAAAGCCATTACAGACCTTTTCTCATCATTTGGCCTTCAATGCTCCCTGATGACTATGAGCAACAGTTACAAACCTTTCCTAGACAGATGTTACTTAGTACAATCATCTTCCAAACAGCCTTAACTACTCCAAACTCTAATAGAAAAAGTGAAATTCACAAAACACTCCAGAATAACAGTCACTACAAGAAAAAGACATCGAAATAACAGACAACAGAATGATGATTGACAACTGTGTCAGAACACAAATTGAGCTACTTTATTGAAAACTTTGGATGGTAAGTTAAACACAAGCACACATACTTACACACACACACACATACATAAGGAAAGAGAATATGGTGTCCATCTTGGAAACAAACCAAATAGAACGCTAACAGATAAGAGAGCTGTGGCTTTACCACACATGTCCTTTGGCATGTGACATATCTCGCATTGTCACCTATTTTGCAACTGAGAAATACCTTAATCACAATATCGTAATATTTCCATCTCATTCAGATGGTTTTGCATGTCACATTGAGATCAGTTTGTACAATGATTTAAAGATGAATTTTAAAAAGAAAAAAAATGACTGAAACAAAAGCAATTGTCATATCTGTTGGTTTTTCCTTGTGATGAAAGCTCCCATCAGTTGTATTTATCAGATCTCTTTGTAACATGGTTGTAAATCAACCAGTTTTTAAAAAGCTCTGAGATTTGGAAGGTTTCCTTCTTACTTGGATATGGTCAATAATTCATTGCCAAAGAGTAAATAAATTTATACTTTGGTCCTTATTCAAGCTCATTTTGCAGTTTAACCATTGATTTGGCCAAGACTATTAAATAGGTACAGCAAAGGCTATGATGTGGGATTTATTGTCTCCAGTGATTTGCTATATTATCTCAGGTTCCTTTCACCTCCTAATGCCTCATTTTCTCAAATTGTAAATGAGGATACTTTAGCTGACCTTTCTCAGACAGGTTTCATGTATATAGAATCAATTACTATGTTTTATATTCGTGTTAGCCATAGCAACTTGCAAAATGTAGCCATACTTGCATTTTGTGCTATTTTTTTCAAAATGATAAATAGTTCACAATGATCTGTGATTTTGGAATCCAAGAAAAATATGTGTGCATGGAATTCAAGCTCTTTTCACCAGGTGCCAGTGGCTCACTTCATTATTTCTAGCTACTCATAGGCTGAGAACTGAGAAACAAGCTTCCAAACCAGCTCATGAAAAAATTCAAGAGACCCTTATCTCCAAATAATCAGTTGCTCAAAATGAGCAAAAGAGCCAAGCACAGAGTAGAACTCCTTAAGTTCAAGCCCCTATACTAACACAAAAAAGTAAATAAAAATCAAGCCTTCTATAGCTATCTTTAATTGGATGATTATTTAAAATTTATTTTCCACCAAGTACAAACAAAATCCATTTCCAATATTATGAGGAAACAGTTTAGAAAGTTTTCCTTAAACGTACTGAAAAATCTAGTTGAAATGGATATATTCCCACATAACCTAAACCTAACAAAACTAAGCCAAGAGGATATAAGCTATTCAATCAGATCAATGATAACTAATGAGATCAAAGTGACAGGAAAGAATCTTTCATGAAAAAAAAGCCCAGGACACAGCTGAATTGCACAAGATCTTTAAAAATACTAATACCACTTCACACTTCATGCTTCTCCATGAAAAAAACAAGGGAAGAACTACTAACAAACTCATTCTATGAAGCCAACGTTTTACATCTTCACACTAGACAAAAATTTAACAAGAAAGGGAACTATAGACCAACATCTCTGATGGACATAAATACAAAACTCTTCAATAAAATACTTGCTATTCAAAATTCAACAATGTCAAAAAAGTGTACACAACTATCAAATCATTTTTATCTCAGAGGTGAAAAGTTCTTTCAATATATGTATATTAATAAATGCAATAAAGTGCATAACCAGAATAAAAGACAAGAATCACATGATCATTTCTGTAGAAAAAGCTTTTACTAGACTCTAATATCTTTTTTTTTCTTCACAGAGCAATTTTATGTTTTTATTCTTAAGACAACTCTGGGATGGATAAAAACAGCATCATTTATATAATTATAATCATTGTTTTTTCTTGTTCATTGAGCTATCCATTTATTTTTTCTTTTTTACATTTATTATTATTATTATCTTTAAGGAGTTGTATAAAGAAGTTCCCATTCTACAAAACAGTATATGAGAACAAAGTGTCTGACAACACTGTCACCCATCTCTCCTAACCCATACTTCTCTCACTTTTTTTAAAATTGACATTAAGTGATTACATAAATTTCACATATTTCACAGTACTGTGGAATAGTGATACTTAGTTAAAGTCACAAACACATTTTAACCTTCACAAGGCAAATTGTCCTTATCATGGTCTATAAAGTTTGTGAATTCTATGAGCTCTGACAATACAATTATTTCTTCTACATAAGGTGATGTTTACATTTCTTTCCTTTTGCTTAGTGTAGGCTGTTCCCTCTTTCCCTTTCATTCCTCCCTTCCCATTGCTGTCTTTGGGTTGCTGATGGCTCCCTTTGTTGTAGGTAGTTCCGCTTCCCACTTATTCATATATATATATATATATATATGACTTCATGTTCTTGAACATGGAGTCATTTAGCAATGATATGACAAAATGAGTGGCTGTCCTTTGTTTCTCGAGTTCTGTTTACTTTGTCATATCTCCTTGCATTTTGGCTTTAGCATCCACATATCAGGGAGACCATGTGCCATTTGTGTCTTTGCTCTTGGCTTTCCTCACCCAAAATAATTCGCTCTAGTTCCATCCATTTCCCTGCAAATGCCATTATTTTGTCCTTTCTAATGGCTGCGTAAGATTCCATTGTATATAGGTACCACAATTTTTGGATCCACTCATCCATAGTCTGGCAACTGGGTTGTTTCCATATCTTGGCTATTGTGAACAGTGCTGTAATAAACATGGCAGTGTATGTGTCCTTGTTTACTGGTTTCTGTTGTTCAGGGTAGATGCCTAGGACTGGCATGGCTGGGTCATAGAGGAGGTCTATATTTGGCTTTCTGAAGTACCTCCAGATTGCTTTCCAAAGTGGCTGTATTAGTGTACATTCCCACCAGCAATTCAGTAGGGTTCCTCTTTCTCGGCATCCCCTCCAGTATTTGTCGCTGGCTGAATTTAGGATGTGGGCCATTCTGACTTCTATAGTTTTCTTTTTTTTATTGTGAAAATACGGTACAGAGGGGTTACAATTACATGGGCAAGATAATGAGTACATTTCTTATCAAGGAAGTGGTGCTGTGGCTCAAGCAGTAGAGCGCTGGCCTTGAGCTGAAGAGCACAGGGACAGCGCCCAAGCCCAGAGTTCAAGACCCACGACCAACCAAAAACAAAAACAAAAAATATAGTTTTCTAATTCTTCTATAAATCTTTCATGGTATATTGCAATTTCATGTCTTTAGTGAAGGTCAATTGTGTACTAATAACAGAATGCAAAAAAAAGTAGAACATCAGAATGACTATATTATATGTATATATGTATATCTCTCATGAGATATATGTATATATATGATAAAAGTAAGATTCAAAGATGATTTAACGTTATGTTGCACAGAATGTAGGCATTACTAGTCCACTGAATAAACTGAAGCTTGCTTAGAATTCAGTACTTATTGAAAATAATTTTCACATTCTCTTCAAAATTTGCTAATCTCACAAGATTACAAATTCTTCTTAGGGAGTAATCAATAAAAATTATTTTTTGCTTCTTTATGTTATGCTAGTAATAAAGATACAAGAGACAATTGTACTGTTACTTTTGGCCATTTTCAGCTATTATTATCTTGTATTTTTCATCTTTCTTTCTTTTTGATAGATTACTCAAATAAATGTTAGGTGAAATTTTTCCTCAAGAAATCAATGTCAATATATATTTTTAAGTGGCTTTAACATTGCTTTGAATATGAAAAATTATCATTTCAAATTCAGGGTTAAAAAGCTTTAATACCTGCACTAAACATTATTCCTCCAGGGTCATCAGAATATTACATATGACACAATCTTTTATATCAATTAACTTTGAATAGAAATGTTAGAACTGAAGCATCCTGTAAAATGTTTACGTATGATTCAAACAAATAAATGAATAATTTTGTGCAAAAATACTTAATGTACTTCTTTCAAAATATTAATATTATTGATACTGTTAGTATCAAAAAATTTAAAGAATTTTAATAGTAATTGTAAAAGCATACCCCAATGTCTTCAAGTCATATTAACACTAGGAGGAAAACATTTATTAAAGCAGCAATTGTTGAAGCCCATTATATATTCAAAGCATGTTTTTTGCAACACTATTTTCAACCAAGGATTATCATTTATAAAACATGCATGGCCATAGGAAACAATATTATTATCATTATCATTATTATTAAGACATTTTTAAATGGAAAGATAAAGCTAACTCCATCTGTGGAGTGGTGTGTGTGTGTATGTGTGTGTGTGTGAGAGAGAGAGAGAGAGAGAGAGAAAGGGAGAGAGAGAGAAAGGGAGAGAGAGAGAAAGAGAGGGGGGAAGAGAGGGAGAGAGAGAGAGTTTTAGGACTTGACCTCAGGGCCTTGAGCTCTAGTTGGCCTCTTCCTCTCAAGGCTGATGCTTTACCATTTGAGCCACATTTTTACTTCTAGCATTTTGCTGGTTCATTGGAATTAAGAGTCTTAAGGATTTGTCTGTCCAGGCAGGCTTTGAACCATGATCAATAGATCTAAGCCTATTTTGTGGCTAGGATTTACAGCTGTGAGCCATCAGTGTCTAGTGTAACTACTTTCTAACATGGATATTTGATAAAAACATTTTAAGAACACATTAACCTTTTCTCAAAATCAAAAATAAATATGCAAAAGACATGCTATGACAAATGTTGTGTGTGTGTTACTCTTTGTCATGTTCATTTCCCATTGGCTTCCAGACCAAAGGTGCAACACTATGAATAAACAGCTAAGCTAAGCAAGCACTTTTCAGATCATAGCACAGGGCCAGGCCAGGGCTTGAGGACATCAGAAGAAATCTCACCACTTCATATATAAGGAAGAGATTTTATTTTGGAGACATGAACCCAGAAGCAGATGATCTAGCAGCCATGTTCCTCTCATGCCTGTTCATTACCCCACTCCACACTCTGTGAGCTTATTTCCTTGTTTTTCTAAGTCAATCCCTAATGTTTTCTTGGTTCAGGTCTAAAATTTTATTGTAAACTTTCCCAATGTAGTAAAAAAGGATTACCTTCTCTTTTATGATTCCCATGACTCTTAGATATTCATGACCCTGATGACACAATGGAACTAAAGAAGTTCTACCAATCCCTAATGACCTTGATAATGAAAATGACAGTAATACCATGGTGAAACCTCTCTCTTTACTGCACTTGTGGTTATATTCTAAGCCAATGAAAATTATAAAGTGACATCTTTTGGCTTATAGTTGTGCATAGATGCCAGTTCTGGGACTTGAACTCTGGACCTGACCAGTGTCTCTGAGCTTTTCTGTTCAATGCTAGCACTCTACCACTTGAGCTGCACTTCGGAATTTTTTTTTGGTAGTTAATTGGCTGGCTTTGAACCATGATCCTTAGATATTGGCTTCCTGAGTAGATAAAATAACAGGCATGAGTCTCTTGCACCAGGCCTAATAATACTTATTCTTAATTTTCAATACAGTTATTTAAATGCCATAGTTATTATTTTTAACAAAAACCCAATCCCAATATATAGGACCATTACCAATTAGAAAGTATAGCTAAAATTCATAAAGCATTAAAATATTCTGTGTTCATGAATTTAAGAGAACACAATTTCTAAGAAAAGAAGTTGAAATGTTTCACACCAAATTTTTTATGAGTAAGTTAATTAGTTTTTTTAATGTTTTTAATTGCAAAAATATTGTACAGAGGAGGGGTTATAGTTACATGAGCAAGGTAATGAGCTCATTTCTAATCAAGCATTGTTGTCTCCTCCTTTATCTCCTACCATCCTTTCCCTTCCATCTCCACAACTAAACTCCCCGCCCCCTAGTTTTTAAAATAAATATATTTCTCCTGTTGTAAAGATCATTTAACACTAGCTAAAATGAAGAACTAGCAAACTGGTAATTTTCTCCAAGACAGTCCAGTTGCACTGAGGTATATGGTGGCTAGTAGAGGAAAGTTTTATTAACATTGAACTTACTACATTTTAGTAATTTATTGTTATTTATAAAATAAAGTCTGGGGGTTGGGAAGGTGGCTCAGTGGTAGAGTGCTTTCCTTGCATGCATGAGACCCTGGGTTCGATTCCTCAGCACCACATAAGCAGAAAAAAAAAAGCCGGAAGTGGCGCTGTGGCTCAAGTGGCAGAGCACTAGCCTTGAGCTGAAGAGCTGAGGGACAGCGCCCAGGCCCAGAGTTCAGGCCCATGACTGGACGCATAGATAGATAGATAGATAGAGTCTGAATCATTTTTTTATCACAGAGGTATTTATCATATGCAATGAAGAATTCATTTCCATCTATAAATTTTTAGGATTCTTACAATCCACTAGTGTTCTCCAGTTTGGATACGGATTCATAATATAACATGTCCAACAACTTCCAAAGATGCCTCAGCAATTTCTGGGGGCTCTTCTGAAACCATCTGGAGACTATGAGTAACACTGGTTTTACAGGCAGTTCAGAAAGCTAGTTCAAGAAATTCATTTGCATGAAAGCAAAAACATTTCATGCAATTGTTTCTAACATATTTATAAGATGATTTTTCTGTTATTTTGTATATCACTCCCCCACGGTATAACCCCTGCTTTCTCTGTATTTGATGTTGGTATAATTTGTGGAGGGGAAGGGAAAAAACAAATCATTTAAATAGGGATACAGGTGGACCTATTGCAACAATTTGATGTACCAAAAAACAAACTTTACAACTTTGGCAGATGGGGGAGGAGGGGAGGAGGGAATGGTGAGATGGGTGAAGGATGGAAAGGGGAAACAAAGGAGGAGGCAACAATGCTTGATAAGAAATGTACTCATTACCTTGCCCATGTAATTGTAACCCCTCTGTATGGTATTTTCACAATAAAAACAATTAAAGAAAGAAGTTCATTTGTATGTGAAAACTACAGATAGTGAATCTTACTGACAAAATGTTATAAGGATACAGAAGGTAGGTGAAATTAAGAGATGTGGGTCAGTAGTATGATGAACGACTTCTGAAGTTTTAATGTTCTGAGATGTGATAGTCAATAAAACTATTTACTAAAAAAATCTAAGAAAATAGATCTTGAGCATAAATAACACACACTGATACACATAAATACACAAATATAATACTGTACTTTTCATATATAAAATCTTATCCATCTTAGCTAGGAACATCAATATACAAATTTAGTAATATTTAACTGGCAATTCCTCCCTCCCCAGATTCAGTTACATGTTTAAAAGCAATGACTAATTGGAAGTTTTTTCTTTCCATTAAATGTATGAATTACCATATAATCTGGAATTTGTCAAGTTCTGTAACCAGAACAGAGCACTCATTACTGAGATTCATATTCTTTGTTTAGATATCTTGTCCAAAGTTCTATCTCCATGAATGAAGATGAACAAAACCATTAATGGAACTTGGAAAAGCTCAAGGATGCCCTTTTCAATAGCACTATTTTCTGTGCTTTCTTTTCTTTTCTTTTTTATTTTTATTTATTTTTTATTGTGAAAATACCGTACAGAAGGGTTACAATTACATGGGCAAGATAATGAGTACATTTCTTATCAAGCATTGTAGCCTCCTCCTTTGTTCCCCCTTCCCATCTCTTCCCATCCTCCCCCCCCCCCCCCAATCCTCCCCACCCCCACCAAAGTTGTAAAGTTCGTTTTTGACATAACAACTTGTACTTCTCATTGTTGCAACGGGTCCACCTGTATCCTTATTTATTTTCAAAACACCAATGAGAATCATTTTAGATCACAGTGCCTTCACCTCTATGTGGTTTCAGCAAAGATTCCCCAAAACTTGCCAAGTCATCTAAGAAGTAGTTGAACATGCACAGACTAATGTTCTATATCCCTTGAGAAAATCTAAACCAGGGAATATTAATGTGTAACAGTAGTTAAAGACTATACAAGCATATGGATGCTAACAAATCTTATCTATATATATATATGTACATTCATATATATCTATATACATATATCATATCTAGCTATATACATATATCAAATATAATAGATATGTTTTATGTATATTATATACATACATATTAGCATATGTTAGGCAAATTCTATGAATTCTCAGAACCTTATTATCTTTCTTTTTGAATGGAGATTATAATTATATTCTTGGTAATTAACTGTCATAAAACATAGGAAAGAATTTCATCAATATTAACTTTTCTTATTATTACATAGGCCTTCATGAAAAACCTCTCCACCAGAATATTTTACATCATCTTTCCTATTTCTTTTGCAATATTTCCTTGTCAGAAAACTCATAAACCATCTTGCTCATTGAGAACCTACTGTGTCACGACCAGACCAATGTGAGGAAGACACAACTTTTACAATTGTGTCATTACCTTAAATCCTATGTGATGGATTACTTTGGACATAATGGCCACTGAAACATCAAGAACCATGTCCCACAATCCCTTAGGGACATTAGTTAATATAGCAGTTGCCCCTTACAAGTTAACATGTGTGGATCCATGTCACAACCAACAAGGCATTAGGTGAGCACTAGAGACTGACAGGTCATGAAGGCACATTAACTTCATAGTGCGAGTGGATAGAAAACTCTACAGGCCTTGACAATAGCTGTTGGAGCAGCTTAGCCTGTAAGATCCCAAGGGCATGGTGAGCTCCTGAGACCCACTGGAAGGAGGTTGTTATGCTGCACTGGGCAAGCAGAAAGGACATAATCTGAGATGAATATTCTGAAGCTTGAGTCAGATCAGATGTTCTGAAAGCACTGATTGGCAAGAAGGAAAACAGAACATCAAGACAGGAAATCTGAACAACGTGTCCCCAAGGCTGAAGTCAATGCAATGATCTGGACCTTCTGGTTATTGGCATACATGACTAGGCCTGGCATATGGAAAGGAAAGAATAATTCTGTCTTGCACCAATCATGTGTCAGACCTTGCTTTCTTATAGTTTTGAGTAGGAAGTTCCTAGCAAAGGATGTGTCAGGAGGGGAGAAGGAGACATCTACAGTCACTGTCATTCCTTCACTAATGACATTGCCTGGCAGAGCCCCCGATCTTCTAATTATTACATATACAAGTTCAATGAATGGTTGCCTAGTAAGATTCGCAAAAGAAGAGGGTGCATAGCCTTCATTTGAAACTCTATCAACCTTCAGACATTAAGTACTTTACCTATCCCCTGTCATACGGAGTGGGAGCTCAACATGGGAAATGGCTTAAATTCTAATTAAGCCACCATAGTTCTCCTTTGGATGTGTTAGGAGAGAACACATTGCTAATGATGGTAGCAATAAGCCACTGACAGGCTTGCTGCTCTTAAAACAGTAAGGATAAGGAGGCTTTCAACTACCTAATGTCTACAAAATGTACAACATGATTTTCAGAGTGTGGAGCTACAGTTCCATGGCGTTGTATTCTAGCAAAATGAACTCTTGGTGCCCTGTCAGTCATCTGTGGCATCTTTTCCAATTTCATTTCATTTAAGGCCTCTGAGGAAGGAAATAACTTTAGCTCCTTAGCTCTTATACTTAAGAAAGGCAAATTAGAAAGTTATAGATATATAAGCTCTGAAAGGCACAGATCATTTGGGATTTTTTTGACTTTTGTATTCCCATACTGAGAAAATAAATATTGGACACCTGTTGTCCATTCTCTACATGTTTATAAATGAAGAATGAATGAAATGTTAAAATCATGGTCCATATTTGAGAAGGAGGAAGACAAAGCCATCTTAAGAACAAGCCTTTATTTCAGTCAGGGCAAGAATTTGGGGAAAAATAGTTTACAGGTCTGCTCCTTTGTAATAAAAGCCATGTCAACAAATCCAACTCATAGATTATTCTATAGAAATAAATTAAATTATATGTGTAAACTACTGGCATTGTGATCTATCAACCTTCTCTTTTGTCAAAAAATGACAAAAGAGATCCTGAGATAAATTTCTTGCAGGAGGTTTATTTAGAAGTGGTTTCTGAGAAAAGGGGAGAAGTATGGAGAAGAACTCGGTCCCCTCCCATACCCCGTCAGAGAGCTCTGCCTTGTCATTCATGAAATTTCACCTATTTATAGCTACAGTTAGGAGTGGCTAACTGGATTTCCTTTATGTATATATTTTTACAAATGTTTGATGGCATCATTAGCAGCTTGTTTCAGATGATCTCGTGAACATAATTGATAACCATCATCTCCCTCTCCCAATAAACCAGTATAGAATTTCTTCACCTTCTACCTGCATTTAGGTTCTTCTGGATATTTTTTCAGAAGGGTGCTCAAGGCTGGTGCTCTACCACTTTGAGCCACAGCACCACTTCTAGCTTTCTGGTGGTTAATTGGAGATAAGGGTCTCCCAGACTTTCTTGCCTGGGCTGGCTTTGGGTCATGATCCCCAGATCTCAGCCTTGTGAGTAATGAGGATTACAAGCGCGAGCCACTGGTGTCCAGCTTTCTCCTGGGTATTCTGACACACAAAGAAAGCTAGACCTTTACTCTTGAATAGTCTTGCTGTTGATGGAACACAGTTATTGTAATTACCTACTTACCAAATCAGAAGCACCAAAAGATTCTGTGGTTTCTCATTACATCTTACTCTGTACAGGGCACAAGAATATTATTAGCTTCTGATGGTTATTAGTATGAATTTTCCCAGCAGGATAATAATTTCTTCCCTTCTTGAGGTTGACCAGATGGTAATCAGCGATACAAGTTCATTGGGAAATTTACTGTGTCCCCTAGTGAGATCATTTCTCCTTTTTTTTGGGGGGGGGGTTGGAAACCAAGAATTCTATCCTGGTGGAGGCCAGCAGTTTAAGGAGAGGAAGCACAGATTCCATAACAGATTCAAGAGAAGGTTGGTACTAGATCGATGGAAAAAGACATATCAGGTAAACTCCAAGCATTGGGGAGACTGGAGTGTGCATTTTACTATAAGATAGATTTCAAGATAAAGGACATTAAAAGAGATAAGGAGGAATATTATTTCAAACTAACAAAGGGATCAGTCACTTCAGGAAAAATACATGTTCAACTTTTAACAAAATCAAAGGAATATATATTTGTACAGTTATATAGTTACAGATTTTAATATCTATCTCTCAGCAATTGACAAAAAATAAAGAGAAAGTATTGAGCATCAGAAGAGACACAAAGTGGAATGTTATCAATAAGTAGATTTCTACAAAACACTACAGACAAGTACAGAATACATAGAAGAATACATATTTGGTAATATACATTGTACGCTCAAAATGAGCTATATGCTGAGGCATTAAACAAATCTCAATATACTATAAACAACTGGGATTATTCAAAGTATGTATTTGGGGCACAATAGAATTGAATTGAAATATATAGAAGCTGAGGATGTGGCTCAATACCAGTGGCGTGGTGTAGGGTTGTGTATTAAATCTCCAGTCTCCCAAAAATCAATTAAAAATAAGGTAGAAATATATATAGTAAGATATTTAGAAAGGGCACAAACATTTCAGAAATTCAATAACATACATATCTTTGTAAACAGAGCTAAAAGAAGAAATTGAGAAATTAGAAAACATTGCACACTGAATGAAAGTTTGGGAATGTAGCTAAAACCATAGTTTGAAGAAAAATTCTACCATCAGAAGCTTATTACAAAGAAAGATAGGCTTAGAAATGGTAGAAATTTTGCCTCACATTCAAAAGGCTATGGGTTCAATTCCCAACAACATAACCCCCCACACACAAAGAAAGGTTAAAACCAAGTTCCACTTTGAAATGCTAATAGACTAAACCCCAAATGAGTTGGACATGCAGCCTTTTCTTGTTACTTTTATAAATATTATGATCCCATGGAAGTTAGTATAGTTAACTACCAATAAAATAACTCGATATTTCACTTGTTATACAAGAATTTATATATATATATATATATATGACAAGAGATTTGAGAAGAAAATATTATTGGTAAAACAAATTGATTTCAAAAGATACCTTCTATCTATTTTCAGCAGTCAGTCTATATAGGCATTTTTGCATACGTACGTAAAAATATATCCACATTAAAGTTTGTCTCATGAAGAAAGAATCCCTTACAGGTTTCTCCACATTCCCTTCCACCTTAATTCCTAACCAATCCTGGGTTTTCCTGCCTGGCTCCCCTGCATGCTGTAGGACCCCTTCTTGACCCCTTCTCCTGGGACCTGAGAATAACAAACTGTCTTTTCAATGATTAATGTCTCCAGATCAGCTGATCTCATAATAACTGAAAAATAAAGTCCTTATATTAAAACAGGTGTCTGGCATGAAGGAGACAGTAATAAAAGCTGAATAGAACTAAAGCAGTAGAAAACAATTTATAAGGTAGACCAAAGATCAAAGCATCGTCTGATTCGTTTGTTGTAAACAGGGATCCATAAGAAATATTTAGGTACACATGATGGAATGGACATGCACAGTGTGTATATGTGATAGAAGAAGCTACTGTAGGTATATATACACAATGGAATTCTATGCCTCCATCAGAAAGAATGACACTGCCCCATTTGTTAGGAAATGGAAAAACTTAGAAAAAATTATATTAAGTGAAGTAAGCCAGACCCAAAGAAACATAGGTCCCATGGTTTCCATTATTTGCAATATCTAGTAAATGTATGAGTCAAGTGGAAAAGGTCAGATAATGTGATGTTAGGAAAATGAACCCTTAGATATGTATTTAAATGCTTTTTTATTTCATGCAGTTGTTTCTAACGCATTTATAAGATTATCTCTTTGTTGCTTTGTATGTCCCTCCCCCACAGTAAAACCCCTGCTTTCACTATATTTGATGTGGAGGAGATGGGGAAAAACAAGTCGTTTAAGGATACAGGTGGACCTGTTGCAACAATAAGAAGTACAAGGTCATGTCGAAAACGAGCTTTACAATGTTGGTGCGGGGTTGGGGGGGTAGGGAGGAGGTAGGGAAGGAATGTGAAGGGTAAACAAAGGAGGAGGCTGCAAGCTTGATAAGAAATGTAAGCATTATCCTGCCCATGCAATTGTAACCCCTCTGTACAATATGTTCACAAAAAAATTTTTTAAAAATAATAATAAAAAAAAGAAAAAAAAGAAGCCACTGTAACAAAGCCACCAGTTTTTGTTTGTTTTGTTCATCGTGGGGCTTGAACACTGGGCCTGGGAGTTCACTGTCAATCAGCTCTTCAGTTCGAGGCTAGCACTGTACCACATGAGGCACAGCGCCACTTCAGTTTTCTGGTGGTTAATTGGAGATAAGAGTCTCACAGATGTTACTGCCTGGGCTGGCTTTGAACCACAATCCTCAAATCTCAGCCTCCTGAGTAGCTAGATTATAGGCATGAGCCACCAGCGTACCCACCAATTTAATAGACATAAAGCCACATTCACTTTTTTTTTGGGGGGTCCGGTTGTGGGGCCTGAACTCTGGGCCTGGGCGCTGTCCCTCAGCTCTTCAGCCCAAGGCTAGCATTCTACCACAGAGCCACTCAGTCACAGCGCCACTTCCAGCTTTTTTCTTATGTGGTGCTGAGGAATCGAACCCAGGGCCTCGAGCATGCAAGGCAAGTGCTCTACCACTGAGCCACCTTCCCAGCCCCCCACATTCACTTTTGTAGAAATGTTACATCCCAAAGTACAACTGGTTCCTTTTCCTTATTTCCAGTGTGAAGTGGGATATGGAAATTATTTATATCCTCCTCTTGCTGAGAAGTGCATTTCAAGAGAGGCTATAACAGGACTCTACATGGGTTATTTTCTAGGATTCTTTGACAATATTACTAGAGACACACTAAGCAACTGATGGCCAGGACAGGTGTGGGTGGGACAAATTTTAAATCTACATTTGTGCCTGTCAATACACCTAGAGAATGAGGTACTGTATCCATTACTAAAAACAATGATGGCTTTTTTTTTTATTTCCAATTGCTCAGAATATAGTTCTATGTAATTTGAAATGATGTAGCTGAAGTTACTCATTAGGAAACCCACAATCCATACAGAAGAAGAGTCCCTTCTTTTCAATTAAAATAAAATAAGCTGTTTTGTAAGTTATTTAGTTTCATGATATGGCTTAAGCCATTTAGAATGAAAAAAATATGAAGTTTGATAGAAAAATTGAATTCATTTCTGTATGTCTAAAGGATATGATTTCCTATTCCAATTAACTCCCTATTGTCTCTATACAATTATTCAGTGGCCTACACAGTTTTATGTAGCTCAAACACATTTGGTGTCATGTCTTAGATAGGAAAAGTAATAAAACTTGAAAATATGTATTTCTTTAGAGCAGGTGGTGAGAAATTGCAATAGAATTTCACCTCTTTTAACATTCAATATAAAATAGTGGTTTCTTAGTTCTTCCTTCTTTCAAAGGCTTGGTTAACATGTACTGAAAATTAACTGTAATCCACATTTAAAACTTCTTTTATATTTAGTAAAAGGAAGTTTCCACTATAACAACTAATGAAATGCTCAATGGGACTAAGGCTGCATTATGGCTTTGTAATTGTTGGGATAATGTGTGCTACTTGCATAAGCACTGTGTTAGTCAAATGCCTAGGAAAACCTGTTCACCTTCATTCCTAGCTTGAAAATTGCAGAATTATGCTCCCTCTAGGTTCATTTATATACAATTAAACAAAATGTGTGTAATTTTCCAAGTGCAATAATTTGTGTTTCACTAATATTTTGAGTAGCAAAGTTAACATGAGTTAAAAGGCTGCTGAGATACTTCCAGTCCCTGCTGAGTTGGTTTGCACACATTGTGGAGACAGAATTGTTTAAATTCAGCTCAATGGTCAGACAAAGAAGGGGGTATGATTATATGGTTTATATTAAACATAAAATTTGCATAGGTGTAGGGGTCAGAAGTATGAGAAAAGTAGGTTGGTTTTACATTCTTAGCCACTTTATTCTGAATCAAGAATTTATTTCAAAGATGAGGAAAATATCCCCTCACATTAAAAATAACAAGGAAACCCACGATGATTCCCATGAAAATTGAAGTCTTCAATTTAAAATTTCTATCCTACGATAGATTAACAAACTGTTCCATCTATGTGCACAATCCATTTACCTTCTCAACATATGGATCATTTGTTCATCTCTGTGGAATATCTGAAAGCAGAAAAGGCAGAACGTCTGTGTGGAAGAAAATAATAATTTGTACCAAAGAGAGTGTCAAGAGTTCAACTTGAAACTTTAAACAAGCTTACCAATATAAGCAGGTTCAATTAACTCATCATGCCTGATACTGCAGTAAAAGGACAGTCCTGTTTCAATGGGTTTCGTTGCTAACACTGTTGGATCCACGCTGGGTAGTGTTGCAAGGGACATGCCTCTTTGGTTTCTTTGTGGGTGGAGAATTAAGGACAAAAGCCAAAATAAGCAACCTGTATTTTTTTGTTTGCTGTGAGAGGAGTACTGAGAGGAAAGGGCCTGCACACATGCATTCATGGTATCATAAAGAGTCCCACGTTTCTTTACAGTTCTCCATCCAGAGATTGTATTTGTGAAACACACTTTGGGGAACAGTGTCCATATAAAATCCAGGAGGTCTGTGTACCAAGTCTCTGTTGTGTTGGGAGAGATAACCAAAATAAAATAAAATTAAGAGATTTTATTTCCAGAAAACTGGAAATAGAGTATCAAATGACTTTTCAGACATTCTGAGGTGATTTATCTAACCTATACCACGTCACATCCTGTCTAGGCTGCAGTGCGTTCTCCATAGACTAGCTAATGGAAGCGGATTTCTGTCCTATAGGTAGAGGTTTACATCAATGGGGTCATGCTACTTTCAAGTGAGTTGGTTTGACTTTGGCTGTAATTTATTTCTTTGACTGGAAGGTTTTTTGTGTGATCTCGTAAAACCATTCTTAAATTCTTAGACACAGGACACAAGGTACAGCCAAGAATGCTGATAGCATTGCTGGGAAGTGTACACCTCCAAAGCAGGATGACAGACATGCTTCTGCTATATGAACTTCCCAAAGGCCCACCTCTGGTAGAATTTGGATATAGCTTGGGTGCCCTTCACGGGTTCATGTGTGGAAGAGTTATTTCAGTTTGGGAATTTTGGGAGGTGGTATACATCTACCTTTAAGGAGTAAAACTTATCGGGAAATGGTTAGGTCACTACCCTTAGAAGGAACCGACTCCTTAATGGATTGTTCTTGAGAAAGAACCATTTGGCATAGTATTAAAGTAAGTTTGAAAGTGCTCAACACAAAAGAGTCAGCCTTGCTTAAGATCCGAAAATCATGGCAAAATAATGAGTTTTATGCTTTCTCCTGCAACAGAATAAAATGTTCCTGAATTGTGGATGGATAGAAACAGGTATAATCAAAGGTATTTGTTATTATGAGGAAAATTACATTGATATACCACTTTCTATGTATAATTCAAAAGATACAGATATATGTAAAATGTATACATACATATATGCACATATACAGACCTATACTCTGTGTGTGTGTGTGTGTGTGTGTGTGTGTGCTTGTGCTGGTATTGGACTTGAATTTAGGGCTTCATATTTTCACTTGGCTCTTTTTGCTCAAAGCTAAAACTCCCTGAAACATACCTCCACTTCTGGCTTTTTGCTGGTTAATTGGGAGGTAAGATTGCTTTTCTGCAGAGCTGGCTTTGAACCATAATCTCATATTCTTGAGTAGCTAGGATTACAGTCATGAGCTACCAGTGCCTGGATTATATACATGCTAAAGTGAAGATAATCCAAAGTCATTTCATTTGGGGTCTTTTGAAATACAAGGTTAATTGAAGCTGGACTTTGGGACTGGTGTCAACTCTCTGAGCTAGCTCAATTTAGCAGCATACAACATTGGCTTTTTTATTTTTTTAAATACCATTTACCCCAGCATGCTTGGAAAGCAAATATTACCCAATTATTAACCACATACCCAATTATCTTTGGGAGTCTTTCCTATCTTGGAAGCAGTACCAGGATACTGGGGGTTGGGGAGGAAAGTGATGAACTGTGACTTCTTGTTCAAGTCAATGGATCGTGTCATCTTGAAAATCAAGCTTTCCGATGTGCAGATTAGCATTTCTTGAGACATTAAGTCAAGTCTTACTGTACACAGCTTGATTACAAGATGTAATCAAATCCAGGCCTGCTGTTCAAGACTAGAATTTTCCAGCCAGAGTAAGCACTATTATTGCCTACTCTTGTTTTTCCTGGTTTTCATCTGATTTGCAGGGTAGGAAAACAAACGTCATCCGGCATCATAAGCTTGAAAGCAAGGGAAAAAAAGTAGGCTAAGTAGGAACTTGTCAGAAACCCCACTTCCTTTGGTCTCACCTTCCCTGTATCGCCAATGCACTCCTGGGAGCAGGCATCAATGACATGCAAATCTAATTGCAAAAATAATAAACAGAATCTACGTGGATGTTTGTCTCGTAGTTAATCCTGTTAATGTCAGTCTTGAAGCTGTCCAAATGTATAATCCTTCATAAAATCAATAGTAACACATTTTAGACAGAAGGAAGGGTGAGAGAGCACAGAGAAAGAGTTATGGAAAAATAGCAATTCCATATTCTTATAGCATGTTCAGAAGACAATTAATATAGGCTAAACTACAAGGAGTAAGATGGGAGCCATGTTAAACTCCAATTCAGTCCTCTTAAATGTTTTCCATCAACATCAAATGGAATTGTCTTGCTCCTTTACATTAAATATAAATTCAGAGACATATAAATGAGTGTTAAATATAACCCAAAACACACAGTGCTTACCTGATCTCAAAGTTAAATTAGGAAATGAACACAGTGATTGTCACAGTGTGGTGTCTATTTGCATTATCTAGGAACTTACTAGAAATGTAAATCCTTAGACCTTGCATCAGACTTCCTGTATCAGAAGCTTTGATTAATAAGACTCCTAGGAGCTGAGTAATGGTAGTTCATGCCTGTAATCCTAGCTACTAAGGAGGCTGAGATCTGGAGGATCACAGTTTAAAGTCAGCCTGGACAGAAAAGTCTTTGAAACTATTTCTAGTTAACCCACAAATTTCAAGGCTAGAGTCATGGCCCAAGTGCGAGAGTAACAGCTGTGAGCAAGAAAGCCGAGCAAGAGCTTGAAGCCCTGAGTTCAAGCTTGGTATTGGCAAAAATGAATGAAGAAATGAATGAAGAAATGAATAAATATATATAAGCTTTGTAGGTATTTCTGCTATACATTTTAAGAACAACTACCTCGGTTCTCAAATGAAGACATTCTTTTAAAAGCCTCATTTTCCTAAATTTGAACCCAGCAATTTCAAATCATCAGAAAGAAACTGCAACTAATTTCGAAAGACTATTTTAAAATAGTTGATTTTATTAGACCACTTAGACAAAATGAATTCAAAATAATTATGAAGGTAAAATTTAAAGAATGATTCTATTTTTAAAAACTGAACGATAAATAACATGACCTCTTGAAGATGGAACTATTTCAGAACTTCTCTAGCTCAGCAATGTGGAGAATATGCACAATAATTTCTTGGGGGAGGAAAATGGTTGCACTGAGCCCAATTCTTAATTCCTTAACCACTTTCAAATGAAAATAATAAAGGCCAGAAATACACAGGTACATCGGGAAACCTTTATTTATACCCTTCTTTTATTGCTCCAAGAATTGGAACTTCCCACAGACATTATATTTTAGTACCATGCTTGAATTGTTGCCCATAGTCCTTGGAACTGGTTTAGCTGGAGACCCAGGGGTCTCCAGCTTTATCTGATGAGGCTACAGCGCTTGCAAACTTGAGAGCATGTAGTCTTGAATGGCCTTATGCAGTTGTTTTGCTTAAATGTTACTGAGGAAACCAGTTTATCCCGATCCATGAAATCATAGCTAATTACTTCTTTCATGTTTATTCCTGCCAGTCTTAACCCTATGAAATATGGAACTGGGAAACTGATGGATTCTTATTTCAGAATTCTTCTAACCAGGTATGTTATTGCTGGAATATAACTGTTAGGATGTGTATTAGTAGAAGATTAAACAAACTGAGGGAAGTGACATTTTCTAATGTATTACAGAAAATTAGGACAATCGGTCGACATGTCCGTTTGGCATCTCTAAGTGGCATAGATAGGTTTCTCAGTTTTGTCTGGCAATGTCAAAATTCAGCAAGCTTTTATTTCACTGTATTGAGGTCAGTGAAAAATAAAATAAAATAAATTTAAAATATGAAAACAAAGGCAAGCCAGATGACTTTCACTGTTTCAGTTTTTATTTTTCTGAACTTGAGAAAGAGCTCTGTCAGTTGCTCTGTGTGTACACAAATTGCAAGACCATTTGTAACTCGGCTCCTGGCAGAGCATTGGAACGGGGCTTTCAATGTTATTAGTATTCTTCATGGCTGTTTGTTGTCTGCTGGGGCAATTATCTTGCTTTAATTTAGGTCACTAATGATATTATGAGATAGTTTGATGGTGGTGTAATTTCTTTTGATGTTGTTTTTGTTGCCATTGCTTATATCAACTCATTGTGATTCCATAAAAGACTGAATTCTATACTCACTCAGGGAGGGTGGGAGGGGCAGGGGAAGAGAGGGAGGTGGGGATGCTGAGATTGCCATCCCTGCTCAGCCTTAGGATCTGGCTTCCCTGCTTCTAGGGTAGGGATTTTCTCTTGTCCTGCTCTGCTTCTCTCCCAGCATGAGAAATGAAGACTGGGACCACACTGCTCTGCTCCGTGTCCTATGAGGGTTGAAATTATTTCCGACAGGCTACCAAAACAATTGGTCCTTCACTTAAAGAGCTTTTACACTAGTTGAAGTCTAATTTATAAGATAGATCATTCGCTCCAGTGATTTCTATCCCTGAACTTCCTAAGCTACCCTATGTAGAGACCTCATTTGAGGAACACAAAACTTCCTTGAGCCACATCCCTTTCCCCGCTGCCTCCATGTCCTAGCAAACACAGCACCTTGAAGTGACAACTGGGAAGTTTCCATTGATTATTGCTCAATAGTCATATTTTTCCTTGGCACTCAGATTTATATATTCATTAGTGCATGGGAAAGCCACAATATTTATCTTGAAAAACGTGTTCGTTGGTTTTAAATGTGTTCTTATGAGAATTAGTTCTGGGATGGGTCTAACTATCTAATTCTATCTCCGAAATACTGAAGGAGGAAAGGCCTTGTGTTCACTGACAGGGATGGTCTAACTAATGTCTGATACATTTTGTGTTCCCTTCTCCTTATCTCATAAGAAGAGCTACCATCACTGGGAATGCCAAGTCAGAATTCGGAGTGGGTTTTCTGGTTTCAGGGTGAATAAATCCAAGAATCCAAATGTATTTGTAAGATAACTAAAATATTTGGAAATTTTAAAATATTATTTTGTAAAGTAATTATGTTTAGAAAATAAACTATAATAATAAACTATTCATATTAGTATTTGGGAATAGTCCAAAAATCTTTAATAAATACAATAACATGTTTTCTAGTACTTAAGTTTGAAGTGAGGTTCCCATACTTATCTTTGATAATGCTCCAGCCATTCATTAGCCGTTTTTGTTTTAGTTACTTTGTTTCAGATAAAGTCTGACTCCCTTCCCCCATCCCTGGGCCAGACTTAGCTTCTATTCTCCTATGTTGTGAGGTAATAGTATGGATTATGGACATGTGCTACCATTCCTGGCTCCAGCAACTTTTACAACACACATTGGGCTATATATTTTTGTTCTTATAGTCCAGCCAATAAAGTAACAATATTCATAGTCTCTGCTCACAATTAGAATTGTAGGGAACCTAGAAACAATGCACTTCAGGGTGAAATCTAGCTAGTCTATATTTTCCAGTTTACCTCTATTCCCAGGCAAAATTGCCACACAGGACTATTTTAAACATTTTGTTCATAAGCTGATTAGGAAACTCAATTTCTCCTTATTTGACCCAAAAGCTATAAGCCTGGTAGCCCTTGTTCTTAAGATCATAACTGGATCTTGGGACTATTTATTTTTTTAATGTGCCCATCTGTTAAGCCATGTACACCATCTGCATCAGCACCTGGAGAGGCTGGAGAAGTTCCTGATCTCACTGGTCAGGAGCACATCACTGAGGTTGTAAAAGATGGCTGTTAGTGCTGAGAATTCTGGGAGAGTTTCAGATATTTTGTACCACTTGACCTCCTGGCTGTGAAAAGTGATGTGAGTTAGAATCTTTATTGGTAGAGTAATATTTTTCAAACCAGAAGTGATAGAGATTATTTTTTATTTGTTTTAGTTCTTTTCAACATCACCTCTGGCAAAGGAATCCTCATTTTACACACACACACACACACACACACACACAGAGTAAAGTTTGAAAATTTAAGGTAAAACATAAAATATAATCGACAATGAGAGGATTAGGACTAAAGTCTACATTTGAAAGCCACACGCAACACATGTCATGTTTATAATCTAGAAAAAAAAAACATGAGAACAAGAGAGAGCATGTATCTTGAGGAAGGAGACAGCAATTTATCCACACTAAGTCCTTTCTGTGAGGCACTGTGGTTAATTCCTTCTCATAAACTCTGGAGGCAACAGGTTTGGTCAGATTGGGAAAATCAGAGTTTGCTAATAAAACCTGAAAAGAATGATAGAGGGAGGACAAATCACTTTTGGAAATTTCTTGTTTATCCTTAGCTGAATAGTGGTATAGACTAACATGTTAGATGAAACACTGATACTGAGTATATTGTGAGCGTTCATGGTTTCAAAACCATAACTTAGGGAAACACAATATCAAAGTTCTTTGAGATAATCTACTTGTAGCTTGATAGAAAGCATTCTAACAATTTTCTTTTTTTTTTAATTGTGAAAATACCATACGGAGGGATTACAATTCCATGGGCAAGATAATGAGGACATTTCTTATCAAGCATTGTTGCCTCAGCCTTTGTTTCTCCTTCCC
>NW_012267248.1:8865954-8933115 GCF_000151885.1 Dipodomys ordii | reverse complement strand
CCCCCGCCCCGGCCAAAGTTGTAAAGTTCATTTTTCAACATAACCACTTGTACATCTCATTGTGGCAATGGGTCCACCTGTAACCCTAGTTAAACGATTTGTTTTTTCCCTTCCCCTCCACAAATTATATCAACAATCAAATACAGTAAAAATAGGAGTTATACTGTGGGGGAGGGACATACAAAGCAACAAAGAAATCATCTTACAAATATGTTAGAAACAATCGCATGAAAGAAAAAACATTTGAATACTTATCTTGGGGTTCATTTCACCTAAAATCCACTTATCTGACCTTTTCTGCTTGTCTCAGACATATATTAGTTATTGCAAATAAAGGGAAACCATGGGACCTATGTTTCTTTGGGCCTGGCTTACTTCACTTAATATAATTTTTTCCAAGTCTTTCCATTTCCTAACAAATGGGGCAATGTCATTCTTTCTGATGGAGGTATAGAATTCCATTGTGTATATATACCACATTTTCTTGATCCATTCATCTACTGAGGGGCATCTGGGTTGGTTCCATATCTTAGCTATGGTAAATAATGCTGCAATAAAAATGGTTGTAGCTTTAGTATGGTCTTGTTTGTGATCATTTGGGTAAATGCCCAAAAGTGGGATTGCTGGGTCATAGGGGAGTTCTATGTGGAGTCTTTTGAGGAACCTCCATATGACTTTCCAAAGTAGTTGAACAAGTTTATACTCCCACCAACCAATGCATATCCTCCAGCATCTATTGTTATTAGAGTTTTTGATTATAGCCATTCTAACTGAGGTGAGGTAGTATCTCAATGTTGTTTTGATTTGCATTTCTTTTATGGCTAGAGAGGTTGAGCATTTCTTCATGTGTCTATTGGCCATCCTTCTTTCTTCTTTAGAGAAGTTTCTCTGTAAGTCTTTAGCCCACTTATTTATTGGGCAGTTGTTTCTTTGAGGATTTGTTGTTAGGGGATTTAATTTTTTGAGTTCCAGGTATATTTTAGATATGAGATCCTTGTCCATTGTATGGTTAGTGAAGATCTTCTCCCAATCCGTGGGCTTTCTATTGATCTTCCTAGCTTTGTCCTTTGCCATGCAGAAGCTCTGCAATTTCATGCAATCCCATTTGTCCAACCTTTCCTTGATTTGTTGTGTTTCTTGGTCTCTATTAAGAAAATTTTGGCCTGTGCCAAGGAGACCTAGGGTTTCTCCTATTTCATCCTGTAATGTTTTCAGAGTGTGTGCTGTGACTCTGAGGTCTTTGATCCATTTGGAGTTGATTCTGGTGCAGGGTGATATATAAGGATCTACCTTTAGTTTTCTACAAGTAGTTAGCCAATTTTGCCAGCACCATTTACTGAAGAGGCTGTCTTTTTTCCATTCTATTTTTTTAGCTCTCTTATCCCTTAGATGGCTACAGGTCTGTAGGTTCATTTCTGGGTTTTCAATTCTATTCCATTGGTCCTGAGGTCTATTCTTGTGCCAGTACCAAGCTGTGTTGATTACTATGGCTTTGTAGTAGAGTTTGAAATTTGGTATTGATATTCCTCCAGCTCTGTTCTTTTTGTTGAGGATCATTTTTGCTATTTAGGGTCTTTTATTGTTCCATATGAATTTTTGGGTTGCCTTTTCTATTTCCTTGTAGAACAAGGTTGGACTATTGATAGGTATCACATTGAATTTGTAGGTAGCCTTGGGAAGTATTGCCATTTTCACAATGTTGATCCTTCCAATCCAGGAGCATGGGCGTTTTTTTCCACTTTCAAATTTCTGTTTTGATTTCTTTTTTCAGCTTTTTAAAGTTTTCATCATAAAGGTCCTTCATTTGTTTGGTTAATTCCTAAGTATTTTATTTTTTGTGGGGTAATTACAAATGGAGTTGTTTTCCTGATTTTAGCCATGCTTTTCTCATTGTTGGCATACAGAAAAGCAATTGATTTTTCAGAGTTAGTTTTATACCTTGCTACTTTGCCAAAGTTTTGATTCAGCTTGAATAATTTGGGAGTGGAGTCCATGGGATTCTTTAAATACAAGATGATGTCATCTTCACAGAGGGAGAGTTTTATTTCACCTTTCCCTATTTGGATCCCTTTTATGTTTGCATCTTGTCTTATTGCTGTAGCTAGGCATTCTATTACAAGATTGAAGAGAAGTGGAGAAAGTATACAGACATCCTTGTCTCTTTCCTTAGTTAAGAGAAAATGGCTTTAGTTTTTCACCCTTAAGTATAATGCTGGCTGTAGATGTGTCATATACAGCCTTTATTGTATGGAGGAATGTTCCCTGGATTCCTAGTTTTTCCAGAACATTCATCATAAAGGGGTGTTGGATCTTGTCAAATGCTTTTTCTGCATCTATTGAGATAACCATGTGATTCTTATCTTTGTTCTTCTTGATGTGATGAATTATATTAATTGATTCTAATTCATTTAATTCTGATTTTAATTATTTTTTTCCGTCTAGTGGATTGGTGTTTATCTTGGTGTTCTTTTTCAAGGAGGTTTAGATGTGTCATTAAATTGTTAGTTTCAGATCTCTCCAATTTGCTGATGTAGGAACTCAGAGCTATAAGCTTGCCTCTGAGTACTGCCTTTGCTGTGTCCCAGAGGAGCTGGTAATGTGTGTGCTCATTTTTGTTATATATCATGAACATTTGAATTTCATTTCTAGTCTCTTCCATGATCCACTGGTGGCTCAACAGTGTGTATTTCAGCCTCCATGTGTTACCAGACATTCTTTGGTGGCTTTTGGTGTTAAGTTCTAATTTTATTCCCTTGTTGTCTGAGAGAATGCAAGGTATAACTTCAATGTTTCTGAATTTGGACAAGTTTGCTTTGTGACTTTAAGTATGGTCTATTTTGGAATATGTTCCATGGGCTGCTGAGAAAAATGTGTATTCTGATGCTGCTGGGTGAAATGTTCGGTAGATGTCTGTTAAGTCTAGTTGATCTATGCAGCTGTTTAGATCTGCGGTTTCTCTGTTGAGTTTTTGCCGAGTTGATCTATCTAGTGGGGAGAGTGGTGTGTTAATTTCCCCAACAATTAATATCTTTGGATCTATGTGAGATTTGAGGGAAAGTAGTGTTTCTTGGATAAATTTGGGTGCTCCATCATTTGGCGAATAGATATTTAGAATTGTAATATCCTCCTGAAGAAGAGATCCCTTTATTAGTATGTAGCAACCTTCATTATCTCTTCTCACAAATTTTAATTTGAAGTCTATTTTATCTGGTATTAGGATTGCAACTCCTGCCTGTTTATGGGGGCCATTTGTTTGGTAGATTTTGTTTCAGCCTTTCACTTTCAAAATTGTTTGTTTTTATGGGCAAGGTGTGACTCCTCGAGGCAGCAGATAGAAGGATCTTGCTTTTTAATCCAACCAGACAGTGTATGTCGCTTAATTGGAGAGTTAAGTCCGTTAATGTTGAGAGATACGACTGAGAGGTATTTGGGAGTTCCTGCCATGTTATCCACCTTCTTGGGGGCTGTGGCAACTGGGTTCTTCCTATGGTTCTTGGCCTCTCAGTTTGGGTGCGGTTTCTTGGCCTTTATTGTGGTCTTGTTGGTTTTCTGTGTGTAGGAAATCTTTGAGAATCTTTTGTAGGGCTGGTTTGGTGGAGATATATTGTTTCAATTTTTCTTTGTTATGGAAGGTTTTTATTTGACCTTCAGTTATGAAGGGTACAGTATTTTTGGTTGATAGTTGTTTGTTTTTAGGGCATGGCATACATCATTCCAGGCTCTTCTTGCTTTGATTGTCTCTGCTGAGAAATCTGAGGCGATTCGAATTGATTTCCCTTTGTAGGTGATTGTTCTTTTCTCCTTGACAGCGTTAAGGATCTTTTCCTTGGTCTGAATTGATTCTGTGCAGATTATAATGTGACAGTGGGTTGTCCTGTTCTGGTCTGGTCTATTTGGAGTTCTAAAAGTTTCTTGTATCTGAATAGGCCTATCTTTTTGCATGTTTGGGAAGTTCTCTGCTAGGATTCTGTTAAACAAATTTCCTAGACCATCAACTTCTCTTGGTGCTCCTCTATCATATCATATTTCTTAGATTTGTCTTGGATAGTTGTATGTTATTTCTCTATAATATCTAGGCTATCCTCAATCCCGGAGATTCGATCTTCTGCATGGTCTAACCTACTGTTAAGACTTTCTACTTTGTTTTTTATTTCTTTTCCTTTTAATTGGTTGGCTTTGATTGCTTCAAATTCTTTTTTGGAGCTTTGTTTTAGATCCTGTATGAACTTCTTTACTTCTTTAATTTGGTGTTCAGTGTTTATTCTCAAATCACTTAGTTGATTGGTTATGGTTTCCTTGGACTCCCATTCCTTCTGATGGGCTCCATTCAGCATTCCCTTTGTGGTGTCCCTGAATTCTTTCAGCTGTCTGTTTATGGATTTCATGAATGCCTCTATTAATCTTTGTATATTCTAATTCTGCTGTTGCAATTCCTGTATTACTCTTTGATTAGCTTCCTCATGTTCACGCACTTCCTATAGTTCTCTTTGTCTGTTCTCAGCCTGCTCTTGCCATTCCTGACTTTCTTTTTGTCTGTTCTCAGCCTGCTCACACAATTCCTGTCTATCTCTTTGACTGTTCTCAGCCTGCTAAGTTAATTCCTTTATTTCTCTTTGAGTGTTCTCAACCTGCTCACACAATTCCTTTATCAATCTTTGACTAGCTTCCTCACACTCATAAGATTCCTGTATTGATCTTTGGTTTGCCTCCTCTCTCTCCCTATCATGCTCACACTGAGTCCTTTGCAGGGTTTCAATCTTTTCACTCACCATGTTTACCAGTAGTGTTTGTAGAGCTTTTTGGGAAATCTCTTCTGGATTATTCATTATCTGTTCTGTCACCTGATTATCATGAGTGGGAGTTGAGAGACCCGGAGTTGCCAATTTTTTTTGTGTTTTTCTGGCTTTTTTTTTTCCTTTTAGATATGAAAGTAACACCAATTTTGTTCTAGAACTCTTTTAAGGCAAGGATCAACCAAAGTCCTGTAGTTGTACAGTCAAATGTCTGCAGATACAATCTAGTTCAACTGATACAATCTATTCAGCATCAAACAACTATGTATTAATGGGCTAAGAACAGCAAAGAAGAATTTGGAAAAACAGAAATTATTAGGTTTAGGGAGAAATGTGGGGAAAATTAGGAATAGAGGGGTGTGGAAAGGTAAAAGGAGAGTGAAATTAACCAAGTCCTAATCTCAAAGAGGGAAATAAATTGGACAGAATGATAGGAGAGAGGAAAAAAAAAGAGACAAGAAAAAATGGAAAAACAAAAATTTAAATTTAAAAAGTAAAACTTAAAAATGATCTATTTTTAAAGGTGAAACTGAGAAGAATAGGAATAAGATGAGAGGAGGGAAGAGGTAGAAAGGAGACAGGAAAAATAAAAATTAAAATTATTAAAATATTATATAAGTATAAAAAGATAATACTGCTATTAAGGAATTTAAGCCTATGAGGTTTTGAATTGAGTAATAAATTTCTGGTTTAAGTGTGTACAGAATTGGGAATAAGGTCTAATAATCGATGATGGGTATATCTGAGGATGAACAGAACAGCAATTAAGTCACACAAAAAAGAATGAAATGGAAGAAAAAATTGAAAAGAATGAGTAAGAAAAAAAAGGACCAAAAGGTCAGTAGAGATAAAAAAATGCACACATACAAAATATACACCTAAAATAAAAATTATAAGTGGAAAAAAAGATTAATAGAAAACATTTTTAAAAAATTAAAATTAAAAAAGGTACAAAAAAAGAGTTCTTTGATTTTTCTTTGGGGGGTAGGGGAGGGTGGATGGGAAGATCCTGTATCTCCCTTGTGTCCATAACCAGTCTTTTGGTATAGTCTCTGGTCTGCTTGTGGTGTTTGGTTTTCCTGTAGCTTGATTAGTTTCTTAAGTCTGTTTGTTTGAGCAGGCAGAAAAATGCTGTGCTTTACCCAGGATTTTGTGATCCTCCTCCCAGGCTAGTTCAGTGGGAGGCAGATCTGCTTTTGAGTATCACAAAAGAGGGAGATGGCTGTTTCCTCTCATTTGGAGATGCTGTGATGAGGCTAGGTTCTGTGTAGAGTTGAGGCCTTTCAGCAAACAGTAGCTTTTCCCTGAGGGGTTAGCTTCTGAGATACTCATAGAGCCCAGCTTGGAGCCATTCTCAGGGTTGATGCTTACTGAATTTCAATTGTTTGCCTTGGCTGCTGTAGGGAAGGGCAGCCTCTGGCTCTGTTTTCCCAGTGAAGAGTCACTCCTCCGGAGGTGGAGCTCTCCCTGCCTGGGCGGATTGACTTTCCCCTGGGTGGAGCTGAGCCTGGCAGGTCAGGTGAGGTTCCTGTGACCTGCTAAATGACTTTTGTTTTCTTCCAAAGCCTGAGTTGGAGCTAGCTGCTCAGCCCAGCCTTTGTCAGTATCAAAGATGGAGATCTCCTATGGGGGAGTAGGGGTGGCCTTCCCTCCTCTGCTCCCTGAGAAGGAGTGAGGATGTCAGGGTTCTACTCACGTAGGAGTGTTGGTTCCTGGGTGGTCTCTGGTCTGCAGGATGAAGATATCTGCTCCTTGTCAGTTCTTGCTGGTGTTGAGTAGAATCCACTCACCCACTGTCTGGCGCCTTTGTCCCGACGTTCTGTGTTGTAGGTATGGCTGCTACGGCTGCAGCCGCAACCATGGCTACTGGCAAGTGCTCAGATCTGTTTCCTTGCCTGGATTTTCCCTCTCTGGCCAAACTCTCTGTACTGTGATGGCACACTTCGTGTAATTCTCTGGCCTAGATCTGTTCACTGGAACACTAAAACTGCTTTCTATGTGAGAGCTTGTTTAGCCTCCAGCTTCTCCTCCCCCATCTTCCCGGAAATCGATTTTTTCTTTGTTTTCACCTAGGGAAAAAAAAAACAAAACTTGCCTAATTTTTCTACTCATCACAACAGAAGGATAACAAACAGGACATGAAGTACCTAATCCTCATGCAAACATTTAAAATGTTTTCCTCACTCATCTTGGACCTTATGGAGTTTTGTTACTATGAAAAAATATGGAGGAAGCTGGAGGCCAGTGGCTCATGTCTGTATCCTAGCTACTCAGGAGTCTTTTCTTTTCTTTCCTTTTTTTTTCTTGTGTTATTTCTTTTCTTTTTTTATTGTGAAAATACCATACAAAGGGATTGCAATTACATGAGCAAGGTAATGAGTACATTTCTTATCAAACATTGTTGCCTCCTCCTTTGTTTTTCCCCTACCATCCCTGCCCTCCCATCTCCACCACTACACTCTTCCCCCCTCCCCCAAGCTATAAAGTTCGTTTTTTGACATAACATCTTGTACATCTTATTGGTACAATGGGTCCCCCTGTATCCCTATTTAAACAAAATGTTTTTTTTCCTTTCCCTCCCCAAATTATACCAATATCAAATACAGCGAAAACAGGGGTTATACCATGGGGGGAGGGACATTCAAATCAACAAAAAAATCACCTTTTAACTACTTTAGAAACAATGACAAGAATGAAAAAGGCACTTGTGTCCTTATCTTGGGGATTATTTCACCTAACATCATCTTATCTGACCTTTTCTGCTTGTCTCAGACATATACTTTATTGAAAATAAGGGAAACCATGGGACATATGTTTCTTTGGCCTGGCTTATGGTATGGATTGGGAGAAGATCTTCACTAGTCATATAGCGGACAAGGGTCTCAAATCTAAAATATACCTGGAACTCAAAAAATTAAATCCCCCAACAACAAATCCCTGAAGAAACAACAAATAAGCCCAATAAATTAGTGGGCTAAAGATTTAAAGAGATACTTCTCTGAAGAGGAAAGAAGGATGGCCAATAGACACATGAAGAAATGCTCAACCTCTCTAGCCATAAAAGAAATGAAAATCAAAACAACACTGATATACCACCTCACCACAGTTAGAATGGCTATAATCAGGAACTCTAATAACAACAGATGCTGGAGGGGTTGTGGACAGAAGGGAACTTTACTGCATTGTTGGTGGGAGTGTAAACTTGGTCAACTACTTTGGAAAGTAGTATGGAGGTTCCTCAAAAGACTCCATATAGAGCTCCCTTATGACCCAGCAATCCCACTTTTGGGCATTTACCCAAATGATCACAAACAAGACCATACTAAAGCTACAACCATTTTTATTGCAGCATTATTTACCATAGCTAAGATATGGAACCAACCCAGATGCCCCTCAGTAGATGAATGGATCAAGAAAATGTGGTATATATACACAATGGAATTCTATACCTCCATCAGAAAGAATGACATTGCCCCATTTGTTAGGAAATGGAAAGACTTGGAAAAAATTAAACTTAGGAGGCTTGAGTTATGAGGATCACAGGCAAGGGAAGTCCCTGAGATTCTCTATCTCCAATTACTCACCAGAAAACTGGAATGGAGTGTGACTCAAAGTTATAGAGTTCTAGCATTGAATGAAAAAGCTCAGGAACAGCGCCTAGGACCTGAGTCATCATCATCATCAACAACAACAACAAATATACATATATATTGGATACATGTATATGTGCATATATACATATGCATGTGTATATATGTATATATTATAATGCATTATATATACAAGTGTATATTACATATATACACATATATGTTGTGTCTGTGTGTAGCTATATACATATGAATATGTGTATAAATGAGAAATACCTAATTTTATTTCTCTGGGAACCTGTGGAATAATGGAGGTAATGTACAAGAACATAGAGGTGGTATACAAGAGTAACATATAAGGCAATGTACAAGAACCCAAAAGAAGAAGGTGAGTACATTCTAATCTCTTAACCTGAGTGAAATGAGTGAAGAAAATACATTGGATATAGCATTAAAGGAAGCTAATCTTAAAAGAAAGCTGAACTTCATAAGAGCCTTCATGATTGTCATATTCTGGTGTTCATAAGGCCATTTGACCTTGGTAAACTCATGAAATGAATATATTATGAATGTGCCAACATTGGGATTATCTGTGAAGTGGTAGTTCTTTTAAAGTTATATGCAAAGTTGGATATACAAGTTCACATTTCCTATCCAGGTTGTAAAGTCCCTAAGATTTCCTACCCTTTAGGTACTTTTACTATTTACCTACTAGCAGTCAAGTCTGTTGCTAAGTGAGCCAAGCTAGAAGACGAAGATGAAGGCGAGGAAGAAGAAGAAGAAAGAAGAAGAAGAAGAAGAAGAAGAAGAAGAAGAAGAAGAAGAAGAAGAAGAAGAAGAAGAAGAAGAAGAAGAAGAAGAAGGAAGAAGAAGAAGAAATAGTCAGTAGACACAGAAGGACTCTAAACCAGCTTGGTTTTATGTAGTCTTGTTTAAAAAGAACTCCCAAATTCCAGCTGTGTACTGTTTAAGTGCCTCCTTAAATGAAACTGACAGAGAGAGAATAGGATCCAATTAGCAAGAGTTTCCTTTCCTGCATCTGATAAGTTAACATCTGTGCCTTCTGATAAAGGCACTCATTTTTTTAGTGGCATTTGCACTATTCATTAGTTCCCTTTTAGTGCAAATAGCTGACTTCAAAAAACACCCCAGGGCTACAATGAATTGTCAGACAGGTGGTAGATAGACATCACCTGAAAAGAAAGCCTCTCCAGATATACATTTGGGTTTCCACATTAAAAGGTGAAGGAAAACTTGATGAGTCATAATAGGTGCCTAAATACTCCCAGAAAGTCATTCACTGAATACAATATAATAGGGATAAGATGATATTGTTAATGAGGAAAGACTAATTACTAAAATGTAATCATCTGCTGATTCCTTTAAATATACATAGAACATTTATGGAAACATGATTTTTTTGCCTTGTGATTGTCTGTCTGTTTTAGGCAGATTGTTTTAACCCTGATTCCCAAACATCAGCCCAAAGGATCATCTTTGATTTTGCACATACTTCTCGTGACTTATATGATTTTCTGCCAACTCATTGTTGATCCTTAAAAGTGTCCTCCTGCTTTAAGAAGGACAGATTGTGTATTTCTAGCATGAAGAAATGTTGACAGTATCCTCTTACCCCAAACAACTCAGAAACTGAACAGAACTGTCAAAAGCTACCACTTTAACTATCTAGAAAATGACTATAAGGAAACAATAAAAAGAAAGGTGTCTACCAATTCAAAGCTCTTGGGTTCCAGGTACAAACAGTGGGAGGAGATTCACCTGGTTTGGCCCAGTGCAAAATGCTGCACTCTGTGGTACTGTCAACTAAAGAAGCACATGAAGGAGATAAAAAGTGAGACCCTGCTTGGGTCAGCAGTGAACTAGTCAAGTAGCACACAATTTAACCAGGGAGCCCCAGAAATGAGATTCCTGGAGAACTATGTCAGCTTATGAGAAGCATATCTGACTAAGAATGGCTAAAGGAAGTTCTAGGATGGCCCAACCAGAGGAAGGGCTCACACCAACATGATAGGCACATGACATCGAAAGGCATATTTGAACTATTCTCCATTATCTCAGGAGTACACAGAAACATTACTGGGATGATGAACACTTCACCAATGAATATCTGGCCACATGACTGGTTACTACTATGCTGTGTAGCTAGCTGCAGGTGATCCGTAGGATGCCACATAGTAAAATAAAAATAATAATGGAGAAAAAGAACAAGTAATATGGTCATGATATTCTATGCAGGAAGAACAAATACATGTCGACTAAATAAGCAAATAAGTAATTAGCTAAGCAAAACAAAATAACAGACAAAGCACGATGGGACATACCTGTATTTCCAGCTACTAAGAAGGTGAGGATCATGATGACTATGGTGCAAAGCCAAGTCTGAGAAAAAGATGTGTTAGTGAGACACCCCTCTGATGTGAACAAATAAACTATGTATAATATTGTATATCTGTAATACAAACCACACAGGCATAGGTAGGAGTATCTAAAATCCATGGCCAATTCTGGGCAGAAATGCAAAATCCTATTTGAGAAATAACTAATGCAAAAAGGGTTAGGCGCTTGGCTTAAGTGACAGAATATGCCTATCTAGCTAGCTCAAACATTACATTTCCAATGTCAGTATCATAATCCCCACAAAAAAATCATAGGAGACAATAATAGCTCACAAGGGGATATAATCAGCACTAATTGCTACAGTGAGTTAACTGAAATTTCCTTGTGTTGACCTCAAAATTGTAGGAAATGCAAAAAAGAGGAAAACGTGATCGAAAGAAGATTAGTCAGCAAAGATTTTAGATTTAGATTTAGATTTAGTAGACAAAAGTCTAAGAGCAATTATCATACTATATGTTCAAAAACTTCAAGGAAAATATGATGACAATGTTCATGATGAATGAATAAATAAATATCACAACCAAAATAGAGTCTAAAAATGAACCAAGTAGAAATTCTCAATTTGTAAGAAGAATTTCTGGACGAAAAATTAATGATGTGGGCTTAGCAGTAGATTTTAATGGCAAAATCTAACCTGTAATTAAAAATTTAGATTTTCTTCAAACTATGTGAGTCCACCTGAAAACAAGAAAGGAAGGAGATCAAAGGAAAATGATCAGATCACCAATGGTGTGTGGAGGAGCACACATATCTACAGGTGTTGGTAGGTGTTGAGAGTTCTAGAGAACAAGGAGAAGAGGACAAGTTCATGATGATAGTCACATCTGTCTCTCCAACTTTGCCCAAAATTTAAAAAAATGATAATACTAATCTAAAGGGAGAAATGAAGAATTAAGAAGTGTAAATTACATCATTAATTATAAGAGAATGTTTTTAAAAGATTTTTTATTTTTTTAAAAAATCATAAACAACAGTTAGAACATGTTTATCATATTGTGACAAACACATAATACAACTATCAGAGCACTAAAAATAAGAGGAAAAGACTTATTTTAAAAACAATTGTCAATGTTTTAATGGAACTAAGTCAAATTATGAAAGGTTTAGATCATATTGTAATCATTAGAGCAAGTGGTAGATTAAGAAGCATATTAGGGGCTCACACCTGTAATCTGTTAACTCAAAGTGACTAAGATCTGAAGATTGCAGTTCAAAGCCAGCTCAGTCAGGAAAGTCTGTGGGACTCTTATCTCCACTTATCTCCATTAAACTACCAAACAAAAAACAAAAACAAAAACCCTCCCCCATGGTATAACCCTTGTATTCTCTGTATTTGATGTTGGTATAATTTGCGGAAGGGAAAGGAAAAAAAAATTGTTTAAACAGGAATACAGGTTGACCCATTGCAACAATGAGATGTACAAGATGCTATGTGGAAAAATGAACTGTACAATTTAGGAGGGGGGTGGGGCAGGGAGTGTAGTTGTGGAGATGGGAGGGAAAGAATGGTAGGGAAAAACAAAGGAGGAGGCAACAATGCTTGATAAGAAATGTACTCACTACCTTGCTCATGTCACACTTACCTCTCCTCTGTCCAGTATTTTTACAATAAAAAAAACTTATTAAAAAAAAAAGCTGGAAGGGCTGGGAAGGTGGCTCAGTGGTAGAACACTTGCCTTGTATGCATGAGGCCCTGGGTTCGATTCCTCAGCACCACATAAGCAAAAAGAAAAAAGCCAGAAGTGGCGCTGTGGTTCAAGTGGTAGAGCGCTAGCCTTGAGCTGAAGAGCTGAGGGACAGCACCCAGGCCCAGAGTTCTGGCCCCACAACTGGACCCCCAAAAAAAGGTGGAAGTGGAGTTGTGGGTCAAGAGTTAGATCTAAAACCTTGAGCAAAAGGAAGCTCAGGGATAGAACCCAGACCCTGACTTAAAGCCCCATGATTAGTACAAATACACACACATACACACACAAACACATACACAGACAGACACACAAAGAAAGAAGCATTTTAAAATAAGACATATTGTATAATCGTGGAAAGTGAAGAGGCATATGCTAATCCCTAGAGCAATAAAATAAAGCAATAAGGAGGGACAAAAATTAAACAATAGAAAAACAAATCAAAAGAGCTATGTCAATAATCACATTAAATATGAACGGACAATGTACTCTAGTAAAACGGCATAGATGAAAAGTGTTGATAAAAGCAAGATCCAATTCCCTACTAGAGAAACAAATACATTAGATTCACAGACTCCATGGTTGAATGCAAAAGGATGGGAATGGAATGTACTGTGCATATAGTAACTGTAAGAAAGCTGAATTATCTCTGGTACTATCCGAAAAAATAGTCTCTGTAACAACAAATATTACAAGAGAAAAAGAGAAACACTTCATAGCAATTGAATTAACACATGAGAATTATATCATAATCATAATTACATTTGCAACAAAGCATCCAAAATACATGAAGCAAAAACTGACATCAAAAATAAAATTAAAAAAATAAAAAATCTGACATCGGTGAAAGGTAAAATGCAGCAATTAAAGTCAGAGTTACAATATCCCTGTTCTAATAAATAATAGTAATAGAAAGTGTAGCTAATCAACATTGTCAATCTCTCCGAGTACATATTATTAAACTCTTCTCAACAAGAATAGATTTTACATTCATGTAGAGGTTTCTAAACAGATCAAATGATAGATTTAAAACAACTCTCAATAGATTTAAGAAGTTGAGATATTCAAATTATGTTCTGAAACCACAATGAAATAGCATTAAAAATGATTAATACAAAGACTTAAAAATGCTCAATATTTTAAAAAATTAAATAAGATGTAATAAAAGAGAAAAGACACAAGGAAAATTTGAAAGAATTTTGAACTGAATGAAAATCAAACTAAATATATTAAACAGTATTGATTCTGTGATTATTTTAAGTAACTGCAGGAAATATTTCAATAGTTGTTAGGTTGGTAATTTATTTTCAAGTAACATTAATTGGAGGTTCCAATTACTGGGATTAGGAAATAGTATCATTTTTAGTGTTCTGCTTTGGTTTTATTAAGATAAAGGTTGAACATATTCGTCAATTTTAGTATCTCATCACTCTTGATTTAACATAATTTCCATTGTCTGTGACAGCAAAAAGTTGCAAACATCTAAATTTTCCACATTTAAGGGAAAAAAACTTGTATTTTAAAGTCTTATCCTCTTAACCCATGGGTCATTTTTTTGCATTCAGTTTTATTTTTCCTGTTTTTATGATAAAATTCATAATTATAAGAAAATATTTCATTTTTAAACAATATGGAAATAAAAAGTCAGTTAACTAAACTCAAAATGGCCATGTTATATGAGGTTTATTTAATCTACCCAGGAGTTTAAAAATGGATATTGTTCTGTAGCAAGCATCAGAAAAAACAGTAAAGCTTACTGGAGGTTTCTATAGAACTCCTTTCTGTGGTGTCTCGTAACCAGTCAGGAATTGTCACCATGAAGCTACCTAACAACTGAAAATTGTCCATGCATAGACAAGATGCTTTATCTTCTCTCAGCTAGAGTCAACAAGATGGCTGCTCTATTGATTTTGAGTATTTTTATGGTTTTGACTGGTTTGTTCCAAATGATCTCACTTGGTCAATTCAATATAAGCCACTCAGATCTTCTGTGAAGGTCACTTCCATTATCATGTTAGGTATATTTCAAGGGCAAAGGCAGAGGAATGTGAAAGAAAACATATATAGCTGAAAGTCATGTGTATGATACATCAATGGTTCATCCACAGTAAGAATGGTTGTTAAAATAGCAGAATCAAAGCCATGGTTGAATCAAAGGCATGTGTCCTCAGTCTGTCATATGCTAAAACCCTGTGAGTAAATTTTGTGTACATTAATTTTATAACAGTTGAGACCATGTACCCCTTTCCTGTGATCTATTACTAGTATTTCCATTAAACTTTTACTATCCATTCTTATGGGTTCACCTTCAGCTTTATCAATCCAACTGTCAGTCTTAACTCTGGAAATACTTTCCATTGGTAAATCATTGCATCTGACCAGTTCTTTTCTTCCATGATGTAATTGTCCCAACATCATTATCTGTGTCCTAGCAATATGACCTGAAATCTCATTTCCCTATCCTCCAAGTATGCTCATCTCCCATGGATTCATTTCTTTCTCCAACATGTTGGTACTCAGTGATCATTGTTAGCCTTTCTTCCTCCATCTTCCTATACAGTCTGCTACCTTAGACCTTCAGGGGAAAAAACAAAGCTGTCTTTCCCTAATATCAGGTGACACAGGCCTTTCCCTATAAACAGATGACACAGGCTTCTACCTGAAAACAGGTGATAAAGGTAGCTGCAATCTCAAATGGCAGCCATTCCCCTCTCCATTTTGTTTGTGCAGCTATACTGTAAAGGTTAACCCTTTCCACAATGCAGTGAACCCAACCATATAAAACTGTGCTTCTATCCCCATCCAGATGCTACTCTCTGTCCTTGAGGTAGCCTGTCAGCTTAATGACATTAAAACTCATTTTCCTTTGTATGGGACCATGTGTCCAAGTGTTTTTTGGGGGGAAGCCTTTCAATCATAAGTTAAACTTCTTCCTTGTTATCATTGCTTTTCTCTCACATTCGTTCTGGAGAAATGTTTAATACAAATGGAATCAACTAGCCACATTTTCCACATGTATACCTGGATTGCTGAGTGAGGCTGAAGAAAAATGACAGAACTTTGCTAAGGCAAATGCAGCTAGTGTTCTGTACAAGATTAATGCTGTAAAGAATGCAATGTATTTCCTATGAAATTTAAAAGCATGAGGGAAGTAGTGGGTAGTGGAAACAGGAGTGTGGGAGTGACATTGACTTGTAACATTGTAACATTTGTAAAGAAATGGAAAGACCTGGGAAGAATTATGTGGAGTCAAGTAAGTAAGGCCAGAGAGACAAAGGATCCATGTTTCCCCCTTATGTGTGGAAGCTACATTTACCTTACAAACTTGTAAGTTAATACATGAGGTGATGCAAATATGCTAACTGAATCACAGTAGATTCAAGGGAGAATTCAAACAGTATAATTCATTAGAAAGGCAAAATCAAACTTCAGCAAAATAAAACACCAGGAAATAGGGATTTGACAGGGGTGGGGTGAGGCCAAGGGGAAATGAGGTAGATAAGTGAAGAGGAGAAGAGGGGAAGAATGTAGTTAAGAATCTAATGTACTGCCGGGTGCTGGTGGCTCATGCCTGTAATCCTAGTGACTCAGGAGGCTGAGATCCGAAGATATGGTTCAAAGCCAGCTCAGGCAGGAAAAGTCCATGAGACTCTTATTTCCAATCAACCACCAGAAAACTGAAAGTGGTGCTGTGGCTCAAGTAATAGAGCGCTAGCCTTGAACTAAAGCGCTGAGGGACAGCACGCAGGTCCAGAATTCAAGCCCCACCACTGAAAAAAAAAAAAAGAATCCAATATATGTACTACAAAATCAAGAAGAGTGAGGGAAGTGGAGGTAGGGGGTATATGAAAATGTTGAACAGTGACATCAATCAATATATATGTTGTATTTCTAAACTTCTTTGTTAAATGCCAACTCCTCTGTATTCCTATTTAAAGATAATAAAAAACAAAAAATAATGATTAACGATTAATACTGTCTTTTCACAGTCACAATTTGTTGCTCCCAACCAAAGTTCTGGCTACAGTCTACATTTTCCAGTCTACATTTCCATTTGCATTTGTAGAGGGTCGTGCCACTGAGCTTGTTCTATTTAATGAAATTGCACCATATCTAAATGGGTCACTAAGAATAATTTCTATGATTTTCCAGACTCTTTTTCTCTGTTAACCAATTGCTTATAGATATTGAGTCAGACACTAGGATCTCAAAGATGATAGAGCCACACACAATCTTAATGATTGATAAGCCATAAGGAAATTCACCAAACAACTTGGAATCATATGAAAAGGACATAGCTGGCTATTTGTTAAGGGACTGAAATTCTGAAGCAGGTTTCTTCAGCATATACTACATAATAATATGAATGCCACAAGATCTGGTGTCTGCCATGTCACTGGAACCTAGATGTGGTTCTATAATCCCGAGGCAGGTTCCTATCAATATTCTTGACCTTGCAGCAAATGTTCTACATGTCTTCCGTCCTATATCCCATACTGGTTATTGTCCCTCATCTCTATCATTTAGAAGAAAAACTTGCTTTCTTCATCACAGAAAGTAAAATCCTTCCTCCTCTGATCCAAGAGAACATAAAATATGTTGTTTCTTATTCACTCAAAGTGAAACAAATGTCCTTTGACAAGTATTTGAACACATGAGGAAACTAAAGTCTTTTAAGAGTCAATGAGTATTGACTCTGATTTTTACATTTAGAAAAATCTTATAGGAAATGTAAGTCATAAGACAGTGGGTGAAATCAATTATGATCGACATTTCATTAGCATGCGTCTCCCAGGCTTTTAAATAGGATAATTACATAAAAAGATCCTCCTTTAGTAACTATCCTTTTGGATCATCATATAGATTGGAAAACGTTACAGAGGAGTTCTCATTTTTTTAAGATTTATGTCCTACTTTCAAAAGTAAGAATATTACCCTAAGATAAAACCTTAGCAAACTTAAAAAAGCAAAACCTATGGCAAAATCATACTGCTCAAAGTTTCTAGAGAAGTTTATAATTACTTAATTATTCACTCTTTCAAAATTGTATTGGTTTTGTATAGTAGCATATCTTTCCTTAACTCTCCCTGCTATAATCACAAGAAATTCCCCCACAATTTAAAGTAAGCACCAGGCCATTCTTAGCTATCAGTTCTGTATTAAAATTAAAACTAAACCTCCTACTTCTTGCTCACAGCACACAACAGATTGAATTCTTTCATTCTTTACAGTATTCATCCCATTACTCATTCTGCCTGAAAAAAAACACTACCCTAACAAAATAAACACTTAAGTATGTATATTCGACACTAAAGTGATTTCTCCATTTCCCTCATATTTGTCAAGGACGTGACATATATGTTTAGCAGAGATAAATATTGCAGAGAAATTGGAATGGAGAATCTACACTTCAAAAAGAACAAAAGAAGAGCAGAGATGAGTTTGTTTAGTGCAGACTTGATGGGCTGGCTGCAACTGAAAAATTTCAAAAGGCAACATAGTTTTCATTCAAAATTATGATTTGTTCGTTAAAGATGAAGTGAAATTCAAGATAGTATTAAGAATCACAGGCTCCAAAGATAAACTTACCATTACTGTATGAAGAATCTTCATGTCTATTAAGTGTCAAAAAGATTGAAATAAAAAGAAATAGAATAAAGATAGGGTAGAATGGAGATGTATTCTAAAAGTAGTGTCATATGTCTAGCAGGGTGGAGGACTGAAGTGTTACAAAGCTATGCTTCTATCTCTTCTGAATTCCCAACTGATTCTTATGTTAGGAATAATGATCATTGCAGGAACCTACACAAAAGGAAGACTGTCACATTAATTTACCAATCAATGAGCCATTTCAGTTTATCCTCCAAGCAACTGAAGAGAACTAGATTTCACTATTAAGCAAAAAGCACCCATTCTAAGTGCTAAGCATATATCATAATTTTAAATAACAATACCTTACATTTGTGTATCTCTTCAGTTTACAAAGCACTTTTATGCACATTGCCTCATTCATCAATCTCTAAAAGAGGAAGAAAAATCTAAGGCAAGAGAAGGATTAATATCAGTGCTGCACTGGATAGATGAGGGTGAGTTTCTAGAATAATAGAAACCCTCAACAAATCTTCATCAGGAGCTGATGAATTGCCCATCTCAGCTTCATTATCCTTATCATGAGCACTTAGGAGAGAAATGAAAAATTGATGAGCGCCGTCATAATCAAAGAGAATAAATGTTTCCCTGTTAAAGTGAATGCATAATCTTTCCAAGAATAAAATAACAATATTCATTCATTATTAAATTCTGATCATGCTGACACCAAATCTCATTTCCACCAGAGAAGGACATTAGCAACACAGAAGACAATTGTTTGCACTTGGTGGTGTGAATCTATATTTACCTATGTAGGAAATCCCCACTGACACACTACATCTAGAAGCCTTGCCTTTCCAAATTGGGTGAGTATTTTTAGAATCTATTTAACAATAAATAGAATGAATATTTATTTTTTACCTAAACACAGATAATTTCTAAAATAGATAGATGAGATACTTCCTAAGAATGAGATTGAACAAATATCAAAGGTAGCAGATATGTGACCTATAGCAGAAGTTAAATGTGTCTTACAACAAAGACTTTTTGTAATATAAAGAATAAATGGAAAGATTCAATATATACTTAAAGATAATAATCTTGCACTGCCAAATTCTTGATTTTTCTTGGTTCTTACAATCATGCTTTCTAAGTCCTGTGTGTGTGTATGTGTGTGTGTGTGTGTGTGTATTTGCATGAATATATGTGATTGTATAGATGGACTGTGTATCTTTTTGGGTGAGTAGTATGTAGTTAGTTGGCTACTTCTATATGTCAGCTAGAACTTGGGCTCTCCGTTATAAACATTACAGGACAGTTGGAAATTTCTATAGCATTCATACTACATCAGAGCACCTTTTCTTCAATGATCTATTACTTGCCAGTAAGAACCACTATGTCATTCAATCTGTATCAGTTGAATAATCATGAATAAAAAGATGTTTTTTGGGGGGGGGTCCGGTCGTGGGGCCTGAACTCTGGGCCTGGGTGCTGTCCCTCAGCTCTTCAGCTCAAGGCTAGCGCTCTACCACTTGAACCACAGCGCCACTTCCGGCTTTTTTCTTTTTGCTTATGTGGTGCTGAGGAATCGAACCCAGGGCCTCGAGCATGCAAGGCAAGCGCTCTACCACTGAGCCACCTTCCTAGCCCCAAAAAGATGTTTTAAAAATCATAATGAACATCCAATTTTATATCCTCATGGAAATTAGCAATGCAGGTAGAAAAGATTGAGGTCTCAATGTAAAGGATTATGATTTTTTAAAAAAAGATATGCATTTAACAAGTATGTCAGAAGGACAATGAAATGAATGATATGTTTGAAATACTTACCCTGTATCTAAAATGGATTAAGCCTTGAAGTGGTCTTACCATATTTTAGACACAGATAGTTTGATCTTAACTCTAAATGTATTACATTCCATCTGTATTATGAAAATGTTATTTTTTTTATTTTTTAATCTGGCTGTCAAGTGCATCTTGAGAATGAGGAGAAGAAACTTTCAGAGGAAGGAAATTGATTCTTGTCTTTTGGCCTTACACACACTCTAGCTTTAAGGAGACTCTTGCAGGTAATACCAGGGCAAGCCAAATTTCAGATTCTTTAATGTCCACTTCTCCCTTATGACAGTCCTTTTCTTTGTTTTTGCTTAGGTGAACATCTGGTGCTAATATCAAGATCTCTCCTCCCACCACTGACTGAATAACATTTACTCCTTCAGTGGGAGATCACATACCACCTAAAGAGAAATACTGAAGCTCAACCTTTGACAACTAAAAGTACAAAATAGTTGATGAGATTTTTTAGTCACTAACAGTGTAAGTTTTCCCCCAGTGGTGGAATTGGCTTGTGAAATTCACAGCAAGTGCTCTTAATATAGAATTACATGCCCAGTCACAAAGGTCAGTTTTACTTGCTTTATTTCTTTTGGATGGTGCTATTGGCTTTGAACTCAGGACTTCATATGCTTACTGGGAAGGTATTCTAAGACTTGAGCCATGCCTCTAGATTGCTTTGCTCTCCTTTCTTTTGGGGCAAGATTTCACTTTCTTTATGGGTGGTCCTCATCTATTTAGGTTTCCTGCCATAGCTGGGATAGTAGGTTTAAATCTCTGCACCCAGAGAGATAAGGCCCTAATGATCTTTTATTCTGTTTCATTTTCATCCTGGGTTAACCTGGAACCTGCATCCTCCTCAACTCAACCTCCCACATGGCTGGGATAACAGATTTGCATTATTGCGCTCCATTATTGATTGAAATGGGGTTACTATGAAATTTTTGTTTAGAGGGCCCTTGAACTTCAATTCTCCCAATTTCAGTTCCCCTATTTAACTAGAATTTCAGGCAGGAGCCATTGCTTCCTACCTGAAAACCTTGGGAAAAATTAGGCTGTCTTACTGTTTCTGTAGTTTCTTCATTTATATATTCAAGAGGAAAGTTTAAGGATGTGAGCACAGGGCTTTATTCTAAGCCCTGGTATGAAGAGGGAGAAGGTCATGAAATAAGGACAGTGTCTTCCACGAGTAAAAGGGATAAAAACAGGAAGATAAGATCTGTCTGCAACAGTGTGAAGCCAGCCCAGTGAGAAAGTTCCTACGATTCTAATTTCCAATTAGCTACCAAAAAAATGCCAGAAATGGAGCTGTGGTAAAGTAAACAAGCTAAGGGACAGCACCCAATACCTGAACCTGAGACAAGCACTAGGTCGGACAGACGGACACACACACACACAGAGGAAAATGACTCAGTATGAGGAAACCCTACGGGAGATATTTGAAGGGGAAAAAAATCAAGGGCAAGAGTCTTGATCAAACTGAGCCTTTATCTCTGCAACTTGATCTGCAATGTTGAGAGGCAAGATGATAACAAGGCAGGAACAATGAGAGTGGTAAATCTAGTTCCACATTTTCCACATTTATCTTGGGATTTCCTTCACTTGGTAGTTGTCTAACCTTCTGGATCTGAGATTATCCTCTGAGGCAGGTTTTGAGGTTAGTGAAATTTGGCTTTTGTGAGTGTGGAAAGATGCAGCAAACTACATATAGGGTTAAGTGCCTTCTTCTATGTAATACAGAACTTTACCAAACATGAGGGAAGGAAAGAAGAAAGGAAGGAGGGAAGGAAGGAAGGAATAAAGAAAGAGAGGAAAAGGAAGGAAGGAGAAAAGAAGGAAAGAAAGAAAGGAAGAAAGAAAAAAGAAAGAAAGGAAGAAAGAAAGAAAGAAAGAAAGAAAAAAGGAAGGAAGGAAGGAGGAAGGAAGAGAAAGAGAGAAAGAAAGAGAGAGAAAGAGTGAGCTCAGGAGCAGGGCCTAGGCCTTGAGTTCAAGCCCCAGGAACAGCACCAGAAAAAAAAACCCAAACCAGAAAACAAAAGCAAAAATAAAAATGAACAGGAGATGAGTTCTTAAATGGCCTTTAGCTCTTTCCAGGTATATTGGATTAAAAAACAAGTTTATAGTTTCTTAAATTGCTATGGCTTTTGAAATGAATATGTTTCAGTATGTAATTTAACTTGAAGAAGTGAACTCAAAAACTAATTTGTCTAACCAGCAAGACATCACTTCCAAAGTACCTGGTTTCCATAGAGAAGAAAACATGTAGCCAATCCAATTGCCTTAAGCAGAGGCTCCACTTTCATACTGATTTGGAAAAATCTCTGAGATCATTTTGCTATTGGAAAATCATTTATTATTTACACTATTTTTCTCTTCTTCATCAATGTCATTAATATCACATTTCCAAGACCATTTTCATATCTTTGGCCTAAATGCATAAGAAAAAAAATGAAACATTAAGTTAAATATACATTTTAGAAAACAATCAATAGAAGATGCGATCAAAGTTCTTTATTTTTTTAAATTCAAATCAGATCAAAACATAAGAAATAATTTCTTCCTCCTTTGAAGAAATTATATAGCAAACATTGTCTAGAATTATGGAATATTATGGATCAGACATCATACAATGGATAATGTTATTGCTGAGTAAATATGTGGTGTTAATAAAACACATTCTTTTCTCTGTGTGTGCCCCTACTGGGCTTGATTTCAGGGCCTCATGCTCTGGCTTACATTTTTTGACCAGTGCTTGCATGAGCCATATTTCCATTTCTGCCTTTTTGCTGATAATTGGAGGTAAGTGTCTCACAGACTTTTCTACTTGGGCTGCCTTTACACTGACATCCTCCGATCTCAGCCTCCTGTGTAGCTAGAGTTACAGGAATGAGCCACTAGCACCTGGCTTATACCACATAATTTTGATCCCATTTTTGAAATGTGTTTATATTTTTTTAGAAAAATGACTCTACAACTCTGTAACAAAATACCAAATTTATCTTTTCTTAGGAGGGAATGGCTTATCTGAGTTTTTTCTTTTTTACCTCTCTTGTAATGAAATAATATCTTGTACAAAAATGTGAAAGCTAGGGGCTGGGAAGGTGGCTCAGTGGTAGAGTACTTGCCTTGCATGTATGAGGCCCTGGGTTCGATTCCTCAGCACCACATACGCAGAAAAAAGGCGGAAGTGGTGCTATGGCTCAAGTGGTAGAGTGCTAGCCTTGAGCTGAAGAGCTGAGGGACAGCGTCCAGGCCCAGAGTTCAGGCCCCACGACCGACAAAAAAAAAAGAAAATTGAAAGCTAGATTTTAGTAAATGAAAAAAAAAATCTATAGGTTCCTGTTTGTGTTGTTATAAAGGTTAGTGACTATCCTGGAAAAAAGAAAAAGAAAATGAAGAATAACTCATCCATAGAAATAAGCACATACTTATTAGAGCATGGCTATGGAAACTGGTCACAAATTGGCCACAGACACATAGTGGCAATGTAGCTCACCCATGCCTTGGGCAGCTTGCTTGGTGTGGCTGAGCTCTTGAGGTAAATTCTGAATGATGATGACATCAAAGGTATTTTGGGAAGATTTCCCAGGTCATCACGAAGTAATGATATTGAGTTTGAAAACCTAAAATAACAGCACACATAAGATGGAGCACTCTTCCCTTTCAGAGGGAAGATTTTTAGGTCAGGAGTATTGTTCCACATCTCATTTCCCTATTTACTTCAAGAAAGCCAGGCCCTACTTGGAGGGCTGCAGAATTGAAAATCTAAGAGTATAGGGTATTTTCAGAAGGAACAACTCAAACAGCTTCAATGACTTACAACATTTTATTTTTTTCCTCCTCTCAAAAATTTCTCCTGAAAGCTTAGGAGTGTTAAGACATTGACATAGATCCAGGGAAGTGACCCATAAAGTAATTAGAAGAGGAATTCCCCCACACCCCACCCTCCCTTCCCAGAGCTGGGTCAGATGAAAGAGTCCTCTGTTTACTTCCTGATCCACCTAATTTCTGTAACTAGGACCATCCCTCACTCATCCCCTGGCAGCTGCTATCACTGAAACTCAAGAGGTTGCCCCAGGCAACATGGCACCTTCTTAGGGAGACTCAACCCTAATGGATTAGCTTTCCTTAGCACAGGTGGCAATTTACCAGCAGACTCAACTTGTACACTAGTAGGAGACCACAGTAAGGAACTTCAAAGACTACAGGCCTAAAATATTGCTGAGAAAACACAGGGCTTCCTAAACGTATGTCAACCTTCATCTTCCCATCTACAGATAGTTACGGGACTAGTAGGATTGACAAGAGGGCAAAGTTTAATGATAAAAAGATGTGAAATGAGTTTTGTATATTGCCATTATCAAACTGCCATTGTCATAAGCCAAACTGTAAAGAACTCATATTTTCATGGGGACAGAATTGGTCAAAGGAAATATTATCTTATTTTTGCCTGAGAATTGTTTTTGGAACTTTGAAAAGTTTCAAAAACAATAGCAAGTATTAGTTTATTCCTTTGTCATTATACAGAAATTTTCACCTATTTTAAATATCACAAAAAATGAAATAACCTATATTTATCTTTCTCTCAAAAAGATGACTTATTTTTATTAAGCTGTTCATGTAAAAGTGTTAGTGTCGAAATATGAATACTATGGTATTTTCTAATGGGAATAAAGTCCCATAAAGGAACTTAGAAAAATCAATGAACTGGATAGAAAGGAGGGGTAGATGAGAAAGACATATTGGAAGCAGGCTGAGAAAAGTGTCTCTGAAAATCCCCCAGAAATATGCAAATTACAGGATAAAACCCATCAAAGCACTTTGATACCAATATGAGTAAAATGTAGCAGGTTAGTCACTGGAAGGGAAGCAATGCTCTTATCCACATGGAATACATACTAATAATATCCACATGGAATACATACTAATAATACAATCACTAGTAACGCTGTTATGTATACATATAAAGATACACATGAACTAGCAAAAACATATTCTTGTTTTCTTAAACATCTTATTTTCTTCATTTAACTACAGCAATTCGTGATTTTGAATGTGATATTTTCATATTCTCAAAATAATATTCCAAGCCGGGCGCTGGTGGCTCACGCCTGTAATCCTAGCTACTCAGGAGGCTGAGATCTGAGGATTGCGGTTCAAAGCCAGCCCAGGCAGGAGAGACCTTGAGACTCTTATCTCCAATAAAACCACCAGAAAACCGGAAGTGGTGCTGTAGCTCAAGCGGTAGAGCGTTCGCCTTGAGTTGAAGAGCTGAGGGACAGCGCCCAGGCCCAGAGTTCAAGCCCCACAACCGACAAAAAAAAAAAAAAAAATATTCCAGCTTCTGGACTCAATGGGAAGAAAGAAAACAGTGTGTAATGTGCCTTGTCCCAATGTTGGGGAAATATAATTTTGTCTTATGTCTTGGAATTTCTATCTCATACTGACTGACCAAGTGCAAGTATTGGAAAGAATTCTCTCAGAAAATGAAACATGTGGAGAAGAAAGCAAAAGCAAATGGTCTTGTTACATGAGAATAAATAGTCACAAATTGCTGTATAACACAGAGGAGTCTGGTTTTGTTTTCTTTGTTTCATGGGTAGAAAACTGACACAAAGGTATGTGGTGTCTAATAAAACATTTAAGTCCATTGTTAGCATTTAATAAAAATTAGATTTCTACTCTTCTCTAATAAAATTGTATTTTGCTATGTCTGGATAAGACTGTTTACTACTATTCTGAGTAAGGAACTAGTGATTTCTATCATGTTCAAGCAAAATATACTAAGATTGGTGATAATGGTCTGACTCAGGGCCAGATTGGAAATGTGATTAGATGTCCTGTCATTTTGTCCCTATCAGGGATTAGTGTGTCCAAGCCTGACCAAATATTGATCCCCAAATCCTTGCTACTATTATTATTATTTTTTTTTTACTTTGCGGGTCATGGGGCCTGAACTCTGGGCCTGGGCACTGTCCCTCAGTTCTTCAGCTCAAGGCTAGCTCTCTACCACTTGAGCCACAGCCCCACTTCTGGATTTTTCTGCTTATGTGGTGCTGAGGAATCGAACCCAGTGCCTCATGCAAGCAAGGCAAGCACTCTACCACTGAGCCACCTTCCCAGCCCCTATTTTTTAATTTTGTCTACCATGGGGCTTGAACTTAAGACCTTGGCATTGTCCCTGAGCTCTTTTGCTCAAGGCTAGCACTCTACCTCTGAGCCACAGCTCCACTTCCAGTTTTCTGATAGTTAATTGGAGGAAAGAGTCTCACAGACTTTTTTTTTCCCGAGGCTGTTTTTTTTCTGTTTGTTTGTTTTTCTTTCTGTCAGTCCTGGGGTTTGAACTTTGGGCCTAGGTGCTGTCCCTGAGCTTTTCAGCTCAAGTCTAGTGCTCTACCACTTGAGCCACTTCTGGTTTTCTGGTGGTTAATTGGAGATAAGAGTCTCACAGACTTTCCTGCCCAGGCTGTCTTTGAACTGCAATCCTCAGATCTTAGCCTCCTGAGTAATTAGGATTATAGGCATGAGCCACTGGTGCCTGGCTCCAGGCTGGCTTCAAACTTTATATCTCAGACTTCTAGGTAGAGCCCACCTCTTGCTGCTTTTAAAATCTCCTAGCTCTTATATGATGAATTTCCACAGAGCTGTTTAGGAGTTTATTAGCATTAGAGATAAATATGATGGGTAACATATTAATCTGAACCTTAGCAAGTCTGAGAACTCTGATCTAATAAGTGCACAATAAATGTATGCATGGGTTGTGCTTATTGTGTAAACATTAGCATTGATGTTTCTGCACTAGGAAGGTGTGGTTTAAATCTCTATTTTTAACACTCAGCTTTGTGTCTTTCAGCAATACTCACAGTCTCTGACCCTTGATGTCATCATTCCTAGCTCCCAGGATTCTCATAAAGATTTTTTTCTAGTGCTAATTTTATTGCTGTTTTTATCTTTATATCTTTCTGTTTCTTTTCTCTCCTGAAGGGTATGTGTCAGTCACCTTTACCTGTCATCTCAGAAGGCAAAGAGCCTTACATTCATTAATAAATCATTTTCTTTCTATATCAGTAAGTTGGTTGCATACTTTTCTTAAGTCAGTATTGGCTTTATCCCATGGTTTGGGTGAGATCTGCTTGTATGTGTAGTACAGCAAATACCATGGCTAGACATAGAAGCTGCTGGGGATGGGGGAGTAGAGAGGGAAGAAAGAGAGGGAGAGGATGGGGGAGAGAAGGGGGTGACAGAGAGAGGGAGAGGGAGAAGAAGAGAAAGGGAGAGGGAGGGAAAACTGGAAAAGAAACAATGGAGTTAGAAGGATACAAAGAAACTCTAGAAAGGCCAGTATTTTAACATGTAGAAAGACAAGAGGCTGTTATTAACAGGAATCTCAGGAAGAGTCTAGATTTAGGTAGAACAATAAAGAGTTCAGAAATTTACATTAGCTATGACATATCTTCAAATGCCAACATGTGCAATCCACAGTTCAAGCACAGAATGAGAACCCAGGGGTATGTCAATCTGAGTTGTCTCAAGGTTTCAGGGAACCCATAACTTAACTTGGCTATTCATGGAAGTAGACAAATAGGTTAAGGAGTAATCTATGGAGGGAAATTCCCATTCTTTCTTAGGCATTGTAAGGCAGAGGAAGGATTCACTTTTCAGCATGACTGTACAGTTTGATCTGAATGGTAGGCATAGATTAAACTTTGGAATACCACATTCTGTATTCCCAGCTATAGCTGATCAACCTAAATATGACAGGCCAGAAAAGCTTGCTGGAAGTCACACAGTAATAGACACAATAAGAATGATTTGCCTTTTCCATCCCATAATGATTAGGCAGCATTAGAATGTCTTTGTTTTACATTGCTGCTAATAATTATAAGAAATAATCTTTACTACCATAGGAGCTGGAGTAATTTTAAATTAACCTGTATCTTTGATAAAGTTCACATAGCTCCTTAGAGTTGGAACAAAATGAATGATTAAGTATTATTTTTTCTGCAAAGCACACATTAGAAAATAAAAAATGAGGAAAATAGGAGATAATGATGATAAATGGATGTCGAATATATTTGTGCTGACCACTGATGGAGAGTTTGTAAAATTACTTTTCTGGACTATACTTTAAATAAAAGGGTGAACAGATCCTGAAGAACCTGGGCACTTCTCTATATCCATCACCCAGATGTTGAATTCCTTCATCATCTTTTGTTTAGGACATGGTCTCCCAAACTAGGGTACTTAATTGGAATCACTTGAGGATCTGTACATTGAAGCAAGCCTTTCTTTCTCTGGTGTGTTTAACTCCTACAGTGAGTCATAGAGTTTTGTTTTTGTTGTTTTGTTTTGTTTGTTTTTGTTGTTGATTGTGGGGCCTGAACTCTGGGCCTGAGCACTGTCCCTCAGCTCTTCAGTTCAAGGCTAGCGCTCTACCACTTGAGCCACAGTACCATTTTCAGCTTTTTCTGCCTATATGGTGCTGAAGAATCGAGCCCAGGGCATCACACATGCAAGGCAAGCGCTCTACCACTTCCCAGGCCCGAATCAGAGGATTTTTAAAAGTTCCCAGAGGATTCTTTTGTCCAGCAAAGCCTGAAGACAGAACAAAGTGTAATTACCTAGTGACTCCTATTGTCTTCCAACTTAAAGTACTATCAGTGAAGATTGAGAATAAAAAATGCTAACTCTAATTAAATTGTCCTATCTATGTTAAGAGTAAGTCTTTATGTCCAAAACGAACTTTACAACTTTGGTAGGCGGGGGAGGAAGGTTAGGTAGAGGGGCAGGGGAGGGGGAGAGAATGGGATGGGAAGGGGAAACAAAGGAGGAGGCTACAATGCTTGATAAGAAATGTACTCATTATCTTGCCCATGTAATTGTAACCTCTCTGAACAGTATTTTCACACACACAAAAAAAAGAATAACAAGAGAACATAAAGGATCCCTGGCAATATACAGAAAACCTTTGAAGTTGAAATGCTCACAAAAAAGAGTTTTGGGATTTATATAAACATCACATAATTTATGTATAACTAAAATATCTTAATTTTAAAATAAAGTTTTTAACCAATACTTTTTGTCAAATAGAAATAACAGTTTATAGTATCTTCCTATGTCTGGACCTTGAAAATACTTCATTGAGGAAAATTATTCTGTCATGAAAGGACAAGTATTCATATATTCAACTTTTACAGAAGGCCAAACAAAAACTAGTTGGGGAGATGTGAAAGGGAAACTCAAAGCCTACAGAGAACTCAAATATTCTTAATGCACCTCAACAATGATCTTTCTTTCTTCTTTCCTTTCTTCTTTCCTTCCTTCCTTCCTTCCTTCTTTTCTTTTCTTTTTGTTTGTTTCTTTCCTTCCTTCCTTCTCTCTATCTCTCTCTTTCTTATTTTTGTCAGTCGTGGGGTCTGAACTCCGGGCCTGGGCGCTGTCCCTCAGCTCTTCAGGTCAAGGCTAGTGCTCTACCACCTGAGCCACTTCTGGCTTTTTCTGCTTATGTGGTGCTGAGGAATCAAACCCAGGGCTTCATGCATGTGAGGCAAGCACTCTGCTCCTGTGTCACTTCTTAGCCCCACAATGTACACTTTAAATGACTGCTATCTTGGAGTAGAGATAATGAGAGGCTGGTATTTATCTGTTCAAGAAGTTAGTTCTTTTGTCATGGAAAATGATTACGATTATCAGAGAGCTTGTCTACTCAATGCCAAATAAACAAAAGACAGGTTGAAAATATTTTTCTTAACACTTTGAAATTGTATAATGTTATAGTAATATAATATTATAATTATTAATTTAATATATACTGCTATTAATATAGCAATGCATACTATATTAATAGATATTATATATACTATATACTATATATCAATATCATATATATAGCTATATAATGTATATTAATGACTATATGTTACTGTATTGCTATAGTAATATAGTATATATTGTATATATAGTATATAGAATACATGCACTATATAGTTATACATATACTATCTATATTTATATGACATATACTATAATACATATTACTATAGTATGTAAAGACAGTAATGTATGTATAAATATTATGGGGAAAATCAAGTTTGTTTTAAATTTTATTGAGCTGCAAATGGTTCAAAATTAAAGACAGATATTGTCTGTCAACTTTGGTTTTTATCTCAATCCAAAAGATTTTGTTTAAACTTTCATTTCTTCTTAAACTATTAGACACTATATCACGTTATCTACTTCCATTTTAAATTTGATCATAATGTTCAAAAGGACAGCAAAATTTAAACAATGTTTTTATATTTATTCAAGTATAGAATTGTTTTTAAATTTCAATGTATTATGTTGAAACTGAATTCAGAACTAGATTTTTTAAAAGGTAGTTTTTGCTTCAAATACAATTTCTTTAAAATAATTTACATGTTCATATTTATTTCTGAGGATAACAAAAATTACACTTTACTTAATATGTAAGGTTGCATTTTTAACACTAAGATTGTGTTTATATATCTGTCCAGATGCTTGATTATGGGCTAAGATCTGTTGTCCATATGCATACAAGTACATTTCTGTATTGCAAATGCAAATATTCATACTTACACTTAGGTCAAGTAAAAGTATTATATCATTTATTGCATTCACAGAACTTTTCTAAGCTATATAAGAAATAACTATATCATGACTACATATATATTCTTACATATGATAAAAGTGTTATTCTTCCCATTTTAAAATAATCAGTTACACATTTTGTTGGGGACAATGTTAACACTGAGTTTCTCTTTAAAAGTACTTTAATTAAAGATAAAAATAGGGCTGGGATGTAGCTTAGTTGTAGAACAGTCACTTTAGCAAGTACAAGACTCTGGTTTATTCCCCGGCACCCCACCACCTCGCACACGTAAGATGAAATGAGTAAATTAGGACTCAATAAGTAATCATAAAATATTGATTCTCAACAAAGTTTCAAATGTAATGAACTATAAACTAACAAATTAGCAAAAAAAGGTCACTATTCTTCATGCCAAAGAATGTGTAGACAGTGTTATCTTTTTCCATCTCTACACGTTTATTATTTGTTGGGCATAATTAAGAGGTAGGGACTTTCGAATCTAAAGGTAGGGAATATAATTCTATCACAAATAAGTAACCTTTACCCTTAAAATCACTTTATATTTGGAATAATAACTTCAGAGTTTTTAAACGATTGCAAATAAATATGACAATAAGTGGATAAACTTCAGATGTTTATAGCATTTATACATTATTAATCATGCTTGTCCTAAAGCTTATTCTAATCAGTAATAAAATGAAGGACAAAGCCCTTATGTTGTCTGATTCTTCTGTAAAAATTAGGCTTTTTGATTAGACTAATGGGGATTTTCTCATCCTGGGTTTGTGGTTGCTAATTCAGACTTTTCCTACCCTGAAGATCTGTAAACTAGCCAAGCTTGACACTTGCTTTAGGAAACCATCCAAATGCAACTGTAGTTATTAGATAAGTTCGCCTGTTTGTATTTTCTCAAAACACAACGTTAGAAAATACCTGTTTTTACACTCAGAAGCAACATCATTCTTAACTGGTGAGCTAGGAATGCAGAAAGGCTACATGAGATCAAAGGGGAAAATTCTAATTTTGCTTTAGCCAAAATGTCACTAGTAACAGTTCCAAAATTATGATGTGTTACTAGAATTCTTGGATGCCTTTAGCCCTCAAGGTAACAAAAGTATTAAAGCTCAGACGAAAGAATCCCAAAGAAGCACCTAAATTTAAGCGATTGTACATTAAGAGACGGAATGCTATCTATTTAATTAACGTGTCACTACCTGGATGGCCAGGTGTTCCTTAGAAGTTACCTATATATGTATTGATCCACCTAACACTCACACAACTTGACAAGATAATGTGGCAACAGAACTTTGTCTGAGGTAAAAAGAAAAAAAAAAGTCTGAAAACTTGTTTACTACTTCAAGCCCATTTAACAAGGATCTCACAGTGCTGCCTTTGTTGCTAAGAAGAAGAGTGCCTTTAGAACAAGTTAATGCTTGTAGAACAATTTTGCTGCAAGGATTTGAAATTTGCTTTTTAGATATGCAGATTGGAAATGTGTTACAGTTCTCTGAGATTTTTCAGACTGTGTTCATCATTCAAATGGAGATAATCCATCAGGTATATTTAAATACAATAGAATTGCTTTCAGATAACAAAAGTTAATCATGTATAAAATAGTAAAGATATAGCTGTCTCTTTAAATTTAATTTATACATATTGAATTACATACACATATACACACACGCACACACACACACTGTTACACACATAGTCCTGTTTATGAGCTATAGGTACATATATGTTTGCATATACCAGTATTATGTTAAAATGGGTTTCCTGGTGATCCATAAGTTTCTTAGAATTGTTCATGGACACACACACAAACACACAAGGAATTGTATGCATCAGGAAAAACAACATATCATTTGTAGGGAAATGGATGAACCTGGAAAAAAATTTTTAAGTGAAGAAAGTCAGGTCAGAGATTCAAGAAGTACATATGATTTCTCTCATATGTGGAAGTTAGGTCTAATTTTATATATATATATATATATATATATGTTCATATGTATATATGAAAACTTATACAGGGCCATATGTATGCAGACACAAACAAAGTGTTGTATATGCAGAAGAAGATTCCAATGGTATAATTCCTTTGAACAATTAACTGATTAACAATTTAATTAAATGAAGACCAACAGGCTGAAATGTGTTTTCTTATGGTTGGGGGAGAGAAAGGAGAGAGGAAGTATAAATGAATGAATAGAAGAGCTGGAGAATATTGTCACAGTATACAATGTAAATATGTAAAATGCAACCAGGTAAATTAAGGGTATGAGTAGAGTTTGGAAAGATTGGGAGGGATCGGGACCTAAGATCCCTTTGTACAACTTAAAATATATAATTATTAAAAACATTCATTGTACTCATAAACTGACAGGTTGAATTAAAACTTCTTTGTGCAGCTACCTAAAAATAACAAAAATAACAAATTAATTAAAAATTATTAATAAAGTGGGATTAATTTTTTCTTACTATTAAATAGCTCCCAAAGAAACAGGCAATATGAATATGACTGATTCACAATCCTTATCTTAAAAATACCTAAGAATAAAACTGCATAATCCAGAAGAAAGTCAAGATGAATCTAATAAAAAGTATTGGTAGTTTTAAGGACCAAGACACTGTTATTTAATCTAATATCAGAAGTGTGGCTATCTTGGCATTCCAAAAGTGAATCCAAACCCTTACTACAATAGTCAAAACTGACCCTTAATTACAGGAAACTTTGTGAATGGACACTTTATACTGCAAGCTGAACAGATTTAGTGCTCACTTTCAAGACAGGTAGAAATACTTAAAGTAAAACTACAATGAAATAATTTCCATTATTAGAAAGTAGATGTGAAAATGTGATGACAGATTCTGCCATACTCACTGAATTGTCTGCTAAGCAGTAATGACAAGAAGAAATCTGAACATCCGATCACCCATGTGGAAAAGAGACTGGAATGTGCACACATTCTAATAATTAGCAAGATTCCATATAGGTCAAAGTAGGAACAATTGTCTGAATTTTACCAATGCATGAAGAAAAGACTTTATTATATTTTTACTTTTCAAATCTTATGATTCCTTCAAGTTGTCTATAGCTGTGGAACAAATCAGTCCTAACTCAAAGACTTAAGTCCTAACTCAAAGCATTGAACCTTTGAGGGGCCTTTAGATTGATTCCATATCTTGGCTATGGTAAACAATGCTGCAACGAACATGGAGTATACACAGTAAAATTCTATGCTTCTATCAGAAAGAATAACATTGTACCATTTGTAAGGAAATGGAAAGATTTGGAAAAATATATATATTAAGCAAAGTAAGCTGGATCCAAAGAAACATAGGTTGCATGGTTTCCCTCATTTGTTGTAACTAGAATGTGCCTACTAGTCTAAAAGGCAATAAAATACACTTGGACATGATAAATTATACAGAAGTCTAGACACTCATACAGTGAGACCAACGAAGGGTATTCTTAGGAGAGAATCAGCAAGGCTCAATTCTTATATGCATATCATGATACCAAAATGATATCAAAATGAACTCCAAGAAATGGAAACGAAAGTTTTTTTTTTCTTTTCTTTTTTCTCCTTTGTCACTGTTTTTGTTTTCTGTACCGTTTTGTCTTATATGTAAGTTTTTTCTGTTTAGGGCAGGATAAGGGAGGAGCACAGAAACGGTGGAACAAAGGGTGAACAAATGCAGCAGTGATACTCACTAGACACTTGTTGAACATGAACGATACAACTCTGGGGGGCGGTCAAGACGGAAAACATGGAAGAAAGCAAAGGAAGAGGTGACACTGTTCAAAAAGAAATGGACTCATTACCTAACTGTAACGCCTCTGTACATCACCTTTACAATGATAATTTGAAAATAAATAGAAGCAATATCTTTCAGGATTCTCTTAGTTGTCTGAGCCTAACGGAATGTTTCTTCTATTTGTTTCCTTTCTTCTTTCCTTCTTTCTTTGATTCTTTTTCCTTCCTTCCTTCCTTCCTTCCTTCCTTCCTTCCTTCCTTCCTTCCTTCCTTCCTTCCTTCCTTCCTTCCTTCCCTCCCTCCTTTCTTCCCTTCTTTCCCTCCTTCCCTTCCTCCCTCCTTCCCTCAGTCCCTCTCTCCCTTCCTTTGCCTTTCTTCCCTTCTATATTTATTGTATTTACTTTTTTCTGTTCCTATGATTTCTCCAAAATGGCTCTTGAATTTGGCAGGCTTTGGGAAATGCCTCATTTCTCTCCCCCAGGAGTTCTCTATGTAGTTTGGATTTCTCATAGAGAGCAACTAAGTTCCAAAAAACAAAAAAGTTCTAAGATGCCTGCTGATGAATGTGGACTTACACTCTCTCATTATGATTTTTACTAACATTCCTATACACTATATGAATACAAGGAATCATGTTTCTCTGGGGCACCAACAAATAAACATCACTGTAGTTTTCCTGGACTTTATATATATATACATATATATATATCACTTTATATACTTTATATATATATACTTTATATATATATATATCAATTATAAATTCAGGCTACAAGGATTGGGGAGGAAAAGAGGACTTGGACAAGTATGGCCTCAGCTGTTGTGAAGCTTCAGTGGGTACCATGGAATGCTCTGAGCTAAGACTGATGCAGAGTTGATTCACCTGTAAAGCAAGGTGGCCACTGGTTTCCAAACCCCACCATTCAGCTGAAATCATTTCTAGGAAGAAGAAGGATATTATAGTAACTGAACAGGAAGTACATAGCAAACCAGAGAAGGTGTTCAGTGTCCTGCCCCTGGGAATGTGAATCCTGGCAAACTTGACGCTACAAATACCGTGGGACAATCCACGCTGTGAAAGTGTTCGTCATTCTTTATCTAGCTTGACTTTCAGGTTCTACCAGACAAGACTGAGATTCTTAAGTACGGCTAGGTAAAACATTTTCATGAAGCCAAACCTCATAAAGAACTGTCTTGTTATCTTGACTCCTACATTTAAGTGGAGTTTTAAATCCACATTTTCTTACTACTGCTATAAAAAAAATTAAAGAAAGGAGAATTGTTTTAAAAAGCAACCTCCTCCTCCTCCTCCTCCTCCTCCTCCTCCTCCTCCTCCTCTTTCTTCCCTAAGTTTTGCAAAGAATGTTCTAGTGAAAGTGAAGAAATCATTTGAGTATCAAAGCTCTTATGCACAACTTCTTTCTGGGAAGGTGGAGATGAATTCAATCAGTAGAAGACAAAACTGAAAAGAGAAGATTTATACAGGGAGAATTCGAGAGCTGGAGGAGTGAGGAGACTTCCAAATACACAGTAATGAAGCCCTGTTACTCAGTTACACCTTGTTCAACCAAGCCAAGCAGATGGCATGATTTGCTGACAAAGCTTTAATGAAGGCCACAGAAAGATGTGTTCATTCATAGAATACTACCATGAAGGTAAAATTTAAACAAATAAAAAATGTTCCAAGTCCTGAAAAGCAAAACAATGATCTGAGAACAGTTCACCTGATTTTAACAAAATAAAAATACAGGTGAACCCATTGCAACAATGAGATTTACAAATTGTTATGTTGAAAAACAAACTTTACAACGTTGGGGGGCAGGATATGGGAAGGGATGGGAAGGGGAAACAAAGGAGGAGGCAACAATGCTTGATAAGAAATGTACTCATTACCTTGCCCATGTAATTGTAACCCCTCTGTACAGTATTTTCACAATAAAAAAATAATTATTTGATATATTTGGAAGATTGAAAAAAAGCTTTGGAGGGCACAAAAATGATATGACTATGTTGAAGAAATGGAAAAAACAGGACTTTAAATATAGACATGTAAACAGTAGACATGCATACATGTGCATGCACATGTGCACATGCACACACATACATACACATGCTCTACAAACTGCTGAAGTAGAAAGTCCATTAATTTGGGTATGTATTGTTTATAAAGTTTAAATAAAGATTGGAAATGTATGGTATGCTTGTAAAATGCTTCCAAACTTTCCACCTAAAAAGTGCAATTTAATTTTGAGGGAGTCTAATAACAATATTCCAGGTTTATTGTGTAAAATGGGTTGGATGAATAATATTACTGATTTTCTTTTTGTTAAATCAACCAAGTCTAAAATTCAAATTACAACAAAAATGTTAAAGTGTAGCCAACCAAAAAACTATACGTTATATTAATGAGCCATTTGCCCATCTGAAGTGCCAAAGTTATAAAAATGTAAGAGTTTATGTGTATAAATGAAAACTTCAGTAAAGAGAGCACAAAGACCCAACTGTAAATAGACATATTTTTCATAGAATAAGCTTTACCTTATAATCCGTTGTGAAAGACAATCCCAAATTTCCTCACGCTATAATGCACACTGATGTCTCTGTAATGGATTTTTAAATAGCACACAAAACTAAAAGTTCTAGTGGAAAACACATTACTCAAAGAATAAACTTGGGACAAGGAGACAATTTCTAACAGGTCACAGTATTCCAATCATATATATTAAAATATTGATTAAGTCTCAAAACAACTATTTCTAGGGTCAAGAAACTAAAAACCACTTAAAATCATATTTAAAGTAATAAACCAGACAAATTGTTACATATGGGACACAAAAAAGGTTAACAGTGATCTTGAATATAGGTCAGTTATAAATCTTCAATCAAGTGTGTGTGTGTGTGTGTGTGTGTGTGTGTGTGTGTGTGTGTGCACGTGCGTGTAATGAAACAACACGCCACACATTCTGGGCAAGCCAAACAATAAGAAAATGTTCAGCAACTTTAGTGGAAAATTAAGAAAATCATATGGATTAGTTTTTAAGACTAGAGCAGTGGTTCAAAATCATTGGACATTATGCTAGATCAGTCACAGTTTTATAATGACAAAATATAAAAATACAAATATATAAAATATAAAATTTTCAATCTGTTAGGAAATACTTTAACAGAAAACAGTATTATATATACTACTTTCAGGATATATGCACATCATGAATTTTTCATAAAAATGTCACTTGACACAATTTGTTGTGATTTGAAAACCATTGGGAAAATGGCAAGTCTCTGGAATGGAATAGTTTACTTAAGACAACATTAGATCTAACTATGGTCCATCTACTTATACATAGCTGCAAACACTTATCCATGTGTTCTTTATGATTTGAAACATTCTGGAAACATCTGTTGTTATCAAGTTGCCTCTGTTTTTACTAAATGGGTACAATAGAAAGTCCTGAAAGAAAACTTCAAAGAAAAAAAGTTTCTTTGCTGACTGGACCACACAATGAAAGCTGGCACACAATGAAACTGAGTCATTGTATGAAAGAGAAGCTTATGAGGTGAGTTGCTAGACTCACCCCACCACCTGACAACAATGGGCTCAATCCTTCATTGTCTCATTCTACTAAGATGTTTAGGGTTCATGTGTGACTGTAGACTAACTCTGCCTACATCAAAAATAATAAGGAATGCACTCATAAACTGACATGTGGAGTTCCAACATGTTGAATGGCAAGTACTTAATGATAATTTTTAAGAAGTTGATTTAAACATTACTACAGAAAAAGATAAAATGCAAAAGGGCATTATTATCACACAATATAAATGACAATGTATGAATAATGCTACATTTAATTTTATCTTTGTGCTCCATTTTAAGATTTAATTTTTTCATGGATAGTATCTTGATTTTTTTAGTCACAGAAGACATAAGATTTTAAAATTCCATACTTATTTTCACATTTTCCCTCAAAACCAGTGATATTGTGACACAGAACCCAGTTGACAGTGACTTTGATAAGAGTCTAGAAAATTTTATGTTATAGAGTTCAAGCCCCATGACCACCAACACGAAAATTTCATGTTATAGAAGACAGAAGGGGAGAACTTCACAAAATATTTCATAGATACTTCAAAAAAAGGAATGTGGCTGGTGATAAATGTCTCTGGTTAAGAAAAAGTCTTTGATGGGGCTGGGAAGTTGGCTCAGTGGTAGAGCGCTAGCCTTGAGCTGGAGAGCTGAGGGACAGCACCCAGGCCCAGAGTTCAGGCCCCACGATCGGACTGCCCTCCCCAAAAAAAAGAAAAAGTCTTGGTATGAATTATATCTCAACCAAGCATCAGGTACTGTTCCATCTCCTATTTCCAGTCAGTTCATGTTGAACTTACTAGAGAAATTCTGAGAAAGGGAGAGAGACAGAGACAGAGACAGAGAGGGAAACAGAAACAGAGACATAGAAAGACAGGAGAGAGACAGAGACAGAGAGAGAGAAACAGAGAGACAGAGAGAGACAGAGAAACAGAAATAGAAACAGACAGACAGACAGACACAGAGACACAGAAAGACATGAGAGAGAAAGAGAGTTTGTGTGAGAGAGATCCACACCAAACTAATAAACAGTATTTTGAATGAACCTAAGTATATAATTTGCAGGTGATACCAAATCATGGTATTTAAATTATAAAGTCAATACAAGGTGACTGAGGGTTTGACTAAGTCTGTGAATACCATGTGATTATTTGAATAATGAAATGATCACATCCATGACAGCAATGGCTGTCATGGTCTGGGTTTCATTTAAATGTTTCATACCTGGCGAATAATCCAGCTCAACAGATATACAACCATTTAGACATGAAGCTGTAGTAGCAAGCTTTCCAAAATCAGGGTTGGATTTAACATACTCGTGCAAACATGCAAGGGTGTCATTTTAGTTAAACAGGTAAACACACAGGTATATTTTTGTGTATGATTTTGCAATGTTCTGACATCGTATTCCTGTATTGAGTTTCCTTTTAGTCTTGTCTCTGCTTTAAACTCTGTCACTGTGAAACAAGGTGAGTCTTGGCACACTCCAGGAATAGAGTATTTTTTCCTTAAGTTGTCTCTTTCAGAGTACTCCTTGGACTGGCACTATGTTGGATAATCATCTTTGCTTTTCAGTATTGGGGTCTGAACTCAGCCTTGTGCTGACCCTTTTTGCTTGCTTGCTCAGGTGGCGCTCTTCCACTGGAGCTTGGCTTCTAACCCAGAATATCTTGGGTTTTTTTTTAAATTTTTATTTATTTTTTATTGTGAAAATACTGTACAGACGGGTTACAATTACATGGGCAAGATAATGAGTACATTTCTTATCAAGCATTGGAGCCTCTTGGTTGTTTTAAGAAAGCATTCTCACAGACTTTCCTACATAGCTGGCCTTGAACCATCATTTTCTGAATCTCAACCATCAAAGTAGCTAGGATTATATGCATGAGCCACTGGCACCCTGGTTGAAATGTTACCTTGTGTTATTTTGTACACAAATGGAATTTAGGTGTCAATATCCAGGTAAAATACCTGGCTGTGGATTTTATGAAATAACTGATGTAAAGCCAATAATAAATAAGCTGGTATATTGATAAAATTGCTCTTTACAGTATTCTTTAGGATAAGATCTTTTTTTTTTGTCGGTTGTGGGGCTTGAACTCTAGGCCTGCAAGCTCTCCCTGCGCCCTTCAGCTCAAGGCTAGCACTCTACCCCTTGAGCCACAGTGCCACTTCTGGTTTTCTCATGGATTATTGGAGAAAAGAGTCTCATGGACTTTCCTGCCTAGGCTGTCTTTGAACCGTGATCCTCAGATCTCAGCCTCCTGAGTAGCTAGGATTACAGGCATGAGCCACCAGCGCCAGGCTCAGGATAAGATCTTTTTAAGATCTTTTATTAACTTAGTACTTCAATGTATTTTAGACTCTCATTGTAGACCTATTATATGATTGTAAATGTTGTTACAATTAAACCTTCTGCTAACAGTGATTTCATTCGTGGTGTGAAATATGTAGCTATTCCTAGACTGAATTTATTGAGCCCATTCCAACCCTTATCCAGGTGTCTCATGTGGGATGAGGCAGGTAATAAAAACCAAAGGACCCTTGAATGCCAATACCACATCAGCCCACATTGAACAAGGCAAATTATCAGATGGAAATTTTTTCTTGTTTTATCACATTACTGGAAGAAAATGAGAATTAAATGCATTTGCCATACAATGCTTTGGCTTATATAATATAACAGATTTCACCAGGCAGGCAAACTAAAAGGATTCTAGAGCGAGGAGGCTGATTCACCACTAAGATTGTGCCTTGAATATGTAAAAGAATGAGAGACAGGAAGCAGACGAAACAACATTTCTCTTTTTGAGTGTTAATAGAGATTTTATTTTATTGTGTTGCTCTGATCAAGCACCAACCACCATTTGATGTCCTCTGCTATTACACTTGAGCATATCATTTGAGTATACTTCCCCCATGTCTATATAAATGGAGTGCAAGCTCTATGTAAGTAGAGACTTGGTTTGGGGCATTGTTAAATCTCCAATATTTGACCCATTGCAGGTAGCTAATAAAATATTTGTTGAAATTCTAATCTAAGATTTTCATGAGCCCCAGATTCTTGATTTGAAATACTTTTTTTATTCTTACTAAGCAAAAGCTAGAAAGAGCCTTGGGAATTGGAGAAGAGCAAGTATGACCACTCTGTCTAATGGCTCTCTGTCTGATACAAATTATAGCGAATGTTTAAAAGCAAACTTAAAGTTTAAAAAAAAGTTTTTTTTGTGGGGCTTGAACTCTGGGCCTGGGCATTGTCCCTCAGCTCTTCAGCTCAAGGCTAGCGCTCTACCACTTGAGCCACAGTGCCACTTCCAGCTTTTTCTGCTTAGGTGGAGCTGAGGAATCGAATCCAGGGCCTCATGCATGCAAGGCAAGCACTTTACCACTTAGCCACCTTCCCAGGCCTAAAATTTTTATAATATAAAACATGAAAAGCCTACAATTCATCAACAGTGGTTAAATAGTTGGGAATATGAACACAAGGTAAATCCTAACTAATACAAGTAAGTACAGAAATCAACAAAAAGAAAAAAATAGAAAAACAAAGAAAATAAGCAAATCTTCAAATAGTGTTTTAAAAATATCAACAAAATAGATAAACTCTATGAGAATTTTGGAAAAAGGCACAAGTTCCCAGTAAAAAAATGAAAAATCTCATAAATGATAAATAATTATAAAGTAATACAATTAACACCTTTGTGAACTCAATACCAGTATACACACATGCACACATCCACATCCACAGAAGTACATATATTTTGCTTGCCTGATCTTTCTACTGGTTAATTCTATTAAACATTTAAAGAGTACTAACACTTCAAACAAACATTTTTCAAAAGAATACAGAAGATCAAACAACATCATTTTGTGGGAAAAAAAAAACCCCACCACTTTAATACCAACACTTGAAAAACACCAAAATCACAAGTCAGTAGCCTCCAGGAAACTCAGATTTAATAAAATATTCACAAATCAAATCTACTTATGATAATACATCATGACCAAATGCAGTATGAAGAAAGTATGGGTTACTTTACTACTCAAATTTCATGTAATTTTCCATGTTATCATAATAAAAAAGAATAACCATAATACTGTTTCAATAATGCATAAAATGTGTAACAGACATGTTATAAATTCTTCTGCAAAAAGTGATAAGAATTTCAGTTTTATAAAGGGTAAAAAATCCAATTATTTCATGAATTTCTAACAAAGAACATAAATAATTTTATTATCTTTAGACAATATTTAAGTGATTAAACATCCTAGCCACCTTAATAACTATGTAGACCAATGGCAAACAGATGACATAGGAAGAAATAAAACTCTCCGTTTGTAGATGACATGCTTGTTTAAGTAGAAGATGCTTAAAAATCCACAAAATGGCTGTAAAAAGTAGCTAATGATTTCTCATCTTTACAATGTAAGAAACAAATAAATGAAAATATGTTGTATTGATGTCTACGAACACAAATACTGTGCTAATGAAAATGAAAATTATGAAAATCATTTGTTAAAATGCAAAATAAGGGTAACTTAAAAAACAATGAAAGAGAAAAAATGTTACAGAGAAAATCTTGAAAACTAAAGCAGTCAAATAGAGGTTATGTTCATGGAGTACCATTGTCATTATCAATAAATCAACTGTACTAAAATTGATTTATAGAGCCAATAAAAGCATCATTAATTTTGTTACTTATATAAAGATTTTTGCAGAAACTAACAAGTTGACATGAGAATGTAAAAGTCTAATAATAACCAATCTTAAAAAAGAACAAATATAGAGCTATTATACCAATTTTCAAGATTTACTATGAAAACTATGCACAAAAGAGTATGAAAATGGCAGAAATATAAAAGAATAGGCTAATAAATAAAATAGGAAATCAATTTAAAACACACATAGATGCACATAGAAGCACATACACACAAAGTCATCTGATTTCAACAAATGAATCAGATAACTTAATGGATAAAGTTTTCTACAAAGTGTACTTGGATGAGTGTTTTACAAGACATTAGAAAAAAATACCCTAAATTTTAGCTCCTTTCTCACATTATACAACATATTTATGTGAAGTGGATCATTAAGCTAACTATAAAAGCTGAAATTATAAAGATTATAAAGATGTATCATGAGAGTACCTCCCTAGATAGTATTAGATATTGTTTTAAAAGGTAGATAAAACAGTAAGTTATATTTTTATCATTTTTGACAGTTCTTACTTTTTAAAGCCATGAGGGGAAAAAAAGCAAGTCATCATCTATCTAGAAAAAAAGACTTGAAGATAAAATTAAACAAAGGGCTAGTATGTAAGATCTAAATAATTTGGACAATTCAATAATGAAAGCAAAACATGAATTGCAAATGAATTGTGCAGACCTTTAAAATAATAAGCAATAAATACATAAAAACTGGGAGAACTTTTTTGTTGTTGTTGTTGGTAATGGTGTTTGAACTCTGGGGCCTGGACACTGTCCCTTAGATCTTCAGCAAAAGGCTAGTGCTACAACTTGAGCTACAGCATCACTTCTGTCTTTTTCTGCTTATGTGGTGCTGAGGAATTGAACCCAGGGCCTGATGCTTGCAAGGCAAGCACTCTACCACTGAGCCACCACCCAACACCTATGGGAAAATGGAAGAACTTAATCATCAGGGAAATAGTTAAAATCACAGAGATCCCAGTAAAATTCAATAAGTGGCTAAAAGTCAAATAATTGACAGTACTGAAAGTAGGTGAGCATCTGAACTAACAAGCTTTCTAAGACATCATTGGTAGGAGAATAAAGTGGTCCAAGTATATTGTGAAAAGTTTGACACGTAAAGTGTTAAAAGTAAATCTATCCCCATAGGATTCAGTCATTCCATGTATGAAAAGTTTATACAATTTTGTTTATATAATTTATAATTATGTAAGTAATATGTATTAATATCAAATTTTAAATAAGTATAATTCGCAGCTTCATTTAGAAGAGATAAGGCTTGACACGGTGAGGTATTGATGAATAAATAGGCACAACAAGATACTATTACCCATTAAAAACAGCAAACTACCAACACACAAAGATGCATGAATCTCAGAAGAGATTATGCTGAGTGAGAGATTTGCGCAAATAGTACATACAATGAAACTCCTCATATATAAATTTATAAAATAAGTATAAAAAATCTGAGAAAGTTTAGTCACTGAAAGAATAGGCCCAAGATTCAGTTACAAGAGACTGGGTAATGAAATATCCTAATTATTGATAGAAACTGAGAAAAAGAGATGTGTACACTTACTAAAAGTCAGACTATATATATATATATATATATATATATATATATATATATATAAAACATCTCTATTTTGCTGTAGTAAATTTTACAAAAAGTTTAATGCTAAATATATGTATATATGCCAAAAAGGTCACTTATCCTGTAAGTTTAATTTTGTTTTTATTTCTCTTTTGATTTTGCAGTGCTAGGTATTAGACCAAGATCTTTGAACAAAGTTTGATAGGCACTCTACTCCTTGCTGAGCTAATTTTCTAGCTCTTCCAAAATTTATTTTGAAATGCAACCAAAAAGGAGATAGAGTCATAGATCAATGGGAAAATTGTTAAGTGGATACACACATTTCAGTTGTAATATCTGTGTAAAGAATATGAAGCTATTTCCATTCATGTTTATTGTATGTTCTTAATATTTATAATACAATGCAAATGATTACATCTTAATTTCACATTAATTACCTTGAACTCTGAGGACATTAATTGCAATAAATATTGTAAAGAATTTTCATATAATGTTTCACATATATTAAGTGCAAAATGATTTGTATTATTAAGGGTTCTCTAGAGAAATGTTATCTCTATAGAAATGTCCTCTAGAGAAATAGGATAATATATATGAGAGGATCTGTTTGATTGGTTCACATAATATACCTCTGGATTATCCACACTGGCTGTTTAGAGACTGAAAAATCCAGGAAAACCAGTAGGTATATTGAAGAGAAGGGAGATGGCAGACCTTGCCCATGCTTCTTTCTAAATTCACAGGAAATTATTTCACGTTTATTCTCATTTAAGGATGATGTTGGTCCACAGATTGTCTTATGCAGACTTTGCGATGTTGAGAAACATTCTTTCTATTCTTGGTTTCTTGAGAGCTTTTATCATGAAAAGATTTTTTATTCTTTCAAAGGCTTTTTCTTCAATAAGACAATCATATGATTTTTGTACTTATTCCTGTTTATGTGCTTTATTATACTTACTGTTTTATACATGCTGAATGGTCTTTTTATGTGTTATTGGATTCTGTTTGCAAGTATTTCATTGAGAATGTTTGTGTCTATGTTCATCAAAGAATTTGGTCCACATTTTTTTCATTTTTCTTACATCTCTGACTAGTACTAAAAAGAGTTTAATACTGACTTCATAGAATGAGCTTGATAGGGTTTCCTTTCTTTCTGCTTCATGAAAATCTTTGAGGAGTACTGGTGCTAGTTCTTCAAAGATGTGGCTGAATTTGGAAGTGAGAAACATAGTGTTGGATACAGAGTCCTATGTATTTATTATCTATAATTCATTCCCCTTAAAAGCAGCACAGTACTTTTTACTTACCAATACTCAATAAATGTTGTGCTTTTTAATATAGTCATTCATTGGTATATGATTAGTAGTATTATGAGAAATTATAAATAATCTCTGTACATCTTTGTACTCACTTAACATACATTAGGCTCAAGAGACTGTCAGCTATAGCTAAATGTTATTCATTTGCACACACAAATTTTGATATAATAATCACTACATGTCATTTCAAAGGTGATTTAAAGTATGTGCCAGATAATTACACTTAGGACAATCTCCTGAACACAAAGAGAAAAAATAAGTGATAGATAGATAATAGATAGGTAGCTGGATGGATGGATGGATTGATGGATGGATGGATGGATGGAGAGACAGAAGGACGGATGAAGAGAGACAGACAGACATTAAATAGGGTGCTATATTATGATGGGAGTTGGTTTATCAATATGATTCATCAAAGCAGTGCATCTCCAAGATAATTCTTGAAAAAAAAGTGTTTTGGCTCATTTCATATCTGAAAATACATTTACTAGTCTCTGGCTGTGCTTACTTTTTAGATTACCTTTATACATTAGAAGGATGTCCATTGCAGCCAAACATTTAAATGAGTCCTCTGTCCTGGACCAACACGGAGCCTATGGCTCAGAGAGGTACAGAGATTCAGCAGTGGGGAAGGTAAGGAACCTTGGACACCTGTTGTTTCTTCAGGAATTCTTATCTTGGGAATTCAGTTTTGCCACCTATACCATGAGAGCTTTGCAGCAATTGCGTTTTCTTTTAAGATATGAACACAAAATAAAACAAAAAGATTTTTGTTGAAATCGGAGATCTGAGATATGAATTTGGCAAATTAGCCTCTTAGAAAGTGCCACTGTTCCGCCATGGCCCAGTTTGTACCAATGCAACTGACTTAATACTAAAACACAAGTGCAACTCCTAAAGAACATTTTAAACATATTACTTTACTATGCCAGTAAAGTAATAGAGCAAATTACTGTTTTCTTCACAACAATGAACTAAAAATAATCAAATAGAAAACAGATGTTTTGTAGCAGCTGAATTTATTGAGAAAAAGAGAAGGCAAAAAAAAAAAAACTCTTTGCTCCTCTAAAAAAAAAAAAAAAAAAACCTTAAGTGCATTCAATATATACATGCCACTTAGTTACAGCAAGTAATTACTTTTTCCTAAAGGAAAGTACTTTCCAACCTTCCACAAAGTAGGTAAAATTCATTCACGAAAAGATTATTCCTCATTCCACAGAAGGAAATAGTTGACCAAAGTTTGTATCCAGAGATAGGGTATAGTCAAACTATATAGGCCATAGCTTAATTGCTGAAAGGAGAAAGTTTTAGTTCATACACATTGCTTTCAAATTTTTTCAGATAAGGTTTTGATCTCCCTTTTCCCATCTGATACAATATCCTAGAATGCACTCTGCCAGTGACATCACACTAACTGTGAAGCTCTGTAGAGCATCAAGCCATCTGGACATCAGACAAAGAGCATTTTGTCAAACTTTCAAAGGTAATAGTGATACATTAAAATAAACTTTAAAAAATTAAACTGACTTGAATAACAATTGAAAAGGTCAATTGACCACAAATGATGTGTGTCAGAGATAAAATATCTTGTGAAATGAGTATTGTAGTTAGAATAACTATAACAGTTTAATATGAGAGCTACTCTATTCAAAGAATCTGAGATCTATTTCTTGGAGCTGTGGACTAGAATAGAATCACAAACAAATCAATGAATAATAATGTTTTTGTTTCCATTGCACTGAACCAAACAGAGCAAGTGGGTTCTTCATCAACAAACATTTCCCAAGGAAATTGTGTTGCAAGATCTCAGAGATGATGCCATTGGCCAATGCCCAGATGTCTTTCATCAGAAAGTTGGTTATGTAGTGCCAGAGAAGTCTGTTTTTAAGAGAAGTCAGAGAGCATTCATTTCCTAAGTATTGTCTTAGTCTTAGCTCCTGTGTTACTCTGGAGTGGCAATGGTCTGACAATCAGAAAATAATCAAAGATATTAACCAAGGAACCCTCTTTCCCTGCATACAGTTTCTTGCCAGTCATCTTGTAGAAGGATATAGCATTATGAGGAGCATAGATCTCCCCCATTTTTAGGGAGTAGTGCTAAAAATGGGAGCAAAAGCCTACCTGATAGAATCTCATGAATGTTTTCTTCTCCCTCTTTTCTTTCAGATCTTGTGATGGTATTAAGGACCATCACCTAGAAGCACAACCCTGAATGGAAATTACAAAAAAAAAAAAGGAAATTGGTGAGGGATAGAAATGAGATAGAGGTCACATTTGAGATTCTTTAGAGAAACAGCACGTATAAAGGAAATTTATGATGAGTAATTAGCTTGTACACTGATCTGAAATTCTACTGTCAAAAGCCAGACATCCAGGAAAATATGGTATCACTCCAGTTCATACCTGAGGATGCTCTAACAATAGAATAGAGACTAGTGAAGATCAAAGATGTCAAGTCCATGCTTCAGTCTGATGACCCCAGAACAAAACAAGAAAGAACAATTCAACCTTTATCCACCTTTTTATTCTGTTGAGGCCCTTAATAGAATTAGTAAATCCCAGTCACACTGGTAGTATGGTGATCTTCCTTAATCTATCCCTTTGCAAGCCAGTATTTTCTGGGAAATCCTCAAAGACACACTGAGAAATAGCATTTGATCAGTTCTCTAGGAATTTCTTAAACAAGCCAGATTGACAAAACTAACCATCATACATGCAAAACAGTGTATTGCTTCAGATATCCATGCCCACATGCACAGAATTAGAGTTGGACACTTACATTGTCTTTTCACTCACTAGGGTTATTTTTAAAAATAATTTATTATTACTATCTTTAAGTAGTTGTACAAAGAAGTTCCCATTCTACAAGACAGTATATGAATGCAAGGTTATTTTTATGATTCGTTTGATTGTGTTTTTGGTGGCACTAGGGTTTCAAAGTTTGAATTCAAAGCATTTCGCTTGGTGGACTCATTCTCTATCATTAAGCCATGCTTTTATTCCTGTTTTTCACTGGTTATTGTCAGGATAACATCTTTTTTATCCTCTTGTCCTGGAGCTTGATCTCAGGGACTAGGGCTGTCCCTGAGCCTCTTTGTGGTCAAGGTTAGTACTTTATCACAGCACTACTTCTAGCTTTTCCTGGGTAGTTTATTGGAGGTAAGAGGCTCACGGACTTTCCTGCTCAGGCTAGCTTCAAACCAGAACCCTCAGATCTAAGCCTCGTGAGTAGCTAGGATTACAGGTGTGAGCCACCGGCCCCAGCTTCCCTCTTTGGAGTTGGAGTCTCAAGGACTTTGCTGCTTGGACTGGCCTGACTACAATCATCCAAATCTCAGCCTCCTATGTAGGTTTGGATGACAGAAGGACATCGCTGTACTCAGAAGTCTCATGAACTTTTCTGCCCTGGCTAGTTCTAACATCAAAACTGCCATTCTTAGCCTCTGAAGTAGCTAGAATATCACAGGTGCAAGTGACTGATGCTCAGCTCTATTGCTTCTTTCTCTTGTCACACATTCTCTTGCAGTTGATAATTATAGAATTATTTACAACTTATTGGGGGGGGGAGATACACATGACACTACAGGTTTGCTGCTACAAACTTCTCTGATAATGCACTTACTTTTGGATGGCACTTTCAGAATATAATGGTTTGGTTGTTTTATGATGTGTGTTGAAATATAATGATACCCCGAAGATTGACTTTGTCACATAATTTTTCATAGAATTCCTAAGCAATTCTTGCCAAAATCATTTGATTTAGGTTAATGCCTCAATTCTCCTGTTAGCAAAAGAAAATTAGTGAAGCACAGACCTATCTAACTTTGTAGGAATATCTGGAGGATCCTGAGGAAAATGGTTTTAGATATCTTGAAGAGCTTTTGAAATGTTCTGACAAACGATCATACCATGTTTATCAAATGAGAAAATAAAAGCAACAAATTTTCAAGTATATGCTTTCGACATTTTAAATAGAACAGGAGAGACCATGTAAAAATGACCCTATATGTCTATTATCTGAAGTTGCTTTTATGTGAAGAAACCATCTCATGATACTAAGCCTGTTATCAAATATTAAAGCCTGCAATAGCTTTGAAAAAAACTAAGTCAAAACATTTGACTTATATTGAATTATCCAATAATAATTAAATCATACCTATGAGTAATAGTTTTAATGAAAGACCTTCTTTTCATTATTTTATGTACTTTTCTATTTCTTCATAGGTCAATAATCTGGAAAAATAGTAACCTAGAATGCCAATCGCATGGCACCTCCAAATTGATTATTTGAAAATATATCAATCTTTTCTAGTTTAATGTACTACATGATTATGTCAAAATAAAATCTCGAAAGTGATATAAAGGATCAAAAATGAGTGTCCTAAAATGCCCATAAATTGAATGATCAGATTGTAAATCATTTACAGTGCCTTGAAAGTCCTTTAATCTTTCCATTTATGATTTTTTAATTACACAATACCTACATGTATAATTAAGCTGTCTTCACTAGGTTTTTGGGTCTTTGAAGAGAAGGAACAGTATGTACTCAGTCAATATTTTGAATGAGGTTTGAAAAAAAGTGCTTACTATATTTGTCACTAGTTTCTTCTTATATAAATAGAATATCTAAATCATAGCATTTTACGCTAAAACAGCACTTTTGAAAGTTCAAATTCTCTTGATCTATAAAAGTAATTTATGATTGCACAGTAGGCAAAACAAAGGTTACTAATCCATGGCCCGAATTATTAAATAGAAAAGACCAAGGTGGGCATAATTATTTTTACATTTCTGACACATGCAATTTTTTCACAAGTTAATACAGATCTGAAGGATGTGGAAGGTTAGAAGTATATTGTCATTGATATAGAAGGGTTTAAAAGAGTTGCATGTTGGAATACAGGATTGCACTTTTATTATTCACATATTGGGTCTCGGTGCAGAAAATCCAGGATTCAACATACATCTGGTAAACTATCTTTCTTCTTTTCCTCTGAAATGATTTTTCAGTTACATAGTTGAAACTTGAATACTTGTGACAAACAAACAAGCAAACTTCCGAAGATCAGCTTTGAGAACTCCTTCAGCTCTCGGATTGCTACTTATCTGTGCCTTTCCATTTCAGCGCCTAAACAAGAGAAAGAGGGTGGATTATATACACTTAAGGTCATCCGTAATCTAAAATTTTTATTTTAAATATAACAAAGTCTCCATGGCTTAATTAATAGATACATATGTGATAAAAAAGAAGTAATAAAAAATTTAACAAGTTGGAGTATGTATGGGAATGCATTATATCATTAAAAAAACATTGTAAGACAAAAATGGTGGGCAACATAATTTCCAATTAAAACTATTTTATACTTGTGCAGTAATGCATAACAACTGGTATGCACATTCCCATCATCTAGAATGGACAGTAATCTTTGAATTATAAGTAATTTTTTCTGCTTTGAGTTCTAGATGCAATAAATGGAAAAGGATTTTATCCAAATGATCACCAACAAGTATTAGCTCATACTACTTCCCCTTGGAAAGAGGTCATCTGCATTTGGGGCATTTACTAAATTATACAGTTGTACAGTGATGGCATCATTCAATTTTACAGCAGTTTACAGTTTGCAGAGTAGCTCCAGCTATGTTGCCTCATTCAATTAGCAAAACAAAAAACTATGTGATCAATGAACTAAAGAATATTACCTGTGTGTGAAGCCTTTAGGGCCAGAAATATGTCAAAAATTTCTCATGTTAACTGAATCAGGAAGAAATAGATGTGGCCCAGAACCCTGACTAGCTATATGTCCTGCTGGAAATGTATAGATTATGAAGCAGAAAAGAAGATACAATTCTAGTATTTTACAAGACTGTAGAATGTGTTCAACTTACCACAGTCTGCATACATTTTATTAGGAGTCAAGAGGCATTTGAAACTTTCCATGAATAAAGGGCGACTATTTCAGATGGAAATACAACTACCTGGATTTAATCATTGTACATTGTATATTGTACATTGTATATTGTAATCATTGTATATATGTTTAAAAGTAGCACACTGCTCCATAAATCTGGACCAATAATATATGTAAATTTTAAATTTTTCAGAGAAAGAAAAGAAGGATTTTTACTTATAAGTAACTAACATTTGATAAGCAACTGCAATACAATTTGTAAGACATTAGAAAATTACTGTGACCATATAAAAACCACTTAAAAATGTATTAAAAATTCAAACTTAGGTAAAGGATTGCTATTAGCTCCAGATGACCAATTCATAGAATTTCTAACATTGGTATCAAATTTGAAACAGAAATTTTATTCTTTATCAGTAATTGTCAAATTTTCCAGGTAAGTTAATGCATAGGAATTCCTTTCAGTCTTCCAAAAATTGAATCTGGGGATAGGCCCCCTTCAAATCTGAGCAGCTCCTCAGACTATAGAAAAGAAGTTCAGAATGCCACAGCATGAACACTATGTGGTCAAGCTGTTCTTAAAAAGTGTGTTTCCTATGCTTGTATCTGCACCAGCATAGCATGACTCTTGAGAAATTTATTGATTTGCAAGGTAAGCTTACAACAAAACCTAGGCAAAGTGAAGATTTTTTTTCTCTTTGAAGGCAATGAGCAAATGCTGATTTGGGATTAAGGGAAATACATTATATTTTCTGACTTTATTTTTTTTCATTGACACAATCTCAAAATATCAAAAAATCCAATTAAATATAATTCCTCTCTATTGTACAAGTTCATGGAGAAGGGGAAAACAAATGTAATAAATAAAAACGTTAAGTGTAGCAAAATGAAATGATGAGACCCATTTCATTTGACTTGCTTTAAAAAACATAACTGTATAAACTAAAAAAAAAAAAAAAAGATGAGCTAGATTTTTCTTTGGTGTCCCTATGCAAATACGATTCTGATTCCACTCACAATCTATTTATCATTATGTAAATAGCAGGATGTGAGATTATGCTTACATCAGCAAAGGCACACTGTGTACATAGTAGAGAAAACCCATAGATGCGCATAGAAAACCTTACACAATTACACATGATGAACACACTGTATTGGAATTTGAATAAAAATGACAGAATTGGACAAAATAAAAAAATTCTTTAAAATTCTAAGATACCACAAGCTGCAATATAAGGAGTAGGCCCATCCCCAAAAGGCAAAGCCAGTCTGCCTAAAACCACTGGAGATGTCTGTCTTCTAATCTCTTCTCTAATCCACAGAAACCAGGGAGAATGTTGGCACCTCTAAAATGTTAGGTAAGGGCATTAGTTTCCACTTTCTAATCACTAATTGAACGTGTAGTGTGTATACTGAACTGTAATTCTGTCCAGAGGTTGCTTGTCAAACCATGTTTTTATTGTAATTACTTGATTTGTTCAGCTTTAATCGTATTTACTTTTGAAGGTCAGCTGTCCTGCTCAGACATGGTTAGTTGAAGAGGAAAAATATATGTAACACCCAGAGGCAGAAATCCTATGAGAAAGGAAAAGGGAAGGGAATAATGTCTTCCCACTTGAACAAAAAATAAATAAAAGCAAAATTGTCACCTACAAATTACTATGACTTGACAGCCTATCTTATTTTCTTTCACTTTTCAATTTTATCATTATTTGATATAAATTTGTAATATTTGGGGGCAAAGGTTTATGGTTCCTTGAAGGTTTATTTATTTTCATTCTTGTTAGAGGTCAATGATCTACTAAACATACTCTTCAGGAGACAAAGCTGAAAAGGAATACTACCTTGTTTTCCTGATTTCCATTTTAAACTGTATATTAAGTAAATCTCCTAATTCCCTAATTCCCATTCCTGGCTCTGGGGTCAATATTGGTTGAGAATAAAATTTTCACACTGTAGTTTCACCCTATGTCACAAAACTTCAAGATTGCTCCTATAAGCAATTAATTTTACTTACAAATGAGTGTGTATTTTCTAATATGTTCATATAGAACAAATGATTGGATCACATGTTGAAGTTTTTACCAACCCAGGAATCATCTAGGTATTGACTTTATCTAAATGTTAATTACAAAGTGATTTTTATTAATGGCATAAGACAAAAGAAAAGGAAGAAATAGTGAGCTAAGGGTAATTAGCACCAAAAAGAAAAAAAAATACTTATAAAAACTTAACAGAAAGTTCAGATGGAAGGTGTCTAAGAAAACAATACGCTCTGGGGGAAAAGTTACAAGGAGATATCCAATATAAAGAGGAAAAACAATGAATTTCAAACTATTTTACTATCGTAGTTATTTATTACTGTGTAACAAATATTCCCAAACTTATTGCTGAAATATCAACCACATCAGGGCTGGGAATGTGGCTCAGTGGTAGAGTGCTTGCTTAGCATGCATGAAAACCCTGGATTCAATTCTTCAGTACCACATAAACAGAAAAAAAAAATGGAAGTGGTTCTGTGGCTCAATTGTAGAGTGCTAGCCTTGAGCAAAAGAAGGTCAGGGACATTTCCCTGGCCCTAAGTTCAAGCCCCAGAACTGGAAAAATATATAATTTTATTTTTCTGGTTTATGCTTTGAGGTGTTTTATTCTTGGTAATATTGTCATTTGAACTCAGGTCTTACACTTTGTGGGTAATTGCTTTCCAGTCTGAGCCATGCCTTAGCCCTTCAGGGGTGTTGATTAAGCTTAAGGATAGAATTCTATGACAATAGCTAGAGCTATCTCAAAAGCAGCACTTTTGCTCACATAGCTGGTACCTCAGTTAGGGGTTATTGGCCAGAACAATTGGGCTTCTTAGAAGGATTGTTGAGTACACAAGCAAGCATATCATTAGAACTAAGCAGACATGAAGTCTTTAAAGATGGTATCAGTGTCTAATCATGATCACATTTGTCAACTAGCATCACTCCTGCTATGGCCACTTACTCATTTTTTTTCTTTTTTTGTTGTTTTTTAAATTTTTTTTTTGTGCTAGTCCAGGGAGTTGAATTCAGGGCTTAGGCACTACCTCTGAGTTTCTTTTGCTCAAGTCTAGCACTCTACCACTTAAGCCACAGCACCACTTCTGGTTCATTCTGTTTGTGTGGTGCTGAGGAATTGAACCCTGGGCCTCATGCATTCAAGGCAAGCATTATACCACTGAGCCACCTTTTCAGCCCCTCCCCCCCCCCGTTAAAATTCTTACACCTAACTTTTCATTAATCTAATATTCAGTTTCAGTTCAAATGGCCTGCTCTTTGTCTTTCAATTTTCCATACGTTGCTTTAATTTTTGTTGTTGTTTGTTTTGTTTTTTGGTGCGAGTCCTGCGGCTTGATTAATTAGAGATAATTAATCTCATAGCTAGACACCTGTGGCTCATGCTTGTAACCCTAGCTACTCAGGAGGCTGAGATCTGAAAATCATTGTTCTAAGACAGATGGGGCAGAAAAAGTCCCCAAGAGACTCTTACCTCCAATTACCAACTCACAAACCGGAAGTGGTACTGTGGCTCAAAGTGGTAGAGGCACTTGCCTTGAGCAAAAGAGTTCAGGGGCAGTGCTGAGTCCCTGAGTTCAAGCCCTGAAACCCACAAAAGAGAATGAGAGTAAGATCGAGGGAGGGAGGTAAAGAGAGAGAGAGGGAGAGAAAAAGCCTTATAGTTGTTTTTCATGCTGCCTTTGAATCATGATCCTCAGATCTCGGCCTCCTAAATAACTAGAAATACAAGCATGATCCCAGCCCATAAGCCTTTTATTGTCACAGTTTTTAAAGTTCTAGCTCTTGGGAAATATTTCATTTTACCAATGAGAACCCTAACTCCTGATGCTGTCTTCACCTCTGCATGAAGAAAACTCAGCACATTAATTTCTACTAAATCTGAGTTCCTTCATGAATACCACATGTACCACTGAATTTCACAGACTGAAAGGCAGCTTTCTTGCATTTGAACCCTGGAATTTCAACTTATGAGATGTGTTATATGCAAACTCTGCCTGCTTCACTTTCCAAATCTTTAATATTGAATAAGGGAAAGTACTTTCTCTTTGAACTATCATGAAGGTTGATCATTCATTGCGAGAAAACTGACTCTTAGAATAATGATTAGTATGTACTAAGGCTATTTTCTATGATTGTTTCAACTATACTCTAAATCTTTACCTGGTCTGAGTATTTCTCTGCCTCTAGGATTATTTCTAAGCAGAGGAAAGTTTACAGGCTCTCATTCCTGGCTTTGTCCCAGAGGATCTGAAATCGTAAATTCCCACTTTGCATTCAGGTTGCATTTTCTTTGCTTTTCTCAAAGAAGTTCCTATCCCACTGGAGGAATGGGAGATTAAGGGATATCAATACCAGATATCATTGCCGTATGGGCTGACAATTATATCAGATTCTGTATTATAAATGTCTAGTATATATATTATATGTCTAGTATATATTTGACTCTCTCTCAGGTGAACTTATCAGCATAGTATTTATTGCCACCATGTTTATTTTTAGAGTACAAATGCTAGGGTTTTATTTTACTTTCCAGTGACCTAAAAACTCTAGATCCCAAGTTCAGACACTCTACCATGTCAATGCCTAAATGATATTATACAAAATTAAATACTGGCTAAAGCCAATGTTCTATATTATGCTTTTATTTCAGTTTGGAGATATTAGCTCATACTTAAATAAATTTAATTAAAAATTCCTCCATGAATAAAAAATGCATTGGAAAGCAGATTGTCAGCAAATGAAGTCTTAAACTGAGAACTAAAAAAAAATCTATAAAGTATTGGGCAGGAACTGATAAGATTTCAGTGACAGACGGATTTCAGTGTTACAGATTTTAAAACTTCTTCAATATGTTTATATGATTTATGCCCTTCATACCATCTAAAGCTAATCTATGTAATCACAGCATTTATCTCTGGTGTGGAATAACATTGGTATATTAGATGGGTACCAACACTAACTGACCAGGCTGAAATGGGTGTTAAGTATTGACATCAAGTACTATTTCAATTCTTAGCCTGTGAACCAGGAGAGAATAAAGTCAATTCTGTACTTGAGTCATTGGTGAATTACTTTTAATCATGAGGTATTTTTAAGTCAAGACTTCAGTTCACTTTGTTCATTTTCTTTATGGCAATATAAAATAAAGGGAGCCCAAAGGATGTGAGTACTTACATTTATGGTTCACAGAATCAAAGATAGATGGAAGAAGTATAAAATGCTTAGAACTTTGGGCTTGTATCTTGCACTTGTATTTGTTGTTGTTGTTTAGCAGTTTAAATAATGAACATTAATTGATATTTTAATTCAATCAACAGTATCTTAAGGAACTCCCTTGTAGAGCAAATTATGAGATGGAAAGCATTTGACTTTTTGTATATATGCAAGTATCTACATCAGTCAAAACACATTCAAGATACCAGAAATCATTTTGTCTTAAAAGCAGAAAAATATTCAGCGATCTTCTCACATTTGTAATCCTAGCTACTCAGGAGGCTGAAATCTGATGATTAAAGTTCAAAAGCTATCCCAGGCAGGAAAATCCATGGCATTCTTAATTCCAATTAACCATCGAAACAAACCTGGAAGTACACCTGTGACTTATGTGATAGAGTCCTAGCCTTCAGCAAAGAGAAGATGAGAGACAGTGCCCAGGCTTTGAGTTCAAGCCCCAGGATTGGCACATAACAAACAAACAAACAAAAAGCAGAGAAAATTCAATACCAGGGTTTGCAAAGATGATCAAATAGCTGAGTATCCAAAGAGAGGTTAGTAAACCAGTCCTAAGACTGGTGGTGACCAAAAATTATTGTCCCTGTCCCTGGAGAGGCGAAGGAGGTTGTGATCTTGACAGAACCCAGAAATCAGCTCCATGAGAGGATATATGGTTGTTGTAGTTGCTGCTCAACATCAACCAGGATCACAGGGTGGAGATTCTGATGGTCAGAGTCTCTAGTTCTCCTGGAAGTGTTACACAATCAAAATAGTGCAAAAACATGAACAAAGTTCTCAGACTTCTGACCTCCTTCTCCTTGATTGTCTTCCACAGTTGCCTTCTATGATGTAAATATTCTAGATGGGACTTGTAAAGGTTATCTGGAGATGGGCTTGCACAGAGACCAGAGCACAGTGATCAAACACTAGCTCTGGGCCCTCTCAGTAAATCATGGTAATCCAGTTCATACATATGTATGAACTTGAGTTTGGCTATATAACGAATGTGCTATTCCTCTAATTTTTCTAGGTAATATTTCTCTTTCCTCCCTGGATACGTGATAGATAATAACATATCCTTTAAGATTTGTTACCTCAGAAACCTTTGAGAGTATCCTTCCCAATTCCTCCTAGATATGTAGGTGCCTATCCTGTTTGCCACTGTTGTCTTTTATAGATCTAATCATATCATCATGCAATTAGCACTTTACCCTGTTACAAAATTGGAAGTTCAAGAAGTCAGGGGTCTTTATTTTTTGCTTGTTTGTTTCAAAGTCTACAGTACCTATTAGACTGCTAGCTTATAATTCTGGGTAAGAAAAGCTAAGTGAGGAAAAAGTTTACTTGGATGGTAGATTGGGCTCCAATCTATGTAAATACTTACTGGTGTCCTGCCTTGGAAGTTTAATTAATTCATTACCACTACAAAACTTTATTCCTTGGCTTTAAAATAAATTTTTATTTCCTTTAAGAATAAACAACAAGGACAATAGAACCATTTCCTTCCATTGTATGTTATTAAACTCCTACTTGACCATCAGAGATTATTATAGGATCTAAGAGACTTGCAAGAATAAATAGTATAGCTCCATCTTTTAACTGATTGTAAACTAATTTATATTTTACCTAGGACAGCATTAATACATAATAAAATAATCTGCATCTCGGTCAATATATTTAAGTGCATAATTGGGTGTTTTATTTTTTTTTCATGAAACTACTATCCAATAAAGTAGATCACAAGTTGAACTTTTCTTGGACATATAAAATAGCAACTACAAGCTACATTGCTTTCACTGATATGAAAGAGAGGAAGAGAGAGAGAAAGAGGAGAGAAAGTCAGACCAGGTACCTGTGAATCATGCCTACAATTCTAGCTATTCAGGAGGTATAGATTTGAAGCAATTTAGTCAGTCCAGAAAGAAAAGTTGGTGAGACTCTTACCTCCAATTAACCACCAAAAAGCCAGACGTGAAGTACAACTCAAGTGGTAGAGCCCTGGCCTTGAGTGGAAATTGTCCAAAGCCTGTGTTCGAGCCCCAATACTGTGACAATAAAAGAGTAGTCAGCCAAGTGCCGGTGGCTCACGCCTGTAATCCTAGCTACTAAGGAGGCTGAGATCTGAGGATCACAGTTCAAAGCCAGCCTGGGCAGGAAAATCCGTGAGACTCTTATCTCCAATAAACCATCACAAAACCGGCAGTGACAATGTGGCTCAAGTGGTAGAGCACTCGCCTCGAGCCAAAGAGCACAGGAACAGCACCCAAGCCCAGAGTTCGAGCCCCGTGACCCACAAAAAAAAAGGAGTCAATTGAGCTACTTATTGCTAGATTATATTGATAAGGCAGTATTATTATTACTATGTTATATTATAGTGAATTTCTTTGGTTAGGCACCTATGTAACAATGTTCAGGCTCACAAACTAATTTACTGAGTGAAACATTCCATTTTGTTATTTTTTTTTTGTACTGTGGAGGATTAAACTCAAGGCTTTACAAATACCATATAGCACTCTACCACTAAGCTACATCCCCAGCCCTTGGAAGTTTGTTTTAAAGTTTAAGCCTATAGGAATTAATAAGCCCATGAGTACAAAATTTCTGCCTAAATTATTGAGATTGGGATGGTTTTACGTTTGTCGCTTGGAAAAATGAAGAAATAAATCAAAGCATGATTATTATACATGTGCAGACAAGTTCTCATAGACAAAGGCCATATATTCCTTTCTCTGTGAATACAGGTTTAGATTAATCATTTTGCTTGAATGTTTTAAATCCAGTGAGTAATTCATTGACTCATTCTTCTATGGTTAGCTAATTTTATGTGTTGACTTGACTGGACCATGGGGAGCCTGGATGGTTCATCAAACCTGAGTCTGAGTATGTCAGTGACTTTTTAGATGAGAAAAAATTCTAATCAATAGCATAAAACAGGCCACCTGTTCCCATGTATACAGACATCTAAGTAGAAGTATAAGAGCTTTTTTTTTTCTGCCTGACTGCTTGTACTGATACATTGATCTTTTCTGATTCTCCATCTTGGATGGAAACATAAGCAATTCTTAGAATTAGAGACTGGTAGGCTGTGAACTGTGACATACACCATTGACTCTTCTGATTCTCCAGCTTCCTTCTAACAGATCATAGGACTTCTCAGCCTACCTATCAGGTAATATACTCACTTGTTGTTTGTTATCGATCTATCATCTATCAAAAATCTATCATTGATCTACCCATCACCTATCTATCTATCATCTAGTCATCTACCAGTATTCATTCCATCTCTCTCTCTCTCTCTCTCTCTAACTAACATCTATCTCTTATTGGTCCTATTTCTCTGGAAAACTGGCTAGTACAGACTTCAGTACTAACAAATGGTTCTAGAGGAATAAAATTAATTTTGAGAACGTTTTCTGAACTGGTTCTAGAATTTCTCACTTTGGTTCTTTACTATGATGGAATTCAAAGGTATTAATGAATCCATTTCTTTTTTTTTTTGGGTCCGGTCGTGGGGCCTGAACTCTGGGCCTGGGCGCTGTCCCTCAGCTCTTCAGCTCAAGGCTAGCGCTCTATCACTTGAGCCACAGTGCCACTTCCGGCTTTTTTCTTTTTGCTTATGTGGTGCTGAGGAATCGAACCCAGGGCCTCGAGCATGCAAGGCAAGCACTCTACCACTGAGCCACCTTCCCAGCCCTAATGAATCCATTTCTAATAGCAAAGAGAGCACTTGTAATTCCTGGTATAACCTTGCAACAAGGATATACAAATGTCATCTTTGGATACACTTAATCAGCTATTTATAGGAAATAAGATTCAGGTGACTATACAATGTAATACTTTTGAATGTGTTTGGCAAACTAACCTAATGAGATCTGGGTTAAGCTTGTTGTTTCTGGATAAAGTGGGGAAAGAAAATGAATTTAGGGATTTAAATTCTCAGTTCAAGTGCCACATTTGTGATTTGAGCTGATGCATTTCTTCCTGGAAACCCCTTATCTGCTGTAGCTGCAGGATAAAATGGCTGAAAGTCAGATGCAATCTCATTAGTTCTTCTCACAGCTAATGTCAGTGATTGGCTGAATTACAGCTCAAGTTGGATGCACACACTTGAAAAATGTCTACAATTAGCAAAAGAGCATTAGCTAGGAAAGAATGAGATCCTGAAAGCTGAAATGGGATGGCCGATGCTAGGTTCAACATTATATTTTTAAAACACATCACTTGTCTGTCTTCACTAATGCGCAACTGGAGAGAAATTTGGTATCAAGATAAAGTCTACCTTGATATCTATAGATGATATAGATGAACTTGAAACACAAATTTGGATTTTAAAGTCAGACTAAGTAAAGACTTTTAGTTTGGTTGGGATAGAGTGAATATATTTTGCACGTAAGGACATGAAATTTAGGAGTCCAAAGGGAAAATGCCATGGATTGAATGATCACTTTCCTTTTTCCACAGTTCAAGTGTTGATGCTCTAACCCCCAATGCCCTGGTATGTGGAAAGCCTTCTGAAACAAGAGCTCCCCCACCTCAATTCCCTTTGCCATATGAGGAAAAGGGAAATGGTGGCCATCTGCAAGGAAGTATGGCCTCTCTAGAACCTAGCTGTATTGGCATGGTGATCTCAGAATTTCTTCCTCCAGTATGGTGATAATATAATTACACTATTTACACTTTCTGATAAGTGGTGCTTTGTTTTGGAGGCCCAGGAGACTGGGATACTCTACCAATCTTAGAGCATCCCAGACACTTCCCCAAACTACATATGCATAGAAGTCACTGCCCTAGATTTATCTCAAAATTATTTCCTGTTCATCATGGCTGAAACTACTGAAGATATAGTTTAAAATACTCTGATATTATTATACTTGTCTCACTTTAAAGCCAATATGTAACAATACAAAAATCTGTATTAAGTTGAATTATCTAAATATCTTTAGAAGTCCCATATGTATTTATGAAAATATTCATGATGTGCTATTCTTATGGAAAATTTTTTTCCTTGGTGAAAATTAAGTCACCTGGCTAATGGTTTGGAAGGAAAATTCAGAAGGATATTTTATGCAGACTTACACAACTATATGAGAAAAAAATCTAAATTTCTTAGGGACTTAATATTTTAATTAAATTATGTTCAGATAAGCTTCAATACTTGCAGAATCTTCAACATCTATAACTTTTGATCTCATATGAATTTTGCCCATAAGTCAAATCATATGGCAAAGACATTTTTGGAGTAAGATATAAATAGTAATGACAACTATTTTTAAATATTTAACAGTTGATACTTTTTAGTCATTTTTATCTGAATGTGTAAAACAAGCAAACATACTTAACAAAAGAACAACAGTAAAATGTCAGTTTACTAATCAGAGGCAGTCAACAGCTGGTAGAAAATTGAATTGAACTTTGTCCAGATATGATAGGAAAAGGAAATTAAAGGCTTCAAAATGCTTATGGCAGGACAGAGTAAATCCAAATGCATTCGGGATGGGGGAGAGTAATTAAAACATCTTGAACAATTTTCCAAAGGTTTCTGGTACAAGAAGTCCCAAAAAGACGACTTTTGCCAAGCACTACTTTCCTCTCACTGGATTTCAGGAGAAATTTAATCCATATGTTTCTGATTCATTTATACTAAAGTCATCAAACAGTTCTTTTGCAAGAGCTATTTTATTTCTAAGAAATCTTTTGAGTCTTTTATAGAAGTCTGTTCATTTTCTTTGAAGTAAGTTCTACAAAACTGAATGTGCTGGGTATTCTAAACCAAACTTTGGAGTTCTCAAGCAATTGTAGGACATTAGGGTAAAGTCTGCCCTGGGCCATGCAGTCCCTGAGCAGAAGCTTCCCTACCTCTCGGCTGTATTCACCCAGTACCTGCATTACCTAGGTAACTGGCACACCTGGAAGCAGTCACCTCCCCCTCCTGCGAGGTCACATCTGGGGCTTGCCCCTGATCATGCCTCACATCTGACTATTGGGAGGGTCCCAGGCCCTGAAGACACATCCAGATCCAGTGTGGCCACACCTCTTCCTGTCCCTGGACTAGGCAGGTTCAGGCTCAGGGTTGTGGATGTCCCTTCAGCCATGTGTTCCTCACCATGCATGGCTGGGCAGCAGTTAGGTGAATAAACTTCTCTTCCTGCCTGAATACAGCAGTGTTCTCTTCATGGGCTACCTACGTTAATTTACTTTACAATTAGATTTTAGAAAAGGTATTACATGTCACCTCTCTCCATGTCCCACCCAGGAAAGCACATTTCTTATCAGTCTTTAGCACACACAATTTTGGATGCATCTTGATCATTTGCAGAGATAGGAAATTATTTCAGAAGAATTATAAACTCGCCAGCCTCATCCTTTCCTTCCTCCTATTTGACATTAATGAAGCGAGATGGTGTGTCCATGGATGTCCAGGCATGTGTCAGCATTTCTTACTTTCTAAAGTGCTTTATGGTGCCCTACTACTATCTAGTCTTTATTTTACTAATTTTGTATTTGCCTGCTAGACACAGGGTATCTTCAATCTGAAGCATTAGTTTGCTTGAGGAAAGTTGCATTAACTTTTTGTCTAAATATGTAATAAACATAGATACATATTTCCCATAAAGTTTTTCACTTTTCTACAGAATTCTACATTAAAAAATTACTTCTCTAATTTATAAATGGGAAAATGAAATTTCAAACACTTAGTTCTTATAATGAGGATACATACCTGGTTAGTAGCTATAATATTCAAACCCAGGTTCCTTGGCTCTAAGTCCATGGCTCATTCTTCTATATTGAATTAAATACCAACTAGAATTTCATTGTAAGGAATTTGAATTTGTGAGGTAAATATAATAACTCAAATTAAGTTTTATATATTCACAGTACTGCTTCAGAATTGTCTAGTTATGTATTACACTGAAACACATGAACATATTGCTTTTGTCAGCAAAAACTACTCCATATCTGCAATTCTATATGGTCTAGTTATTTGTGTGTGTGTGTGTGTGTGTGTGTGTGTGTGAGTGTGTGTGTGTGTTTACTTCCATGTTTACATTAGGTTTTGTGGTAGAAATTTTCTGATAGTGCATATCTAAGCTTAGTAGGTGAATCATTCTTAAATTAGAAGACAGATCCCTAAAATGTTAGAAGAGAAAAAGTAAAAAGCTCTTGAGTCTGAATACTTCATTGGACAGATAATTAAACTCAAGAACAAATTATGTGTGGAAGACGAGTCTTTGGAAGTCTCTCTCCTCTGATTCACTTTATTTATTGAAAGACAATTTTGTAATGAAAGTGACTAAGTTACTGTCTCCTTTTCAAAGAATTTTCTGTGTTTTTTTTTTTTTTGCTGGTAATGGGGCCTGAACTCTGGGCCTGGGCGCTGTCTCAGCTCTTCAGCTCAAAGCTAGTGCTCTACCACTGGAGCCACAGCACCACTTCCGGCTTTTTCTGTTTATGTGGTGCTGAGGAATCGAACCCAGGGTCTCATGCTTGCAAGGCATGCACTCTACCGCTGAGCCACCTTCCCAGCCCCCCCTTTTTTTTTAATAGAGGTTATTCTCTTTCATTAATGTTCATATTATGGTTCAAGTAGTCAAAGTCACTTTCCTTGGCTCTACTTCTGCCTTTCTTTTTTTAACTCACTTAGAATTTCCTTAATCCTTGCATTCACCAATGGACCTTTAGCTGAAAATATAACTGTCCTCAGATCTTCTTTAAGGCCTTTGTATTATAAATATATATATATTTTTTTTTATATATATATTTTTATATATATATGTATATATTTTTTTCCGTCAGTCATGGGGCTTGAACTCTGGGCTTGGGCGCTGTTCCTGCCCTTTTCAGCTCAAGTCGAGTGCTCTACCACTTGAGCCACAGCGTCACTTCCAGTTTTCTAGTGGTTTATTGGAGGTAAGAGTCTCACGGACTTTCCTGCCCAGGCTGGCTTTGAACCATGATCCTCAGATCTCAGCCTCCTGAGTAGCTAGGATTACAGGCATGAGCCACCGGCACCCAGCTCTTTCTATTATTTTTTTTAAACTTGATTTCTCTCTTCATGTCTGGAATTAATGTCTATCTAAGGAGATGACATTGTCACTTGAAGTAGGATCTTTTATTGCTCAAAAAAAACTGATCAATAATCAGAATTATATATTTTCCTTAGACAAATAATATCATTTCCCTTCAGGTTTTAAACAAAACATCTATATGCTGGAAGAGTTTTGAAGTTTGAATTAAGATACTATTCTGCTAGTGGTAATTATTTAATAATTCATATTTAAAGACAATTTAACCATAAACATCTGATTTATACTAAGTATCAATTTCATTAGTAACAGAAGATAATTGTAATAGATGTTTTGAGGTCATCTTACACTGAAAAGCCAGTTTTAGGGAAAAGAATTAGATAAAAGGAAAGCAAACAACAACTGAAGGTGTATGTGAAAGATATAATTATGGATTTGATTGATTATTCAGATGACCATTGTGATGAAAACTGGGCAGTTACATCTGAAGGAAGACAATCCAGTAGACTGGCAAATTTATAAGGGCAATTAGTCTGTATGGTGAATAAAACTGGTAGCGCAGGAGTTAGATATATTTTCTAGATGAAGAATGTGGGTTGAACCATTCAAAGAAACCAACATCAAACGTGTCATCAAAAGCTATAAAATAGAGGTGCTTTAGAAATTATTTTTAAGGCAAAAGTGGAACTGTAGCTCAAGTGGTAGAGTGTTAACCTTGAGCAAAAAGAAGCTCCAGCACAGTGCCTACCGAGGCCCTGAGTTCAAACCATAGGACTGGGAGAAAAATGAGAAAGAAAAGAGAATGCTTGAGTGTGAACAATACTGAAATACATTGCATCTGTGAATGAACATTTAAAAAAGGAAAGTCACTGAGAGCCGTTGAATAATAAGGGGAAATGGAGATTGGGGCATGGAAAACAGAAAGCAAGTGAGAAGTTCAGTATGCTTCAAGTACAGTATATGCATATGTGAAATACTACAAACCCCTTGGGACAATTAGCATACACGAAGGGAAAAAAGTCAATGAATGACAGCAATAGAAAACAGGTTCTTGTAGAGGTAGGTGAAGTAGGGAGAGTGAGAGAGAAAGATAAGATGCAGAAGGATGAATATGGTCAAAATGTTTATATGTTTATATGGGGGGAAATGTTTAGACTGGTTTAGAAAGGGGAAGGAAGGATGGGTCCAATCATGTTACATTCTATGAGTATCCAGACATGTCAAAATAGAAGTAGGGAAAGAAAAAGGAATTCCAAAGAGAATTTTCTCAGCTAAAGTCATATGTGTAATAAATGAAGAATTTCACTGGGAGTCAAAATATTCGACTGTGGGATACACACGTTTGCAATCTGGGCAAGCAAAGACCTGAAGTTGGGAGGAGTCCATGAAAATTTTGGCAAGGACCATGTTATTGATTCTGAGTATTAAGTATAGATTGTGTATATAACTCTAAACCAAATCAAAGGCTGTCTTACTGTGAACCTATAATTACTATTCTTTTAATTTATGATATCAGGTTGCCAAAGCTCAGTTATAAACACAGAAAAGGATCAGTCATCATTTGAAAGCTTTGGAGAAGATGTTATAAGGATGAGTACAAGTGGTAATAGACTTGGGATAGGAAGTTAAAGGTTGAGCAAGTTCTCACAGGATCCTAGAGGTGTTTCTTTCCTATTAGTATTCCTTCATGAATAAAAGGATTAAAGCAAGAAATGTGGCCTTAACAAAGTCAAGTAATGAATTAGTTTTAGAAGCCAGGCGGTGGTGGTTCATAGCTAGAATCATAGCTCTTGGGAAGACAAAGACTGGAGAATCTTAGTTCCAGGACAGCCTGTGCAGAAAAGTTTGTGAGATCCTTTTCTTAATCTATTGCTGGACATACCAGCCTGGACCTGTCGCTGTACCAGGTGAGCTCAGGTGGAATTGTGGGTGACTCTATCTCACATACCTGATCCCAGTGACAACCGGAAGCCTAAAAGATGGTGGCTCAGGCACCAGCCAGGATGGAAAGCAAGACCTGTATCCTCGAACTAATCAGTGAAAAATCATACCACTACAGGCATGGCTCAGTGCTAGGTAAGCATGAGTTCTTAATTTATTTTCTTAATTTCAAACCCCAAATAGTCAATTTACAAAATTATATATCACCTGTTCTTCATGGAATTGTCTTTTATATATTTTGCAAATTACAATGTGTATTTTTCCTTGTCCTTTTTTTCTTCCTTCCTTCCTTCCTTCCCTGCCTTCTTTCTTTCTCTTTCTTCCTTCCTTCCTCTTCTTTCCTTCCCTTCCTCCCTTCTCTTTCTTTCCTTCCTAGCCCTTCCTTCCTTCTTTCCTTCTCTTTCCTTCTTTCTTTCATTTCTTTCTTTCCTTCCTTCCTTCCTTTCTTTCTCTTTCTTTCTTTCTTTCTCTCCTTCCTTCCTTCCTTCCTTCCTTCCTTCCTTCCTTCCTTTCTTTCTTTCTTTCTTTCTTTCTTTCTTTCTTTCTTTCTTTCT
>NW_012267248.1:8826713-8865904 GCF_000151885.1 Dipodomys ordii | reverse complement strand
CTTCCTTCCTTCCTTTCTTTCTTTCTTTCTTTCTTTCTTTCTTTCTTTCTTTCTTTCTTTCTTTCTTTCTTTCTTTCTTTCTTTCTTTCTTTCTTTTTGTGCTCGTCCTGGGGCTATTCTCAAAGTTAGAGCTCTACCACTAAGCCATAGCTTTCTGGCTTCTCTGGTTGTTAATTGGAGATAAGTGTCTCGTGAAAATTTCTGTCCCAACTGGCTTTAAATTATCATCTTCAGATCTCAGGCTCCTGAGTAGCTAGGATTACAAGTATGAACTACCAGTGCCTGGCATCATATGTTTCTGTTTAAACATATTACAAGTATATATAGACAATTTATAAATTGTCAGGGAGATTAGAGCATGGAGACTGTAGAAAACTTAGTTCTTTCAAGTTACCATTTATAAAGCCTCAAATACATGATGGATCCAATGAAAAAGAGCAAAGAGAAATAAAGGTAGAAAGATGAGAGAAAGTTGCTGAAGAACACATGTCTCTCCTTTAAAATAATCACCCTGGAAAACTTCTCAGCTTTTCTCCCTTTTGTTAAGCTTGGCAATGAGATACTCACCCACTGTAGATATTGGCAATGAATATCAGAAAGCTAATACTTGCGGTTTGGGGGGTGGGGTGGAGATAGGTCAAAGGAGGGGTAGACAAATGGAGAGGGGAAGAGTAGAAGAATAATATTCAATGTATATCCTATGACACTAGGAAAACTGAGGGGAATATGTTATATTGAAGAAATAAGTGAGAAAAGATAAAAGGCGATTTGATCAAGATACATTGTACTAACATATTGATACACAGAATTGTAACCTGTTTGTACAATCACTGAAGATAATAAAATATAATTTTACAAATGAGTAACATAAATCATATTTGATTCAGATAGTATCTGTTGTTGGAAGCTTGGAAATACTAATGAAGCAAAAGGAGGAAGTCTAATTTTCAGAACAGAACTGAATCTTCACCTTGGGAAAGTGTCTTTGAGATCTAAACTTTTTTGATAAAGAACTGGTCAGATCTGTGGCATCACTGATGATTCTAGCACACATTTTCTGTCACAGTTTCCTCCTGCTACTCATGTGCCATGTTTCAGTAAAAACAACCACATTTTGATATGATTTTTCTTTTACAGATACCATGCAGATAGTTACAACAGATAACTCTGAAGACCAAGTGGTTATATAAAGTGACACATTTTTATATATCTGATTATTGTAAATCACAAAGATGAGCCAGGATTTCCATCCATTATTACCATCCATTATTACCTTAAATCTTTTCTGTAGCTCCTTGAGACAGTCAAATAAATGTGACTATCAGGAAGATGACTTTTTTTCTTCTAAGACAGCAGGGGTGGTAAGAATCAAAGACAATACGTGATCACCATTTCCTCAGAAGCAAATGGCAGCTCTCTCTGTTCACAAAACAGCAAGGAAAGAGACCAGAGGGAGAGAGAACCAGAATTCTTTAAGATGTCTTATTTTTTAATCAATGCTTATATAATTCTTCATGGCAATGCTAGAGTACAAACAATTTTCACAGTTTTACCAAAAGCAGAAATTATTAGATCACTGTTTTTTCATATTGCTAATAATGACTTTTAAAACATGCAAACACTGACGTTGGAGTCATTCAAATCTACATACAAATGGCCACATTTTTACTCTCTGAATGTCACAGATCCTTCCCAGTGAAGTAGAAATACTGAACTAATCCACACAATGGCTGGCTTTTAAATAAAAATCAAGATTCAATATGAAAGTGATTTGTCAATGTCATGGCATCTTAGCCGAGTCTTCTCATTCTAGTTTCATAGTGACTTCTACAAAGAACATTTTCCTGATGGATATTAAAATACCAGTAAGTTTGTCCTATCTGTCTGTCTATTTATCTACCTACCTACCTACCTACCTACTTATCTGTCTGTCTCCATCTATCTACCTATTAATCTACCACTTTTTTTCTTGGTACAAGGCCTTGAACTCATACCCTGAGTACTGTCCCTTAGTTTTTTTGCTCAAGGCTATATACCACTTAATCCATACCTCCATTTCTGTTTCTTTGGTGGTTTATTGGAGGTAAGTGTCTCAAAGACTTTTCTACCAAGGCTAACATTGAATCCCAATCCTCAGATCTCAGCCTCTTGAGTAGCTAGTATTGAAGGTGTGAGCCACCAGTGACTGGCAGTTTTTCAATGTTTTTATGTAGAATTATCTAATATTTACATTAAATTATCTGGCTTAACTAAATAGTTCTTCAAATGACTTTACAAAGTATTAGCTTTTAAAATATCCAGATTGCAGAAACCCATGGAGTAATTGAATTTTAATGTTTTTAGCCAGTGAAAAAAATAATGCACATACTTAATGTGAACAGGTAATACACTAAATATCTTCAATCATACTTTAGTTTTTACTTCTTGTTTTAAAATGAGTCCTTGCTTTTAAGCTATTTTCTCAGTCATTAATTTGCATGATGTATTGTATTTCTCTCTCCAGCAGACCACTGTCTCTTCTCAGTTTCTCACAGTGTTCTAGCCACTTACATTGTATAAGAGTCAAGAGACTGGATTGCACTGAATCTCTACAGCTTTGGAGAACATACAACAGTCATTTTTGACTTATTTCCTTCATCCATTCTTTGTTTTTATGTCTCCTTTTTTCATATATTCTTATTTTCTAGTCCAACCTTTCAGTTATCTTTGCTATGTTGAACGCTAGCATTTCCATTACGGCTTTCTTATTTAGTCAGCTCTATCCTCTGAGATTCTGTCCACAAAGGTAAAAGAAGAACAAATTTAGGTGACAAAGAGGATATAAGTCCTATATGTCTTCCTAATAGATGTTTGGAATACATTTCCTTCAATTCAAAACCTGGAAAATTAAATATAGGCCTCCTTTTGAGATTATTTCACACACACATAGAGAACCCTCTTGTACCCATTAGAAAAGTTTGTTTGTGAAGTCTTCTTACGCAACTAGCACCATGTGGGAAGAAAGAGAGGATTAAGAACATCATAATAGGCACAAAAATAGGGCCAATTTTCACATTACAGAGCTAAATTGGAAAGGAAGGAAATAAAGACATCAGTGGATAAAATTAATGTAATTGGAGAATACTGTAGTCAAAGTAGTTTGTTTGCTCTAATCTTGTACATGATATAAAAATGTTGTTGCAAATGGACCCCAGCTGCAAGTAATCACAGTCAGAGGCTAAATGAAATCAACAATGATGATCTGGTAGAGAGGCGAATGCCCATATAGCTTTTCTTGTGTATAGCTTTTCTTGGAGGAAAATAGACAACAGTCCATGATTAATCCATGAAAAACACATTGCAGCTCCGCAAATTCATGTGCCCATCCTGAAGGAACTGAAATGAAGAGAGCCAATTGTTTCTAGTTCTACAGTTCTTTTACTTAAAGCTTTACTTTTTCTTCACTAAATTGCTGAGATACCAACCTTGACTATATGGTCAGTCTCATCATCAAAAGAGCACTTAGTATCAATGTCCTTGTAAATCTCTTCACACACACATACACACAGAGAGAGAGACAGAGACAGAGACAGAGAGACAGAGAGAGAAAGAGAGAAAGTGAGAGATAGAAACAAAAAGGGACTCTATTCCTCTGTGTTCCAAATATTGTATAACTTAATAGTTTTTAGTTTCTATGTTGAACTTCAATTTTCTACCAAAATAAAATAACAAAGCATCACTACCAGTAACAATAGCACACACATGTGTACACACAGACACACGTGAGAGAGGTGCTCCAAATATTGTGTAACTTAATGGTTTTATAATGTATATTTGTAAAATTCTCTTTAATTTGCTATTAAACATAAAAGAATAAGAAAACATCACTTGCCAGTAACAATAGCACACACATGTGTACACACACTCACACACACATACACAACACACACTCATTCAAGAGAGGAGAGTAAGTCTAATATTCTTCTTTGAAATATCAGTGTTGCATTTATTAAAGCATTGGTTAACTTTAATTGTGAACATCTTATAAATAAATGATCAAAGGAATTATTATTATTTAATTCCTAAATGTACCTCAAATGCCTGTGTAGTAAATAGTTGGTTACCAGGGTCTAGGTGTATGGGAGACAGTGAAGCCTTGAGGAGGTGGAACCAATAAGAAAGAATTAGGTGGCTTGGCTTTAACAGGGTTCTTAGATCCATGCCCCATCTTCTCTTTTTGCTTTCTGGCTGCCATGGGTGAGCAGCTTTGCTCTACCAAGTGCTCCTCATGACCATGTGCTGACCTGAACCTGCCACAGGTTCAATAGCAACCAAGCCCAGTGACTATAGGTAAAAACACTCAAAACCACGAGCCCAAGCAAACATTTCCTCCTTTGGAGTTAGGTACTTTCCACAGAGATGGAAAACTTACATTCCCCTTCTCATCTCAGGAAAACTTGTTGTCATTGGAATGACCTCCACAGAAGAGTGGATGGTTTACCCCAGACAACAGCTGGGTAATCCCTTCTTGAATGATTTTTCTTTCTGTTTGCATAAAGAGGCGTCTTTGATCATCACAGGTAAGCAATACTCAAGCAGCTAGTGCCAAACCATTTTGATCAATACAGCTTTGCATTTTTAAATTAAATAGTGTTTTGCTACTCCACAAGTTTTAAATTTGATTGCTGCAAAAATTCATTTGATTTTGATGGAGAATGTTTTGGGAGATATCAACCTTGTAATAATACTTATCAATAATATTCCAATCCTTTAATCTGGGATTTCTTGCCATTTATTTAGATACTCTTTTTTGGGGGGGAGAGGGGGACGTCTGGTTGTGGGGCCTGAACTTTGGGCCTGGGCACTGTCCCTGAGCTCTTCAGCTCAAGGCTAGTGCTCTACCATTTGAGCCACAGCGCCACTTCCGGCTTTTTTCTTTTTGTTTATGTGGTGCTGAGGAATCAAACCCAGGGCTTCAGGCATGCAAGGCAAGCACTCTACCACTGAGCCACCTTCCCAGCCCAAAGATCCTCTTTAATTTTTAAGTCTTTTATAGCTATATTGTCCATATCCTTCAGCTCCTTGATTTGTTCATTGTTAGTGTGTAGAAATACTATAGACTTTTAGATTTTGACTGAATCTTTTGAGTTTGCTCATTAGTTCTATCATTTGGTAGAATCTTTAGTATTTCCTGCAAACAGAAAAGATATGACTTCTTCCTTTTAATTTGGGTACCTCTTATTTCTTCTTGTTATCTACTTTCTCTGGGAGAGCAATAATGAAAAAATGGCATCCTTGTCTTATGCTTGGTATTAAAAAGAATTCAGTTGCGTACGATATAAGCTATAGGAGTGTCATCTATGCCATCATTTGTGTTGTTCTTTCTTTGTATGTCTGTTTAGTTTTTATCATAAACATGTTTAATCTTAACAAAGCACTTTCTACATCTCTTGTGATTCTTAGTTTGTCTTTTCTTCTTTTAAGATATCACATTCATTTAATTTTTCATATGTTGAACCACCCTTGCCTTTCAGGAATAATTATGTGGTATGACTCTATACACTGTTCAATTTGTTTAACCAGAATTGGCTGACACTTTATATTTATTAGAGTTATTGACCTATAATTTTCTTTATTCCAATCAAAGTTTTTCAGTTGTGATTTATTTTAAATAAAAAGGAACTCTCCGAGAATATATGTGTCTTTGATGAACAGAAGCTAAAATCATAAGCAGAAATGTCTCTCAATTTACATGTGAATATTTTCAAAGCAGAATTACACTTTTACATGATAAAAAAAGATTGTGACCAGAATTCAGTCCATCACAATTTAATTTTTGATTTAAAGTAGGTGTATGTCAAGTTCTTAGCTACACCTTTTCGTATTTCCTGATTTGGCAGTCTCTGCCCTAAAATCAAATTCATTTCAATAAATATAGGATAAACCTCCTATGGTTAACCAGAAAAAAATTTTAACTTAACATTAGTGAAAATCTTATGATTGTTTGCTGGTACTGGGGTTTAAACACAGGTCCTCACATTCTTGCTTGGGTTTTTCCCACAAGCTAGTGATCTACCACTTGAGCCATACCTCCACTCCTGACTTTTTGCTGGGATAGTTGGAGACTAGAGATTCACACAGACTTTCCTGCCTGGGCTGACTTGGACCTGCATTCCTCAGATCTCAGCCTCTGGAATATCTATGATTACAGGTCTGAGCCACTAGCATCCTGCTCAGAGTTTCACGTTTAATCCAGGAATTATCAGTGGCCTGGAATAAAGATACAAGGTCATGTAAATCATTACACAAAGCTGACCAAACACATTATAAGCAACTAGAAAGTGTGCTCACTTGCTGAGCCAAAACATTTTTACATGTCAACTACCAATGCATAGTTCACTGTAGTCTGTTTTCTTCACAGCTCAATATAGTTTGTATCTTACATTCTATTTCAATTTGTCCTAGCAATCACAAAACATAGAACATAGGAAACATGTGAAGATAGAGGAATAAACCAGTGTTGAAAATCTGAAAAACAAGCTTGCTTAGAGTTGACAAATTATAATTTGAGCAAGAAATTACTTCCATATTGGAATCTGTCACTTAGTTTTTGAACTTAAACTTTACTATCAAGTTTATTATTTTTCATATTTTAATAGTATCAGTTGTCGAAGAGGATTTCCTTTTGATATATCCATATGTGACATATCCATATGTGCAGATAATGTCATTTGTTTGCCTAATAGAAGAGGTTAACTTCTTGAAGAACGCAGAACGATAGACAGAAATAACAGAAACAAAGAGAAAATGGTATTTGCAGAATTCACTCCCTCAAAATCTTGCACTAGAGGGACTAGATTTAAAAATTTGTAAGAAGGAGAAAAATTTGAATTCATAAAACTTACATTATTATGTATTTTGCATCTAGTTTCTTTACCATTCAATTCTGGAAGCTATTCCTTAATACTTCATCTTAGATTTAAGACCAATATCAGCGGCATTAGAAGGCCAGCAACCAAGATGATATCATCCTCCAATGTCATTGAGTAAATGACTTTCCTAAGGTTAACAGTTGTGGAATGAGGCTACAATTTCTACCTTATAAGGATGGTTGAGCCATAAACCAAAGAGTATAAAAATTCTGTAAACACTAACTGCTTTGTATTATTGTCAAAGGTCTTATCACATGTCATGATGTGAAAATAATAGTATTCATCCTCTAATTGTCTGGGAAGAAGGTTAGAGTCCTGAGCTTGATGGAAACATGAGATGTGGCCATTTAGCTTGATTTGAACAGAATTATTTAAATGTACTGAAGCTCAACCTATGACTATGAAATCTAATACACAGAATAATACTTCAACTACAAAGAAGAAATCTGATGAATTTCCAAGTGGGTTATATTGAAGTCTTGTGTTTTTATGCCCGTAAATATTATCAATTAATAAGCAAAGAAATAATAAAATCACTCAACTTGTAAACAGCAAATTATTATTTCTACATCCTAGAAAAACATGATGCCTATTATTGTCATGTAAAATTGCTGTCTATAAAAAAATCTTAAATTTTTTGACCGAAAGCAAATTATACTGTCCCTTATACAATGTAATATGTGGAAATTTTTAAATGAGAAAGTATGGTCTATGTGAATAAAGTATTTAAAAAAAAAGCCCTGTTTTCACTGTATTTGATGTTGGTATAATTTGCAGGGGGGGGGGAAGGAAAAAACAAATTGTTTAAATAGGGATACACGTTGACCCATTGCAACAATGAGATGTACAAGACATGATGTTGAAAAACAAACTTTACAATTTAGGTGGGGGCGGAAGGAGGGGGGGGAGTGTAGTAGTGAGATGGGAGGGAAGGGATGGTAGGGGAAAAACAAAGGAGGAGGCAACAATGCTTGACAAGAAATGTACTCATTACCTTGCTCATGTAATTGTAACCCCTCTGTACAGAATTTTCACAATAAAAACATTTTAAAAAATCTTCAAAATAAACAGCATACAATATAGTGAACAACACTAAATAATTTACTTTAAGAAGAAAAGAGACAATCAGATTTTCCTGAAATATATATTTAGCTTAAATTATTTATAAAGAAGGAGGTGGTTCTAGATATTTTTAAATAGGAAGGAAGAAAAATTGTAACTAGCAACTGGCTAAAATGTTTCAAATAATGAAATTGTCTATAGTTGTCTGGGAAGCAGTAAACATTCATTACAAGAATATACTTATAATTAAAATAAAAATAAAAATTTTTTATAGATACCTGAATCCAGATATGAAGTTACAAATCATGATCACTGTATACAATTCTGCATAATAAAAGGACATCTAGAAGTCCTTTTTTGAACCACTACTGTTTTGAAATTTGTCTGGCTGCACTTGTTTCTGCCTGATTGCACTTAACTTGGCCAAATAGAATGCTAATATATTTTTAATCACCTGAGTAGCAGATTATATAATTAGTCCAAGACCATTTCATACGAGTTATTGATATCACCTTATACTATTCATCCAAATTTCATTGTCCCACATTCTTATCTGGTATATATACTAAATATATATTTATAAATACACTCATATATACATATATATATAATGTTAACAACTTAAAAATGAAAAATGCACTGGAATTTTTATTCTTTCAGCAATGACATGATATAAAGTCATGCTTTATTCACATTTCTTCCCTGCTATAAAATGAAACAATTCTCTGTTTCTTTGTCTTCTGTATCCCATCAATAATATCTTTGTATTTAGAAATGTTCTTGATCTTCAAAAAAGTTATTGATTGAAAAGAAAACATCACTAATTGGATTCAGCAAGATAAACTAATTGTAACTGAAAAATACTACATAGACAAGTATACAGATACAAAGATTATCCATTGAAAATGACTTGTTTCTATAGTTATCATCTGTAACATTCTTTCTGTCAGTTGAAGATAATCTAAACTTATAGTGTGGCAGCCAAAATTCACTAAACCATAGCAATTGTCTAATAGGTGACCATAGAGTTCCATAGGCTCTCAAGAAGTAGCGAGAAAGAGATTACACATAGTCCCTGTAACATTTTTATCTAGTACTTATATCACAAATAATTTTTGGAAATTAGATGATTAGTAAGAGTGCATATTAAGCCTTTATTCGAAGAAGATCTTTGCCTCAGTTTAAATCTATAAACTTAATTTGTCCTATAATTGTTGAGTAGAAGCTCTTTTTATTTGTTAAACTAACATTTTGGAAATAGTCAGATTGTAAGCAGGTAAAAATTAGTAAACATTGCTGTTTTCCTTTTCTTTCTACTCTCTTCTCCTCCCCCACGTCTCCCCCCAGACAGGGTAATTTAATAAATAATAGAAAATTTAAGTATCAGCATCTAAAAAGTTCAAAATATTCTACATGCATTCAATAATAATGATGACACTTGTAAAATGCCAGCGATTCATCACTAATCTCATCATGGTAGTTGCTTTGCTTTGTAAGGCTGCTCCATGCCATCCTGCCACTTGCATACTACCCCGCCCCCAACTCACCCCCCACAAGATAGCATCACTGAGCATTGGAATCTATCAGACACCCATGGCAAACTGGAGTAGAATCAGACATGAGTAGTTGGGATCATTTCAGAAACGTTCTAGTCCCCAGCTTCAAAATTTTCTCACCTGAAATTGTGATTCAGAGACTGCACGTTGTTAAAAGCAAAATGGGGAGGGTTTTAAGATGTCAGGTGAAAGGAGTTGGTATTGTGTCTTTTCAAACTTGGTTCTCAGATTCCAGAAGCTTCAGAAACCCTACGTTAAGGTCATCAGAAGTTGAAATGGCAATGGACACTCATTGGTCAACACATCTGTGACTATTAAAATTATAATTTTCAATTGGTGCCATTTTCCTAGGATGTGGCAACATGGTGATGACAATTCAGGCTTCTTGATATTTCCATTTGTTTACCCTTTTATTATTTTGCATTATCTCAGTTTAAGGATCCACAATTTTAATATGTGAATGAGAGATTAAGTTTTCTTTGGCACACAAAGCAGGACCCCCAACTATGAGCATATAAAGAACTTTAAAAAAAAGAGGGAAAACAAAACAAAAATAAGTGACACAGCATTTAGAAAATTCTAGATACTTCACAGTGCAACATATAAAAAATGTGAGAAAAGTATTATTTCTTTTAATCTTGAAGATTTGAAAATACTTTGTAAAGCAATTTCAGAAATCAACAACTAGATTTTTTTCTGACATTTTAAAAGAATTACTGCCTTAAGAAGGAAGCAGGTTTAGTTTTTCAGTGACACAGAAAACTCCTATCATTTTCACTTTGTTCCAAAATTATATTAATGGAGTTTTCGTCATGGGAATAAATTAAAATGGGACATACGGCATATGGAACGTGATGGTATTTCTGCACCATGCGATTTACAGGAAAACAATCTCCTTTAGATCCTATTGGTGACCAAGTGGCTGACAAGAGACCACCCGGAGGCTGTGTGGAACTTAGCAGCAAATGGGTTCATTCATGAAGAAGCATGTGATTGATAAGAGATTTTGTTTAGGATTCTTCAGAACAATTTTATGAAAGGACTACTTATGTTTAGATTAGAACAGTCCTTTCAGACAGACAGACTGCAGAAACTATTTAAGTCCTGGAGTTTTCTCTAAAAAGCATAAGTTAATAACAGAGAGAGAGAGAGACAGACAGACAGACAGACAGACACAGACAGACAGAGACAGAGACAGAGAGACAGACACAGAGATAGACACAGAGACAGACACAGAGAGAGACAGAGAGAAGGAAACAGAGACAGTGGCAGAGACAGAGACAGAGAAAGAAAGAGAAAGAGAAGAAGAAAGAGAAAGGCAGCCTTCATAATCATCTTTTATTCCCTTTCTGTACTGATGTTTGAGTTAGGGATTAGAAGCTATCCCTTAGCTTTTTCTGCTCAATGCTAGTGCTCTGCTTCTTGAGCCACAGCTCCACTTCCAGCTTCTGCTGTTTAAATTGGAGATAAGAGTCTCATGGTCTTTTCTGCCGGGGTTGGCTTTGAACCTTGATCTTCAGATGTCAGCCTCCTGAGTAGATAGGATTACAGGCCTGAGCCGTCAGCATCTACCTCGTAATCATATTCTTTTAATATTCATCATCCACTCTTTTATCTACATGTACTCTAATAAGGAAAGTTAAAATGTTTCTAAGCACACATCACAGTTTTGAACAAGTCACTTTCAGGTACAATTATATTCAGGCAATATTAAAATATACAAATTGGCATTGAAATATTTATATTGCATGAGTTTATAAATTTTAGAAGAGTAGAATGTATATTTTTGAAATGTTTCCAAGATTTAGAAGATTGTTTCAATTTTTATTCTGGGCAGTGTTCCCGCTAGCAATTCAAATTATGATGTGAAGCTACCTATATAAAACCAAAGTACATAATTTTTTTTAAACTCAAAGCACCCATAAATTAGAATCTCTTCCATTTGTCCTTTTGAGGTATTCTAAGGACAGAGACGAATTACCAAAGGTTGCGATCTTTGGTTGATTACAGCTCAGCCTTAATTTGACTTAAAAATTGTAACAGAAAGAATTGTGAGATTGCACATTCATCTAGCAAGACGCTGAATAAATATATTGCATACACGGTTGGGGAGTATGACATAGAAGGAACAAAAAGGCTGAGATGAAGAACGTTTTCAGTTAACATTCCTATATTCAACAAGTCTCAAATCGGTCATTTTTCTGCTTCTGTAAAATGTGTGCTGCTAGCTACAGTACTTTAAGGGAAACCAAACCACCCATTGGAGATAATTATCAGGATTATTTTCCTCTTCCATTTTTTTCTGCTTTTCTACACAGATTCTTTTTTTTTTTAAAAATAACAGTTTCACAATAGACTTCTGAAAGCAGGCATTGATGGGCTAGCAATCATACAAGAGAGAGAATTGCAATACAGAAGAATCTGGGAAAGAGCAGGTCAAAGGAAGCCTGAGTGAAAGACAGGAAGAGAGGATGCAGGGACAGAAGCTTCTCTGGATAAATCTACGAGGAAATCGCAGTGAGGCGCTCAGCCAACTGCCATATGCCCTGACAAGGATACCAACAGCCGCAGCGAGCCCAGGGAGCGCTTTCCACATTAGCCCCTCACCCAGCAGTGCTAGAAACTCATTTAGCCCCATGCTGGACTTTCATTAGGCCAGTCTCGCATCAGATGGTCCTGTGTTTTGGCTCAGGCGCGGTGTGGCCCTTTACTGGGGGGAGGCGGCCGCAATCTCTGCCCAGCAGGAGCCAGGATTGGAGTGCTCACCCCAACAGATGCCAAGGTGCACCAAAGGTGGCTAGTGGCCAAAGGGCCTGATTCAATTGCATCTTTTATGCTGGCATTTTTGTGGCACAAAAAATCTTCGGAAAAGAGGGGAAATCTTTTAGATCTTTCAAATTTATTTTGATCTTGACTTTTACTGAAAAAAAGATGGAGACAGAAAAATAGAAAAAGAAGAAAAAAGAAATTCAGGAAGCTGAAAGCAAAGAGAAAATGTCAGAAATTTTCATTTAGAGTTGAGCTGATATTGCTTTTCTTTTTTTTTCTTTTCTTTCTTTTTTTTTAACCTCAGGACTGTAATAAAAAGTCAACGAAGCAGGGGATGTCAATATATTCTAATAGCAAAGATGGGAAATTTTAGAGGGTTTTCTTTTCTTCTTTGCAGGAAAGCTAAATTAAAATTTACAGAAATGGAGAAATAGTTTTAACATCTAGTGGAGGATTTTGCAGAAATCAGATAGAGGTGTTTCTTAGAAAATGAAACTGAAATGAGAGTAGTGGTACAGGCTGTGGTTTTGAGGGGGAGAAAAAGAAATTTCAAAATTCCATTAGCTCATTTATTTTAAATTGCTAATCAAGGAATATAGTCCATCAAGAAATACAGTCAAAAGAAAAGATAGAACCTGGCTAAGAGTAATACTTTTCTGTAAGCAGTTCAAGGAGGAAAATCATGTTAAATATTTGAAACACTCATTTTTTAAAAGCTTGAGCTATGTTACTCTACTTTGTTCTTTGAACTTTTCACATAAATATAATAGAACCCAAAATAACATTGTTTTGATCACTTGAAATTTGTATACATTACCAAATGAACAAAAAGATTTGAAGAGACATTGTGTTTGTATTCTTTTATTTGATTCAATTATCTATTCACAATAAGTGTTTTATTCCTTCATTTCAGTCAGATTATTTTCATTATTAACTATAAGTTCCCATCTCAGTGTACTGTTTTAAATAATAGGTAACCAAGTTATTTTACACTGATACGCTTTTCAGTGAGTATTCTAGAAATGGATATTTCTGTTAATCAAAAGCAGCAGATGGAAAGGCAGAAGAACTTTGGTAATATCACAGTATTTCCAAATGGAAACCTCTATTTATCATGTTCTTAGAAGAATTTGATAAAACGTTCATAAATTACACCATAGTCTAAAGCAGCTGTGAAAGTATCCTAAACCCTGAACATCAGACAACAAATCAGAGGAAGGGTGGGGGGGGGTAGTTGTCAGTTTTCATCTTTTTAGAGATGACTGACAGATCATTGTGAAAGCACTCCATTCTTCCTCGCCTTCTCTTGGATGAAGTTGCAGATATCCTTAGGTCAATGGACCGTAGGGATCTTTCTTGGTGCAGTGAATCCCTTTATAGTGCATTTCTCTCCAGGCATCTAGATTCCTGTTTGTCAATGACACGTGGCTTCTGGTCCACTTCATCATCCATTTTTTTTTTGTCAGTTTGTAGACACAATAGGGAACATCACAGGAAATAGTTCCTTTCACTGAGTTTTTCTTTTGTTAAAAACAAGGAAATATTGGCATTTTCATATATTCTTTCATTATTCAAACTGCAACATTATTTGCAAGAGGCAATCTATTTTTATTAAAGGTTACTGGTGCACAGAAAATTACAGGATTGCTTTTTAAGGGGAAAAAATCATGACAGATGTGCAACTGACTACGGTATAAACCTAAAACCCAATCTAAAATACATCAGAAGGTGAAATTTGTCAACATTGGAAGTACTCCTGATATAGGTAGTATGAGTATGTGTGAAAATAATCACTAAAGCTCACAGTAGTTCTTGCTGACTATATGTCTTAGGTGCATTTTCCATCGTTGTTGTTTGGGATAATGGGCTTGCTGTGGTTAGCAAATTGGGCCAAGTCTCTTTAATGCACCACAGGTATTAGGAAGTTGAATGCACATGGAGAGACCAAGCAGGTGGGTTGTGTTGAAGCGCCACCTACTGAAACATCAAATTCTCCAGCCCTATGTTCTCAGAGTTGCCTTTTACTAAAGCATTGGTTAAACTGGTTCAGGGTAAAAAAAAAATAAAAAATAAAAATTCCAGTACAGATGAAATACTATTTTTGGCAAGCAGGACTCTAGAAGTGTGTCAGCTTCCAACTTCACTGATTACAGCAGTTTGTCCACATGGGTACGTTTGTGATCTCTCTTTGTTAAAGAGGAATCTAAACCAGAAAAGAAGATGCCATTTGCATGTTCATAAACTGGGTCACTTATTAGTGTACGGAAAGAAAGGAGAAGAAAGAGGAGAAAAGGGCAGGTTTTGGTGCAATTTACCTACGAGTGAGATTTTATTCAGAATGAAGTAAATTTCAGGGTTTTTTTTTTAACCATGCAGTCTCACAGAGGACACACACACACAGACATATGCATGCTACCATAGGAAGTTATGAATGGATAACATTTATCTTAATGGAGATGATTAGCACTTACATAGAGTTACATGCACACTTTTTTGTTGTCTTTTCCAATCTACTCTTTATCTTCCTATTTAAAGTAACCAAAGGAAAAATAAGAGCTGAAGGAGATTGAGGCCATTTTCCAAATGGCCAAGTATCTATGACCAAGAAAACAATCTTCCATAACTATTCTTATGATTGGTTGAAGTATTTTAGTAGATTTTAAAACAGAATTACATGATACATATCATGGAAATTTATGTAAAAATGTATCCCTTTTCTCCTATAAATTAGAATTGCTCTTGGTGAGAAAAATCATTAGGTGTGGTATAAAAACATATGAATATTTGTTGGTATAATTTAAGAGAGAGCTATTTTATTTTGCTCTTTTCTTGTGACTCCATTTTTAAAGTTACTGATGTAGCAAATCATTTCTCATGGAAGTATAGACTATCTATTTAAAGAATATACCACAGGCTAATTCTGACAGTGCTAATGTAATTTTCTGGACCAAAATAACTTATTTAATGTATTTCTTAAATAAGCAAAGTTCTCAGACCTGGTGTATTCTTAAAGCTTTCTTTTGTAAATATATTTTTGCATGATATATGTAGGAGTCATGTAAAAGTCTATATAAATAGGAGAGTCATTTATATGCTTACCTATTATAACAACAGATTTACATAGCCTTTCTTTGAGACTGTGGTGTTTTATTATGCCTACTTTAAAACTCATAAACCTCTAAAGAACATATCTTTTGTATCACCTATTAGGTCAATGACCATGACCCATCCATTACAGAAGATATTTAATTCCCAAAGTCAAAATCAAATCATATTAAGAAATTGGATGAAAGCCACAAATAAGAACACATTTTAGACATTAGCTTAACCTCCTCATCTATTATTTGTGTCATTATGTATTGTATCTGAATGGAAAAAAACAACAAAGTTTTGAAGATTAAAAATATGTATTCACATGTAACATTTTGGAGTATGTTCTAATTTATTTTTAAGGCACTGTCCTTAATCAGAATTGAAAGTTGCACCCTTAGGAATTATAACTCTAGTGAGAGCTGGGCCTTGCTTTTGTGGGCTCTACTAACTCATTTTGACTTAAAAAGAATGGGCAAAGAAATGAATTCCACATAAGAAACTTTCTCTCATTTCACAGCAGTATATGCTGTATAAATCTGCCCTTGCAAAAGAACACAGTGATGAAAATGTGTGTTTGCTTCAGATGATACCACCTAAGACCTAAAATAGCAGAGCATGGATGCACAAAAGGAATCATGAGCATATTGATAAAATGGATTTAGCTTCATCACCTCCTACAGCACCCCAAACACCACATCAGCGAATCAGTCATTCATGAGTCCAGCCCTTAGGCAGAATCCCCAGTAAATAAGCAGACCTTGCCCCTTGCTCCCGGGTCACAGGGCTTCAGCCTGGCTTGTCTACTGCAAAACACATTCACATTCCAAAGTGGAGAGCACATTGCTGCTACATTGTTCTAAGTTCCATACTGATAACTATTAGCAGCCCAAGGTGGCTGGTGCAAGCATGCAGGCCCTATGAGGCACATGCAAATTTGTGCGTAGTAGTCTAGTAGATAGATAAGGTTGATTGAGGAGAGTCTCTCTATATTAATTGATAAATTAAAATAATTGCACATTCTTTTTTTTTTTTTTGGCTGGTCTTGGGGCTTGAACTCTGGGCCTGGGCACTGTCCCTTAGCAATTCAGCTCAAGGCAAGTGCTCTACCACTTGAGCCAGAGTGCCACTTCCAGTTTTCTGGTGGTTTATTGGAGATAAGAGTTTCATGGATTTTCCTGCCCAGGCTGGCTTTGAACTAAGATCTTCAGATCTCAGCTTCCTGAATAGCTAGGATTACAGGTGTGAGCCACCAGCACCCAGCTAATTGCACATTCTTTACAAATCTCAATATTGGTTTACTTATACTATACTAAAAACCTATACTAAAAACTGTATGTAATCTGGACCATTAAGGAATGCTTTACATTTAAATAATATACTCTGGATTTTATTACAAGAAATCTGGGAGGATATGCTAAGGAATGTGTTTTTCCGTTCTTCCCCCCCAGAACGAAAATGTGATCTTTATCATTATTTGTCAGTAAACAGCCCCACCTCCTCCAACACCTTTGCTAACTTGTTTGTACACTATGATTCCCACCACATTGCCCAGTGTTCTCTCCAAGAGACTCATGTTAACTTTGTGAGACTCTACCAAGCTGTAGGTGAAGGTATTGAAATGAAGCCAAAGGATTAAGCATTTATGGAAGGACTCAAAGGAAAATTTACAGAAAGATGATCACACCAAACCAAATTCTGTATCTATACATGGATTTTAGATACCAGCATAAATAAAGGCTTATAGTTTTGCTGTCAGAAATTACTATTGAAAACTTAGTAATATTATCTAAAAGTGGGGCTCTACCTGTTGCAACAATGAGAAGTACAAGTTGTCATGTCCAAAACGAGCTTTACAACGTTGGTGCGGGGGGGGGGAAGGGGGGGAAGGAGAAAGATTGGGATTGGGGGGGAGGGGGGAGGCTGGGAAGGGATGTGAAGGGTAAACAAAAGGAGGAGGCTGCAATGCTTGGTAAGAAATGTACGCATTATCCTGCCCATGTAATTGTAACCCTCTGTACAGTATCTTCACAAATAAAATTAAAAAAAATATATACATCTCTTTTGACTGCATTCCTCTCCATCAGAATTTCCATATGTCCTCTCATTCATTTCTGCATTACATGTGCCAAACAACTCTATAAATAATAAAGCATTTTAGAAATGAGGAAATTGAAGATCAGAGAAATTAAATGTACTTAAAAATAAAGCATTGCAAAGTGACAATGTTCTTTCCAATATTTAAATTTGGGTATTTATGACAAAAAATTCCATGTTCCACATTAAATTATGTTGCATTAACTTTAAACACGGCATTGGTCTAGACTCTATTGGTTGCAAAACCCCTTGATATGAATATTTGGATTTTCATGCTTTGCAAACACAAGAATTTTCATACTAAAATAAAATCATAGTCTGGAGGTGTGGCTAAAGTAGTAGACTGAGCAAAGGTGAGCCACTGCTCCAATATTAGCAAACAAATAGTAAAATTGAAAATAAAATACATAAAATGAACTCACAAATATCTATCAAAGTAAATGACTTAGGTCTATATGTGTACTTAAATCATTTTAAAGATAAATCTTTACTTAAAAGTATAAATATTTATTCTAAACATTTAGACATTTTTGTAGTCTAATGAAAATATATTTTGTTGAAAACTAAATCTTTTGTATTTATAACTTAAGAAAGCTCTGTAACCGTTCAAAAACATATATGTATGTGTGTGTCTGTGTATATATATATATATATATATATATATATATATATGATACATTAACAAGTTGATAATCAGCCCAAATAGAAACCAATTTAGCATTTTTTCATAGTTATTAATATCAACTTCAAAGAAGCAACATCTAAATATTTGTCCAAAGTTTCCACTTTGGGTTCTAATTGTAGCCAGGTACCTTATAAAGCACTACAGTGGCCTAATTTCAAGCCTTAGACCTTATTAGTGAATAAATTTCTATATTTAGAACTTCATATTAGTACTTGATTCTTCACATACCTAATTTTTAATGCCAAGCCCTGATTTAGGTTCTTTAGTGAATATTTCAAAAAGCCAACTCATTCTTTCTGTAATTGGATTAAATTGTCTATTATAAATCATAAACCCGATAAGATATGCCAACACTGTTTATATAAAAGTTTAAGACCCTGAGTTAGCATAGTTTCATTGAAATTATTATTATAATGGTATGAAAAAATCCTGCAGTCATCATCAGTAATTGGTTGGGTTTATAAATTAGGTTACTAAATTAAGCAGATCAAAAATGATAGCAGTGATTTCTCGAATTAAGAAAACATACTTACAATAATCCTACTAGATTGACTGCACAAAAAATTGGCAGTCACCCTGGTTATCTGATAGATATTATTTTACTTTAAATGATGGTGGTGAGCTTAGAAAGCCCAAGCTCATCATCCCAGCTCTGATAGGCCAAGCCCAGCAATGCGGAGAAAGGCAGAGAACCTAGAATTTAGTGTCTGGTCTACATCACTCATGCCACTCTTGGTGGACTTTAAACTAGATAACTATCAGTATCATCTGCAGTAGTGTCTCTCATAGAACTATATTCATTGAGCCATGTAACTATTTATATTAAAACTCAACTCATCATAAATCAGGATGCAAACTGATTGGAGAACTAAATAACTTCCATGTGTATACAGATTTTGTGGTGTATAGATTCCATAGAAAAGATAATAGGTGAGTCAAATGAAGCTCTGTATTCTATTCAGGTAGTCTGATATCCCATCTCTCTACCTGGCTTTCCTATACTAGATGCAGTAAAGTTTTCAGTTGTTTCATACAAACAAAATTACATGCCCAACAGGAGACATTTCTAGCCAGATAGGATCATTGTAAATGGTTTGTTAAGTGGGAGAAGGTGTCAGAAGAATACAGTAAGAGAAGAATTAGATACATCTGACTCAAGACAGTGTCTGAGACTAAGTGGATTGAGGGAATCCTGGAGAAGACAGAGTCCACTTGGAGCAGGGACCTTTAGCTGCCCTCTCCCGTGGAGCACATCCTGTGCTTTGCTTTTGGAATTTCTTTCAGCCACTATCTTAAAGTGACCAAACATTGTCTTTCTCCTTCCTTTCCTTCTGTTCTTCCTCTTTTGGACTCTGAAATCAACAGAAAATAACAACAATTTGCATTGCTCAAAAAGCAAGTATAAGCCAGGGGCTGTAATCCTAGTTACTCAGAGGGTCGAGATCTGAGGTTCATGATTTGAAGGTAAGACTGGACAGGAAATTCCATGTCTCCAACTAACTACTAAAAGGATTGAAATTAAGCTGTGGCTCAAGTGGCAGAGTGCTATCTTTGAGCAAAAGAAGCCCAGGCACCCCGGCCCTGAGTTCAAGTCCCAAGACCGGGGGTGACAAAAAAAAGGCAGGTGGAGCGTTCAAGGAGGGTAACTGTAAGCAACACGTTTATCTAGAGCTCATAATTCCCCAAGATTGGAAAACTCACTGGAAAACAAAGGAAAAGGCTTCCCTGGGGATCTAATCTATCATGGGCACTGAATTATAAACTTGGTTTCTTCATTTAGAGTTAATACTTAGTTCAACATGAGAAAAGAATTTTTAGTCTACAAATTCTATGGAATGGCTCCTGTGTGAAGGTTTCCCTGATGTTCCCCAAGGAATGTAAGCTTTTCTCTCTCCATTTTGCTTCTAAAATAGGAAGTCCCATTTATAAGGTACTACTTTGTCTTGTGAACAAGGATTTCCCCAGTGCTTCACTTAATTGAAAGCTCATTGTGGGCTAGGCCCAGGATGTGTTCATCTATCCCTGTGGTTCAGGCTCCTCCTGGGAAAGACCTGTTTATTTATTACACATGTGTACAGAGGTTCTTTATTTCCCAGTCCTGTATCCTATGTACACTCAGCCACATTCCAACCTGCTCTGTGTGATTAGTTAGCAATTTCAGGAACTATTTACAATGGAGTCTGGCACATAGGAGACACTGTTACAATGTAAAAATAGAAAAACAATATTCTAATGTGGTTAGCAGATTTTTAAACTCCTGAGTTAATTATCTTGGGGTATTTCATATAGAACTTAATGGGTATTTAATAAAATAGAACAAAAAACAAATTAAGTTAAGTGCTTTCTTTTATTAATGCTTTCATCCTTCTAGGAACTAAGGAGAAAAACGAATATTCTAACATCCACAGAAAGAAGATAGGAAAATGGAATTTTCTTTTAAATGGAAGTCTTGCTTTTACCTATTACCTTTTATCACTTTTGTTTATACACATATATGTATACATATGTACATATCTCTATAAATCATACCATTTACATATATACATGTAAATGTATATATATTTACTACAGCGTTTAGATTCTATATATGTACACACATAATATATATCTATAAACAGTATATAGTGTATATATGTAGCATACACATACATATAATATATACATATAGAACATTTTTCTAACCTGTGAGATCAGTTGCATTAATTGAGAATATAGTTGAAGAAACTGAGTAATATCCATGTTTCAGAGTTAGAATTTCAACCCAGGCATTTTTTCTGTTTATCTCCTACCACTGTGCCACAGAAGGACCAGGCACTGATTGAATAAGGACATGGCTTTAGTATTAACTGTAATATTGGAGAGATGCACATTCTAGGGAGAGAATTACTTTGGCTCAGTTTGAAACTTGATTGAAGATATGATTAAGGTGCAGTTTGGGGAATGGGTAGCAATTTTTTTCCTCATAAAATACTATTTTGAATACTACAACATAAAGTTAGAAATTGGTCTGAACGCATAGCACCGGGAAAGAAGGATGAGAAGGACAAGAGATAAAGGAAGGTTGGATGGCAGGTGAAAACATTGATTGAAAGAATTAGTTCTGTGTTCCTAGATAGAAGGGGGACTTCTGTTCTACAATAGCCCGTTATGTAGCTTAAGAAGAAAAAAGAAGCTGGAAGGCTGCAGGCATAAAGCAATGGCTTTAGGAAGAAGGAAATGGTAGTTTCCCTGATTTGATTAGTGTGTGCTGTGTGCATGTCTGGAAATATCACACTCCACTCTATGAATATGTACTAAAAGTGAATATGTACTAAAAGTGAATATGTATATGTATGAAATGTGAAAAGGTTTTAAACCATTTTTTTAAAAAAAATAGAAAGGTGCCTCCTAGGATTTTTGGAAAATATAGTCTCTCCACCACTGGTTCTTATTCCTCAGCCCATGTACATAGAAACACTTCAATTCCATTGGCTTGACATAGCATTGATGGCAGAATATCTTACATTTCTTTATTCTGTCCAGGAGCTCAGCCTGAAGTGATTCCTGCTTTCACTGAGTCATTCATCCCTTCTGCAAAAACAGTGCGACCCTTCTATGAACATCTGACAAGGAGTCTTGAGGAAAACATAATTTTTTTCAAGATTCTTGTTTGTAAAGTAAAATACACTGTTAAACAAGTATGTCCCAGGAAGCATGGAAGAAATTCCATAGCAAATGAATATAGTAAGTCTTATAGTCTTGATGTAGAAAGGGGAGGGTGCTGATCAAGAGAATTTTGATGAAGGAGGTAATGTGAAATGGGGATTTGAACATAGGATGGTGTTGACTTGGAGTTGCTTTATGGCTCTGTGTGGTTATATCAGACCTGGCATAATTTTGTTGTTGTTGTTGTTGTTTTTGCCAGTCCAGGGGCTTGAACTCTGAACTTGGGTGCTGTCCTTGAGCTCGTTTTTGTTCAAGGCTAGTGCTCTATCACTGGAGCCACAGCACCACTTTTGGCTTTTTCTGTGATTAATTGGATATAGGGCCACAAGGACTTTCCTGCCCAGGCTCTGGCTTTAATGGCAATCTTCAGATCTCAGCCTACTGAACAGCTGGCATTATAAGTGTGAGCTACCAGCCACTTGCTGGTATATATGTAAGTATATAATTCAAATATAAGATTGGACTCTTTGCCTACCATATTGTTCAGTATGCATTTAAGTTTCAGAGCACCGATTAACTTAAGAAACATTGCTTAAGTGGGTACTAGGTTTTCAACTACCTAGCTGTTGAAAACATTTACTAAATGTAAATATAGGCAAGTCACTGGTTGCTTGTGCCTGTTATCTTAGATACTGAGGAAACTGAGATCTGAGAATTGTGGTTTGAAATGAGCCTGGGCAGGAAAACCTATGAGACTCTTATTTCCAATTAACCACCAAAAAGGTGGAAGTAAAGCTGTGGCTAAAGTGGTAGAGTGCTAGCCTTGAGGAAACAAAAAGCTTAGGTAAAGCACCAAGATCCTGAGTTCAAGCCCTAGGACTTGAACAACAACAACAACAAGAAATATAGTTATAAACAAACAGGTTCAATATTTAAGTATTAAAAAATTAATGAGAGACTGGTAATAATAGTAGCTGAATATACTATATGACAGGTGTTTGATCTAAGCATGTTTTTGAATATTAATTCCTTTATGCCCTTAAGACAACCAATATTATTCCAAGTTTACAAATGAGTATACTGAGATACAATGGAAGAATTGTATAGATATTTCAACACAAACACAGTATGAATGTATTACAATAAAAATTGGCAATGTACAGCAAGAATTCTAAACTAAAACTTTCTAACGTAACCAAACCACGTTCACAGATTGATTTCTTTGTTCTGTTTTTTGACCATGATTGTTTCATTACTAAGAAGAAAATATTTATTCCTCCCCATGACCTAATATTAACATCTTCATTATTATATACCGGTCACATTTATATATATTATATACGTTTCCTTATTTTTTAAAAAGCAACATATTTAGAAAATAACACTCAAAGCCACAGATTTCAGCTCTAACAAAACTTAAAATACCATTCAGAATTTCTTGAAGGTGTTTAAGCAAGCAAAATCTTGTACATATTTGTAAAATCCTATCAAGCATGCTTTTTTGAAGTTTCTGAAGTATTTGTTTGATCCATTAAGATAGCTCAAACATTCTTTGGTAAATGCAATTCAGTATAGTTATGTGAATGGGGACCGTTGTATTGACAGAAAGGTCCAATCCAAGCCTGAGGGCTGAGGACAGCATGTTTGGCTCTATAGTTGATCAGATGTTCTTTTTATGATATTCGGTAAGCTTTGGAGGAGGCTGTGGTTGAAAGACTGCAAGATATTAACTTAACCCCTGTATTCATACCCATCAAAAAACACAACCAAAAAAAAAAAAACAGCAGAGAGACAAACCATCTAATAAGGATGACAACAGTAGGGGAAACAAATGCCCTTCCATGTCTTTAGGGTGCTCTCTGGGCGATGATAAAGAAAATCATGGAAGTTGAGGGATTGTGGATCTAAAATTGATTTATTAAACAGTCAGAGATTGTTTTGCACAATATACTAGCTGCAAATGCATAAAAAACCTGCAGGACTTCTCTGGAAATGCTTCTGTATTGATTTCATTGTTGCTTGAGTCAAATATGGCTGTTTTTCTTTTATGCAAAATGCTGATGTGTACACATTTGTGACTGGGTTGGTGCCTTCAGGAATCCTCTGTAGGGCATGCAAGCAACCATATTGTAACAGTTTGAAATTGGAAGAACCTCATTTTCCATTTCTTTTTACTTACTCAGCAAGAATAAAAAGTAAAGGCCAATGACAACCTTTGTCTCGCCTCTCATCTCTGGAAAGAGAAAACAAAACCAAAAACAAGCTCTCGTGATACTTTGACACACTGTATTTTTGCCACATGAACACTTCCAATTATTCCTTAAAAAAACCAAAACTAAAAACAAAACTAACCACTTCTCCTGAACTTCAATGCAGGATGAAACAGACCAGAAAATGGAACTAACACATTTCAGGTGGCATTGTTCCTATGTGCTGCTGATCAATAGTTACTTATATAACTGTAACCCTTCTGTACAGCACCTTGACACTAAAAAAACCTGTTTACTAGAACTGTCTTTGTTTTGCCTCTTTTTTTTCTTTTGGTGAGGCTAAGGGTGGTGGAGAGAAGAAAATGGAAAGAAGTGTGAACAAATGCAATCATGCTATTCAGTATATATTATGTAGAAAAAGGCCTATGTATCTTGGGAGCAGGAATGGAAAGAGGAAATTGGGAGGCAGTAAAGGAAGAGGTGACAATGCCAAAAAGAAAAAGAAATGTACTCATTACCTGACTCATGAAATGGTAACCCCTCTGTACAACATATTAATAATAAAAATAAACACTTAAAAAAAACCTTTACCTTGATCAAAATTTGTAAACTCATGCAGATTGTGCAGCCTTTTCAGAAAATCATTTGCATATATATTTTTTTCTTTTTCTCTTTTAACTTCCAGGACCTGTTGACATGTCCGCAGCCCTTGGGACCCTTTAGGGGGTAAGACAGTGCCACTCCAATCTTGTCTTCCAGTCTTTGGAATACCTAGAAGTAATCCTTCAGTGCCAGGGGAAGCTTATGAGAAAAGAGACTTAGATGGTGGAGTCTGTGAATGTTTGTCACTTCTCAGGATTGCACAGTAGGATCTGGCTGAGCTCCACTGTTCTGAATTCTGCTGAGTTCAGTCAATTGAGGCTCATGGACATTTTGTATAGTTACTACATCTGAGATACTAAAGCACTGGATTGAAAGGAAAAATGAGAAGTAAAAAAATCCAATACCTGAAAAGCTTTAAGAAATAAAATTATATATGTAGTTATAGCTATTATGTGTATTTATAACATACATAGGAAGTGACCCCACTACTTATTAGCTCTGATGTGGGGAAAATTGCTTAGGTTCCCTTAACTTTTAGCTTTGTGATTGGAAAAATAATGTTAACAACTTAAATGGATATATGCATCTATGAAATTGTCACATTAAAAACCATTACTCTATGTAATTAATATGTAGTAATAAAATAGATCATATTGTTATATATTATTACTGTTCAAAGAAGAAAATATTTATGTGCATTTTTGCCCAATACATGCATAAACATAAAATACATACAAATAATAGAATTAGGGCTGGGAGTAGAAAGGTACATCAGGAAAAATAGTATGAGACTCTGGGGTGTAATCTCAGCATGAAAGTAAGAAAGTACTCATGACTCCAAGAGAGTATAATTAAGCCAATGACAGAAAATGATTATAAGAAACTTAAAGCCAAACTGAGTTACAGTTGTTAAACTATGGCTCTGTGCAGCTGATTGCCCCAAAATGATAAAGCAACATTGTACATGGGTTGGTATTCTACTTCTTAGTTCCCAAACTACTTACAAAAGAGTAATTCCTATTTTATGAGAGGGAATGATAAAGATAGTATAGAGTTTTCAGTAAAATCTAATAATATTGTCTCTAGATAAGCTTAGTCTTAGTTCTCTTGTCCAGTAGTTGCTATCTTTGTGAATATTTGTGTGTTTCTTTAGAAAAATTAACTCCCTTTGGAAATGTTGAAAATCATTTTATGTACGTATTTTTCCATATTTGCTTGGAATGCTGGCATGCTTGTCAAATACAAATGCCTAGTAGGAAGTGATGTCACCACAGCATCTCAAGGTCAGTGTGCAGGTAAAAACTGAGACCTTTCAAGACAACTTCTCTGCTCCAATGTGGGCATTGTTTTAATGAGAATGACTTGGATTTCTTGTTGTTTCAAACACTTCTTCCTTTCTTCTGGGTCAGCTAATGTTCACCAAGACATTTTTCTTTCTCCTTTTGTACCAGTTCATTCCTAAGGACAGATGGGTACATCCATTCTTCTATCAAAGTAAAATTTAAGAGCAAGATGAACATTTGGAAGGTATGGGCTCAGATACTGAGCCAACAAGTATACCAACTTCTAAGCCCTCCTCCCCAAATCTTTACCAGATAAAGAAGCATGTGATCAAATCTTCAGAAGGCCAGGGCTATGATTTTGTCCCTGAGTGTCAACTGGATGAAGGTCTGGTAAGTTTTCATCAGTCCATTTATAATCATGCCATCTCCGAAGCCTTCTTGCTTTCTTCTCTAACACTCTTTCTGACCACGGGGGCCTCCTTCACCTATCTTCCGTGTTCACTGGGATCTAAGCAGAAATACTGGACACCTGGGATGTGATTTCCCTGGTAGACAGAAGTAGATTTCAAAATCTAAATTCCAGCTCATGTAACAGCCTTGCTTCAAGTCATGGAGGATGTGTATCACTTTCTGCTTTACATCTGAAGCAAAGGGTCAATGAATATTTGGCATTTATTAACCATGGCAAATGTTTGAAGTGAAAAAAACAGCGACCACTTAGTGATGTTTTCCTGAGTAAGTTTATATCATGAGTAAGAATACACTTGTGGTTCATGGACATCTTGACTATTCTCCTATGCATGAAAGTTTCTTAGAGATATGAGAGGGAACCACTAGAAAATTATCCCCAGTTGCCCATCATCTATATAACTCCTCTTCCAGGCCAGTTCAAAACCACAGGCCACAGTCCATCGTCTTACCATCTACACACTATAGACATGTTTCTCAAGTTCACCCAATAAACACTGAACAGATGTTTGTTTTCCACACCCTTAGCAAAAGAATGCCTTAGGATTTTAACAAGCTGGCATTATTTATAGGCATAAAAATTAAATTCAACTTTGGAAAAAAAAACCCTATAAACACAAGGTTTACAGAATTATTTCAAATATTCATTATGGAACTCCATATTCTTTTGGCAATGATCTCTTCATAACACCTAAGACCATATGGCCAACATTACAAAAAATCTCTTAAGGGCACAGGATTTCCCCTTCCTTTCCTGGAAAAGAGTTCATTCTGAGCCATGAATGTTAAGATATTAAATCTTTATAGATGACATCTAGTGGTACAAAACTCCTCCAGGACAGTTTTTAATAGGAGCGATTCCTAATAATCCTTGGGAATGAGAGATACTAGAAACATCCTACTAGTTGTTGACCTTGCTCATAGTCAATTATTTTAAATTACAAAAGGGTCAATTCATATGTAGTATGAAATTTGTAGTGGGCATGATGTGCTAAGTTTATCACGTTACATGTTTATGGTACTTTCCAGTTGGCAGGGCCCATTTATAAGCTATTTAAATTAATCCCTAAAAATAACCCATGAGGTAGAAGGAAGTTGTAATTATTTCCTTCCTGTTGATGAGAGATCACTGCTCTGGAGGGATGGATTATCCTAGCCTGGGCCCCACACCTGGTCAGAATCAGCAGTGCTCTGGCATTCACTGTTGGCCACGCTACAGGGGGCAGGTGTTTGGATGGCGCTAAACTGAAACAAAGATTAGACATTGAAATGGAGACAATGATCTGCAACCCAAGTGCAGTGTGTTGGGATGTTCTTTGCTAATGTGTACCAAGTTGTTGTCAAGTAAATACAAAAGCAGAGTTATCTCTTTGCAGTAAGGACGCTCATTCATAAAGAGCCTTCATTCATGTTCATGCATAAGGCTTTCGGATTGTTGTTGTTGTTACAAGGAGAAAGGCTAGTGACTCATTAGGACACCTGGCACAATTGGTTTCTTATAAGTTTAAAGAGGAGGAGCCACCTCAGGGGTGTGCTCATTGTGTATCTTCTACCATGATGTGAGAAGATAGAGAATGTGGTAGCCAGAGTTCTCAGTCTACTGAGTTATCTACCACCTAAGATTTGTCATCCAGAAATAAAAAGCTAATATGTAAATACAGGGTTCAGATATACTCATAGTTTTCCACATAGGATCAAACTAAATTGCCTAATTGTTCACTTTTGAGGTTCTTTTTTTTTTGTCGGTCATGGGGCTTGAACTCTGGGCCTGAGCGCTGTCCCTCAGCTCTTCAGCTCTAGGCGAGCGCTCTACCATTTGAGCTACAGCACCACTTCCGGTTTTCTGGTGGTTTATTGGAGATAGGAGTCTCACGGTCTCTCCTGCCCAGGCTGGCTTTGAACCGCGATCCTCAGATTTCAGCCTCCTGAGTAGCTAGGATTACAGGCGTGAGCCACCAGCGCCCGGCCACTTTTGAGGTTCTAAGTGTAGACACATAATTATTTATGTGGCCAGAATAAACCTCTAGTCTAAACTTAAAAGGAATATAATAATAGACCTGAAATGGACACATTCATGAATTTGTTTTCTCAGCTATTAGGATGAAAACAACACTCCTATTATCTTTTACAATATAAAGTTTAATCAAAGAAATGCACAATATTTTGAATGGAAGTGGCAAAAATAAAAAAATCTTGTCTCTGATTTTAGATTAAAAAAAGAAATGCACAAAATGAGAGCCATGTAGCATAATATAGTTATTACTTAAGTTTATCACAAATTATTTGTATATTAAACCACTATGGTTATGAAGAGTAAATACACACAGCTGTAATTGTCAATTTACAAATAAATTAAGAATAAATTTTAAACCAGAAAAATTCTACACAATTATAATAGGTTGATTGTTTAAAATATATACATTATGGATATATGTATATACATTATAAATACTTATATGATTGCTGGGCTGCCATATTGAATTTTGTTAGCATTTTCAGTCTTGTGTGTAACTTCTTCCTTTCCTTTGTCTCTATGCTAAATTAATTACCAGTACTTGTTATCTCATTGTTTCTCCCTGAGTATAGAAATTTTCTCCCTCCCTCTCCCTCTCTCTCTCTCTCAGTCACACACACACACACACACACACACACACACACACACACACACATTTGTTTTCCAGATAGAGTCTCTTCCTTCTTCCTTTCCATGGGCCAGACTTAGACCATGATCTTCCTATCTTCTACTTCCCAAGAATCTGGGACCACAGGTATATGCCACCACACTTGACCTGATAAACTTGGAACTGAATATGTCTTAAGTTGCTAGGATTCTAGACATCAGCCATTAGTACCAGCCATAAGACTAAAGATAAAGTTTCTTTACTAGACTCTCCACTACTACTCTTAATTTGTAAACACCAGGATGGGAGATTTTGTCTTGTCTTTTCCACCCCAAATTCAGTGGATAGAAGTGGTTTCATGAAAATAAACCTTTTAATAACCCTAAAAAGACTCTCCTAAATCCCCTCATAAACCATTTTTTTTCTCTCTCTATATCCAGTCATATTGAACTTTTCTTGTTAAGGTCTTTGTATCAGAAATCTATTCCCCTTTCTTCCTGTTCTACTTCTAAATTTCTACATCTTTCCACTAGAAGGCCTCTATCTATTCATCTACTCATATATTCTATTTCAACACTCATTTTTTTCTTGTTTTAACTTCAATAGCATTTGTTAGTTTTTAAGTATCTTTTATCTTCCCTTACGTATCTATTTAAGGCAGAAAAGTCATAGGGAGTTTGCATTCTCTACACCACAGCAGACTCTACCCCCCCCCAGTTCACTTAGTAAATAAATAAATGTGTGGAATAAGTGTCTGATGGGATTAATTTGCTCTGATGGGACTGTGCAGGTTTTCTGCATTCCAGCTGTCCTCTGTTCTGCCAGAGACTTGCCCCAGTTCTGAAAGTATACACAGGAAAGACAGAGAATAACTTACCACTCTTCCTTGTCCTGACATGCCCTAGGCCCTGCCTTTTTTACAAGTTGGTGAGACTTAGTCATTCTGTTCGAGGGATAAAGTAGTTATTCTCCAACCCAAGGAGATCCTGCTTTCTCTTTATTCATGAAGAGAATAGGACTAAGTGTGTATAATTGCTGGCTCTGGTCCTAACCAGAAGCTGGAAGAACCAGAAAACCCATGACAGATTTCTTGTCTTCTGTCTGAGAGATTTCACATTGACATCAATCAGTGGGCAGGGAAGAACTGCAGACTATATAGTGGGGCTGGGAACAGACAGAGGAATATTTGTGCCCCATCCAAAACAAATTTCTCAAGCCTTTGACAGTTGTTGAGCAACATGAAAAGACACAATCAATTTGGGATTTTTGTTTTGTGTTGTTTTTATGTAAGAACTTCAGTCTTGGAGCAATACTACCTCCTAGCCAAGAATGGTAGCCACAGTTTCTTCTTCAAAGTCTTAGAGTCTAGACAACATACAAAAAAATCACAAAGGCAGGTTACAACCAGACCATCGTTAGTATTTAGATATATTTCTCTTTATACACATTAAGAACTACAAATAAAATTGAATAAGAAATTCTAAACAAGGCATCAGAAGATTGATGCTAAATATTTAACATGATACTAAATTATTTAAAATATTCCCAGACTTGGAAATTATTTCTAAATTTCCCTGATGGTGGCCTCAAATATGATTACAATCTGGAAATTGAAGTCTACAATCCATGGCTGGTGTTGGTTAGGGGATTTTCAGTCACACTTTCTTAATGTTTTATTCTTGAGAGGCAACGGAGACATCTAAAGTGATTTACAAAGTTGCTCCTAGGGAAGTAACCATATAAATGAATCAAGGGAGGAGTACTGTGATGAATGGCAGCAAAAGTTAGATTTTTTTACCACCCTTAAAATTAACAAGTTACTCTACTATTATTTCATATCATGGAAGAAGATATGAGACTCTGTGGTCCAGAGATGAACGACTTTATGGCTTACAGCATGAGCATCATGTCTGTACTGAATTTTCTTGACCTCAAATTCCAACCTAGGTTAAACTGTAGGGTCCTGGCAGAACCTGTGACCCAATTTATGTCGCAACTGAAGAAAGTTAACTCAGAAAATCAGATGTGTAAAGGGGCTATAAGTGTATTTATTTACCTTTGTGTCAGAAGGTAAATGAGTCTGTCTGTTCTACAGATATTCTTGAAAATATAATCTTGTACTCAGAAGACATAATGAAACATGATTGTGCCCTAGGAAATTGCTAAACAAAAAGGACCTAATATTGAGTCCTTCCTTCCTCCCTCCCTCCCTCCCTCCCTCCCTTCCTTCATTCCTTCCTTTCTTCCTTCCTTCCTTCTTTCTTTCCTTCCCTCTCTGTCTCTGTCTCTATCTCAGTCACTGTCTCTCTGTTTCTCTCTCTGTCTGTCTGTCTCTGTCTCTCTCTCTCCCCTCACCCCTCTTGTGTTGGTTCTGGGGCTTGAATTCAGGATCTGTATACTCTCCCTTAGCTTTTATAGTTGAGGTGAACTTTCTGCCACTTGAAGCATAGCCCCACTTCCAGCATTTTGTGATTAATTGGAGATAAGCATCTCACAGACTTGCCTCCGCTCAAGCTGATTTGGACTGTAATCCACAGATCTCAGCCTCATAAGAAGCTGAGATTAAGCTGGGATTACAGGCACTGGCAAGGGTGCCTCTTTTTGTCTTTTTAACATGAAAGCAGAGAAATACTTTAAATAAAACCACTTGCTTAGATATGTACATATGACCATATAAGATAATGCTTATCAAAATGAACTCTAAGGCATGGAAAAAGAGGTTTTTCTTAATTGTTGCTGTTTTTTTAATGTACTATGTGATTTTCTTTCTCTTTTGTGTTTTTTTCCTATGGTTTATCCCCTGTTGTCACTGTATTTGATTTTGGTATCCTGGGTATTGTATATACATTTATCTGAATTAGGGAAGGGAACAGGAACAACAAAATGGTGAGACAAAGGACAAAGGACAAACCAATGCAACAGTGATACTCACAAGACAATATGTTGAAAATGAACTGTGCAACATGGGGGGAGGGGAGTTGAGGGGAAAGGAAAGTGGGAGAAAAGTGGGAAGGTAACAAGTTCAACAACAAATGCACTTACTTACTACTTTGAGTATGTAACCCCTCTGTCCATCACTTTGACAATAAAATTAAATAAAACAACCTGGTTGCTTCTGTTACATTACCATTAATAAACTTGATTGGCTTTATTTGTTTAGTTATTTATTTTTGCCTTCCGTAATCATGGCTCAGGGTATTTGCTTATTTTATGGGAAGAGTTATTATCTGTATGAAAGCTAAGAAAGATCTCCAATCAGTATTTCTAAACCTCATCCTTAAAGAAGAGGTGGAAATTGTGTAAGTGAATGAAGTCCCTAACCACCAGCTTATTCCTGTTCTATCCCTGACTACACCTCCCTTGGAAAAGTGGCTCAGACATGTCACCTGGTAAAGATTGCTACCCTCTGATACTGGGTCACACTGATGAAATGAAGAAATGAACTATGCAACAATATCCTAGATATACATAGGAAGAATACCAACACCACTAGAAATTCTCATGATTTTGTATGTCAGGGCAGAATGCATTAAAAAAAAGCATTTATTTTACCTATAAGCTAGCTGGTAACTCATAAACCTATGGCCTGCTCATGAGAAGTGTGAGGATTGGTAAGTAATGGGCTCTCTGATAGAAAAAGTGCACATCGCATGAAGTAGATGAGTGTTTGAAGGTGCCATGGTTCTATTGAAGGAAGAGTTCATTAACCTGACACTAACAAACCATTTACTCCTACTAGAGGATCATGCTAACTAAATTGCTCTGTTTACCCAGCTATGTCCCAATCTTCCACGAATACATGAATGTCTTGAGTCTCATTCCCCATGTCTTTGTGAAAAGCAAAGATAATTACAGACTTATACTCTTTAAGCTGTATTTCTCCTATAGACCTCAGGCTTTCTTGGACATCTTTTTTTTTTTTTTTGTCAGTCATGGGGCTTGAACTCTGGGCCTGAGCGCTGTCCCTCAGCTCTTCAGCTCAAGGCGAGCGCTCTACCACTTGAGCTACAGTGCCACTTCCGGTTTTCTGATGGTTTATTGGAGATAAAAGTTTCACAGACTTTCTTGCCTGAGCTGGCTTTGAACCACGATCCTCAGATCTCAGCCTTCTGAGTAGCTAGGATTACAGGCCTGAGCCACCAGTGCCCAGCTTTTCTTGGACATCTTCTATATCAGTTTCTTAGAAAATTTATTGTGGAATACGTGTAGTAAAATCAACCCCTGTAGACAAGTTTCAATCATCTCATACTTTTTTATTTCAATATGCTGATCATGAATAAAGTCTTCTTTACAGTACTTTAACAAATATTAACTATTTTTTCTTTTTTATTTCTTCTTTATTTGTGCTAGAGATTCCGTTCTCAGCATTCTAAAAGACTAAGTAAGCCTTCTCTCTTACTTAATCTCTAAATCTCTATATTCTTCTCTCTTTCTAGTTCTCTCTCTTGTTTTTCATTGTGCTCATATCTTCTCTATAAAATAACAATACCAGAAATTCCCTGGACATTGTATCTCCTTCCATTAAGTTCTCTATTTTCTCTACTTCATAGCCAAACTTGGCCAAGCAATCATTTTTGTCATTATCTCTATTTCTTCAATTGCTCCTATAATATAGGTTTGTCTATACAGTGAGACACAGATACAAAGATTTTCACTTGTTTTGTACAAGTCTTTTAATTTGCAGTTTAACTTTTTGAGTATTCTGTAGCCTATCTACCCCTAGACCTTTGATATTATCCTTTCCCAAACCTGACATTAAATCCCACTGACATTTCTCTCTCTGGTAGTTCAGATCACTCGTCACACTAACATCTTGGATCACCCCTTAAATGTCTCAAAGATGAGATTAGAAGGTTTCCAAGTGTTTTATCTTTTTCTACTCTGGATACCTTTTAATGTGTCCTGGAAAAAGAACTTCCAATACTTGTGACTACTCAAAAAATTGTGTATGTCACCATTTATTTCGCACAGTCCATGACAAAACAATGTTCTTAACAGGGGCAATATGACACTTTCCTGGAGCTCTTTTTTTTTTGTTTTCTTCTCTATCCTCTAGTGGGTAACTCTAGTTCTTCTTTAAGTCAGTCCCTCATCTCACATGTTATAAGTGGTTTGTTCCTGGTGTCAAAATGTTCTTCACTATATATATTTGCCTCATAAATTATAGCTGAACCTTCAGCATTAAAATCAAATGTTCTTTGTTAAAGAAGCTTCCTTTCCTTTTTTGACTAGATCAGTCTTTGCTATTCTGGGTATCTCTCTGTAGCTCCTACCACTGGTCCAATTTCACAAGCTTCCATGTTTATTTAATAGCCATTTTTCTTCTCCACCAGAGTACAATCTATACCAAATTAGAGATGAGTCTGTTTTTGCTTCCCAGGGATCATAAACATAAAAGCCACATGGGCAACACATAATAAATAATTGATAGCTTAAGAAATGGATAAACCTAAAACAACAGTTAAGGGATTAAACACATGTAGGACAGAAAGAGGTCAAAGAATTATGAAAGAATTAAATGAAGGAAGAAAGAGTAAAAATAATGCGAATGAGGGAAAAATCCAATGTTTAGAAAAAACAACAGAGGTATCAGTTTTATTATTGTTATAATAAAGATATAAACTTTATTACTTTAAGAATTATTTGACATATACTAACTACCATATTCAGATCTTTATAACACTGCTCTTACACAAAATCCAAAGAATGAACTATTTTAACTTCTCTCCTGTAGGTAAAAACATGGGCATTGGAGTCTCAAGGGTATAGTACATTTGTGTGCCATAATTCAAACTTAGGTATGCCTGGAGTGAGAAGGGATACTTTAAAATTTTCAAGTCCAATATTATTGGACACTACAAAACATTTTGAGTGATATGGAATTCCTAAGAGCATTTGAGAAATCATATGGCACCTTTACCTAGATTGAGCAGAATTATTTGGTTAAAATAAACTAGAATAACAGTGAAATGGCTATTTTTTAGTTTTGAATTGTGATTTGATTAAAAGTAATCATTCATGTTAGGAACTAATAAGGACTTCTCTTGAATGAGCATGGGAACCAAATAAATACTAATCTTTGACTTGGTTTCTGAAGAAAATAAGCAATGCATATTTTCAGCCTACTCTTCAGTGAAAGAGGCATAGTCCTATAGTTTATATATAATAAATGAGAATGTGACAGTGGTAGAAATGGCAGGTAAAAATAATGTGGAAATGTTCAGATTTAACACCAAGTTAGGATAGGTATCATACTAATATCCAATAGATACAACGAACTCAAGTAACTAACCCCTCCCAAACCTAATAAACAGATCACTAACTGGGCAAGGGAGCTAAGGAGAGACTTTTCAGAAATTAAGAATAGCAAAGAAATGCATGAGGAAATGTTCATCATCCCTGGCCATAAAGGAAATGAGTGAGAATCCAACATTGGAATAGATTGGCCAACACTGAATTCAAACAACAACAAATATCGGTGGAGATGTGGGGTGAAAGGGACCCTACTGCACTATGCCAGATGGCAATCTAGATGTTCCTCAAAAATCTAATCATAGACCTTTGCTATAACCCAGCCTTATCACTCCTGGGCATCTACCCTGAACAGGATACGATAAAGACACTTATACATCCATGTTCATTGCAGTACCGTACCATTCACAAATAGCCAAGATATGGACACAGACCAGATGCCCTGCAATAGATGAGTGGATCCAAAAAATGTAGTACCAATACACAATGGAATTTTACATAGTCATTGGAAAGAATAAAATAATGTCATTTCCAGGGAAATTTATAGAACTAGAATAAATTATGTTAAGTGAGGTAAACCAAGCTCAGAGAGGCCAACAACACATGTTCTCTCTGATATGCAGAAATAAGATCTAAAATACACTAAGACATGATAAATTATACAATATCCTAGATACTCACACACAGTGAGTCCAAAAGAGGATACCCTTAAGAGAGAAACACAAAAACACAATGCCTAAGTGCTTCTTCACATTTATGTAAAATACTATACACACTGAAATGAACTCCAAGATATGGAAACAAATGAGCTCTTTTTTTCTTTCTTTTTTTTGTTTTTAGTTTTTGATGATTCTATCTTCTTTACCTTATGTAAGGTGTATTCAAATGCACATCTGTGGTAAGGTTGAGGGGAGGGTACAGAACTCAGGGGAAAACGGGTGAAAAAGTGCAGCAGTGGAGCACTCTGGACACTGATGAAAGTGAACTATACAACTCATGGGTGGAGATGGGAGGGAGGGACCAGGAAAAAGTGAGGGAACACTGTATGAAAGGAAATGTACTCATTACATGACTCATGTAGTTGCAATCCCTCTGTACATCACCTCTATAATAACAATAAATTAAATTAATAATAAAACGATAATCTCTACTTTGTGTATCTGGATTACTCTGGATGTCCCATGTGCATCAAATTTCCTGATCATCTTACTGTACAGAATATAGGGCTAATATTCTTTTATTTTAAATAAGCAAAAACTGTGTGTCTAGATGGCTTAATATTTTATACAAGGTCCTTCAAGTAGTATGTAAGGATTCCAGTGCTCATCTGAGAACAGCCATGGGTTTTCCAACTTCAAACCCTCTCCCACAGAACTCAGAGTGAGGATGAGACAAGAAGGCAGAAATGCCATGACCATAGTCAAGGTCATAAGTTTGAAAATGTTTGAGAAAGAAAACCCATTCACTAAACTCTCCTAGTTGAAACATGTGGTCATTAACTAATTTATGTTTACTCTCCTATGCCTTTTGAAGCTTTTACATTTTAATTTTCAGTGTATTATCACAATCACTGATTACAGTGCTGCTACTTTTCATAAGTAGAGACTGGAGATGAGTCATTATAACTGACCTGAGCAGTGTGCTCCGTAAGTGATAGAACAGGAATGTTACAAACTTTTCCTCCAAACATTGTGCTTTGCTGGAGTTTAATTGCAGAAGGAGATGTGTATGTGGTGTGTGTGTGTGAGAGAGAGAGAGAGAGAGAGAGAGAAAGAAAGAGAGAAAGAGAGTGTTTGTCAGTACTGGGGCTTGAATTCAGGGCTTTAGTGCTGTCTTTCAGCTTTCTTACTCAAGGCTGCATCTCTACCACTTAAATAACAGGTCTACTTCTTGCTTTTTGCTGGTTGCAATGAAACCATTAAAAGTTCACCTGATATTTTATTTTCAAGTACTATATATTCTCAGGACCATAATTGTAGCTCAATAGTAAGCACAAGGTACTGAGTTCAAACAGAGGTACCACTAAAATTACTATTCTGTGACAATTTTAGAATTCAAAGGATGAACACAATTAAACTTTGATTTTATCATAGTTATTGTAATTCTATTTGGTTTTATATAATCTCAACTCATACCTTATTCTTGCTATTTAACTTTAAACAGAAATTAATTATATGAACAATACACTCAAAAAGGAAAACCTAAGTAATTTTTTGGTCAATATAACTTTTGTCACCAAGAAACTACTGAACACCTAATAGCCAGGGTGAGCACACATTATTTCTAAAAGACATGTAGAGTCTTAATATCAAAATTTAAATTTTAAAGAAACATTTCATAGTTAAATATTTTCTCACAATTATAGCAAGTATGTGTCTGTTATGCATAAAGTTCTTTCTTTTTTATTTAAATTAATTCCTAAAAGCTTTTATTGGGGTTACAGAAGGCTACTTGTTGCCTTTCTAGTTTCAGAGAACATTTGATTTCTCAATTTTGAAACCTCCCTTACTAAAGTGCTAACCATATTCTATTTCCATCCCTGGTCAATGGAAATTTTTTTTTCATAAATAGGGCAAAATCTGGCTGTAATTTCCAAGCTGAAGAAATTAATTGTCATGATTGAGAAAAGAGGAAAAAAAGATGATGATATAAAAAATAAGAACTTTCAAATTTTCTACTCTGACAAAACTCATTTAATGGTATTAAAATAAATGAGGATACCATAAAGCTATCTAAGATATGATCACTAGGACCTTATCATAATGATTGTTTTTCAGAAGTTACTGTGAAGAACAGAAAAGAGCCCTGCCCAGGTTGCTCACACCTGTAATCCTAGCTACTCAGGAGGCTGAGATCTGAGGATCGTGGTTCAGAGCCAGCTTGGGCAGGTAGGTTTATGAGACTCTTATCTCTAATAAGCTACCAGAAAACCAGAAGTGTTACTGTGGCTCAAGTGGTAGAGTACTAGCTTTGAGCTGAAGAGCTCAGGGACAGTACCCAGGCCCAGAGTTCAAGCCCCATGACCGACAATAAAAAAAAGAAAGAAAAGAAAAAGAGAAAGAAAAAGAAAAGACAGGATTCTGTCAAACGAAAGCACCCTAAGTTAAATACTCTTAAATGATACTCCTTAATATTAGCATGAGCCTTGTGCCATCTACTAGAATGAGTGTGCTTTCTCCCAGTTCTTTAGCTGATGATATAACCTTTGTGTTTGATGAAAAACCTATCTCTTAAATGGACATACACCTCTACTGTCCCCCCTTACCCTGACTAAGGTTTTAAAGAGTCTGTCTAGTTAGGTGACAGAGGAAAGCTCTTCTTCCTAACTTCAGTATTCTCTTAAAGGCAAATCTCAAACTCACCATGTGTGCAAAACTCATTTCACATCCTTCCTCTCCTTATTTCACATGGCTAAATGTATGCTAATAAAACCTGTATAGGCCAAAGCTGAAAAGGTAGCCCTAGAGGAAAGGAGACTGATAGGTTATTTATCAAAATGGTCTCTTTCTGGTGTAAACAACCATCAGGACCAATGAAGTGAGATGGACACTACAGGTCTCTACAGACCAGAAGTTTAAAATCAAAACCCTGCCATCTCCCAAGTCCTTTTTAAACTGTGCCTTTGTCGCTTGCAAATTGTCTTGTACCTAGCCATTAGTATTGGCTCTACAAAATGTATTTGCCTTTGGAGTGAAGGATAATGCAATGGTTGAGAGCCCTGGGTTTTATAAATAGAGGGAAGAGGATTAGTGTCCTGGCTCTAACCCAGGCAGGTGCTCTCTGGCAATTGACTTACACAAGTGCCTTGGACAATTCATTTGTGTTCTTACCCTCCAAGGAATAATGTCTATTGTCCAGGATTTTCCAGTGTTATTAAATTAGATAAAACATAGAAAACCCTTAATTCATAGTTGTTACTCCTGCTGAGTTTTAAACAAG
>NW_012267248.1:8813949-8826588 GCF_000151885.1 Dipodomys ordii | reverse complement strand
AGGAGGAGGAGGAGGAGGTGGTGGTTAATAGAAGAGGAACAAGAAAGCAGAAAGGGAAAAAGATAGGTCCATGATTACCAACTTGTGTCTGAAATTCCAATCTAATAATCACAGAATCTGATTTTGTTTGGACTTCTAACCAAGGTTGATTGTACCTGAACCCATACATAGTTTCTTTATCACTCTATCTTTCTGTGCTTACATAGTCCTCATGATTAATCATCCATTTCTGATCAGACACTTTTCACCCTGTTGCAGACCAGAACTCATCATTACCAATCCGGTTTTAAGAGGTAAGCAACATCCATTTCCTCCTTAATTTCTTCCATCATTTCCATCAGACCGCTGTTCTTTGAAAAGTTATGTGACCCAGTAGTGATGTTTCAATATTAATGCCCAATGATAACTAATATTTTTCTAGCTCTAATAAGCCCCGTATCTTTTTGCTAGTATCAGTCAGGATACAACCAGAGCAACAAGTAGTAGCTAGAGACATCTGTGGGTATACAGGAAGGAAGGATTCCAGGAGCTTTTCCTCATAGATATAAAAATTTGAGGCACTGATGGACCAATAGATAGTGGGAGAAAATGACTCTGATATTCATAGTTCCTTTCATCTTCTTGGGTATGGCTGCTCTTTGAACAGTTCTTAAATCTGAAAGTCAACCTATAATGCTTCCCAAGACCACATGCTAAGTCCTGTCTCCTGGGATAAACAGATGATTTTTATAGCACCACAAAAAATCCTTTTTTTTTAGTTTAGAGTTGAAAATATCTCTTTAAACTTCAGTTTCCGAAGCACTTTTAACATGTGCCAAAAATATTGTTGTGGTTTAGACACTGGCTCTATCTTTTATGAAGATCAAGCAATGAAAACGAAGTGTGAATATAATTTGAAACTTTCTGTTAATACTTGTATGCCAAACTGTATGGTAGCCACTTGCTGCTGCCTACCTGTTACTGATCTGAGGAGAGCAGTTTGCAAACAGCCCCAAAAGAAGTCTATGAGAACTTCATCAACATTAACTAACAAGAAGACAAAAGTGGAACTGTGGCTCAAGTAGTAGAGCATCAGACGTGAGCAGAAAAACTTAAGAAGTGTTCTTTCTCTCTTCCTATTTTTTCTAAAAGTGATCATGATGAATTGCCATTTCTTCTTGGTATGTTAGATAGAATTTACTAGTGAAAGTAAATGGTCTTGATTTTTTCCTTTCTAAAAGAAATTTTCATGATTAATTTATTTATAGTAAGTCAACTTTAGTAGCTTTTGTCTTTCTAGGAATTTGAAAATGTTCTTTTAAGTTGTCTAAATTATTGGCATACAGTTATTCATAGTAATCCCTTATAACTTTGAAGATTTTCTTTTTTTTAATTTAATTTTATTTTATTTGTGAACATACTGTACAGAGGGGTTACAATTACATGGGCAGGATAATGCGTACATTTCTTACCAAGCATTGCAGCCTCCTCCTTTGTTTACTCTTCACATCCCTTCCCAGGTCAAGAAGAAAGTGGTGGACAAATGAAGAAAAAATTAGGGGGATAATGTAGCCAAGAAACCAATTGTGTAGCCTACAAAATTAAGAAGAGTAGGGGAAGAGGTAACGGGGCCTGGGTAAGAAATTCAAAAGGGGTGACATAATCAACACATATTGTATTCATGAGCAGCTTTGTTGAATGGTAACTCCTTTTGTGCAAATACTTGAAGATAATAATTGTTAAAATCTGGAAAAAGACTTAAGGTACAATGAATATTTCCATATTAGATAATGTTTTCAAAGAGATTTTATGAAAATACAATTAATATCAAAATACTTGAAGTTATCCTTAAGTGACTTCTAATTCCTAGCACATTTTTTACTTTTGATTTCGCCACAATTGTAGATCAAAAGTAATTTGAAAGTAAAAAAACTTACATTGTTCCTAAAATCTGTGGCTAGGTCTGCAATGGTGGTGTTTGTAAAGAACATGTATAGATTTTGTCCTTTGTCCTCATTCCTTAAACAATCCAGTAGAATAGCCACATGCACATCATTTATATTGGACTAGGACTTAGAAGTTATTTAGGGATAATCTAAATTGTGCATGGGAATATGCATATATTAGATGCAAATAGCATGCCATTTTATATGTTACTTCAGCCTCCACACATTTTGTTATTTGTGGGAAGTCTGACACCAATCTTCTGGAGAAGTTGAGGGATGACACATTGCCTCTTGTTTTACTGTGATTAAATTTTCCTGAAGTTGCACAAACAAAATCAGCTTTTAAAAACACTAGTTGTAAGCTGGGTTCCGGTGGCTCACACCTGTAATCCTAGCTACTCAGGAGGCTGAGAACTGAGTTCAAAGCAGTTCAAAGCCAACATGGGCAGGAAAGTGAGAATCTTATCTCTAACAAACCACCAGAAAACCAGAAGGGGTGCTGTGGCTCAAGTGGTACAGTGCTAGCCTTGAGCTGAAGAGCTGAGGGACAGTGAATGCCCAGGCTTAGAGTTCTAAGCCCTATGACCACCACCACCACCAACAAAAACACCAGTTGCCTGTCATTCATGCCTGTAATCCTAGTTACCAAGGAGGCTAAGATTTAAGGATCAAGATTTGAAGCCAGCCTGGCCCAAAAAGCCAGAAATGGAGCTGCAGCTCAAATGGTAAAGCACTAGCCTTGAGCAGAAAAAGCTAGGAGAAAGCACCCATACCTTGAGTTCTAGCCCGAGTACCGGCACAAAAATAAGCCTTGACCTAATATATATATGATGGTTCTGACACTGCGCTGTGTGTGGTGATAGAAACAATACACACAAGATTTGAAGCTGACACTGCAATAGTTAAATGTCACTGGAAGTGACAAAAACAACAAGTATGTGACAATAGGTGATAAATAACAGAAAACTACTAACTGGTAGATGGATGAGACTTGTTTCCATTGGGGATGGTTAAAACATTTACAGCTTGGAATAATAAAATTAATTTAATTTTGCTTGCATCTAACAGAAATGATACTATTTTCAGCTATTCTATTATCCTCTGCCCCAAGTTAGGAATTGGGAGATATTCATGCTTAGTTTGTTGTTCCATATGTAAGCCACAATACAATTTATAATATATATATAAACTTTATTATTTTAGAAGTTGTTAACTATCTCAAATGATTAATCCAGCCTTGGTTTTGCCAAAGTTTGATTAGTGCATTTTCCTCAAACTTATTTTTCCTGTAGTTTTGCAATCAGTGTGCTCTTTTAAGACAAATTTAACCCATATGTTTTTATTCATCAACTCTTATAATTGCTAGAGTATTATTGTTTTTAATGGGTATTTTATGTCCTAAAAGAGTCTTTTGAGCTATTTTAATGACATTTTTATTCTCATTATAAAACACAATGATCATTTTGTAGCCAGGGGATTACAAAACAATCTGGAAGGAAGCATTCCCAGTGTTGTGTCTTTGCACATCTTTCCTGAGTGCATTATTAGCACAAGCAGAAGACTGAGAGGAGCCAGCTGTTTTAGGTAGGAAAGAGAAAAGAGCTGGACCCAAATAAGCAGATAGCCTTTGTGTAAGAGCCTCTTTTCTAATTTCTGAGCAGAGTTCTTTCAAGTCTATGATAGAGTTCTTTCAAGTCTATGACCAAATCCAGCAGGAGGTGGATTTTATCACAAGATAAAAATTTCTCTCTATTCTTGCAATATTTATGAAAGCTAAACTATTTGAAATGCAATTAGTGAATAAGCCATGCCAAAAAATGCAAGATATTTACAAGGAGGGAAGGTGTTCAATTTAGTAAGCTTTGAAGAGTAAGTAGCCAAAGTAGCCACACCATTGAGAAGTGATGTGAAAGGGTCTGGCTAGAGGGGCTACATCACAAATCAGAGAAGTAGACATTTGCTGGTGGCACTGGGACATGATTATTGATTCTCATGATTCTCATGACTCTGAGGCTCTCTTTGCACACATCCTATTATTGAAAACAAGAATGTCTCGATTATAGGTTTCATTCCTCTCTTAATTTTTATTTTTTATTGTTATTATAAAGTCTACATACAGAGGAGTTACAGTTACATAAGTGAAGTAATGCACACATTCCATTCCCTTTTGGACAATGTCATCCATTCCCTCATTCTCTCCCAGTTTTAACCCCTGTCCCTATCTGTAAGTTGTATAGTTCATTTTCAACCTAGTGCCTAGTGAGTACCATTGCTGCATTTGTTCACTCTTTCTGTGTATTCTCCCCTCCCTTTTTACCCCTCCCCCCTACCCAGGCTCAATTTCTTTAGCCAAAAATGTCCTGTATAGTAATTTAAATCATCCTTATGATAGGAAACAAAGTAATCTTTCTCAGTAGGGGAGAGTAAATTTTGCTTTATTTTATAAAACATTTTATATTTTGATGATATTGGTGCTTGAACTGAGGGCCTCGTATTTTCAAAGCAGGTAATCTATCACTTCAGCCATGTTCTTAGCTCTGTTTTACTTTATTTATTTATAGGGCTTTGTGTTTTAGCCTAGGACCAGCCTGTGATAGCAGTCATCTCGCCGGTAGCCTCCTAAGTACTTGGTATTATATACATATACCACCATACCTAGTCTGAAATGTGAAGCTTATGTAGGTTAAAAGACCTAAATACCCATTTACATGGGTTAACAAGTACATAGCGAAAAGCAAGTAACATACTCCTTAGTCAAATTCCAAAAGACACCAAAGAGAATTTGGGAAAGAAAGAGGAGAACAATGGAAGGTGTGACATTGGTCCAGATGCATTGTACTTATAAACTGACATGTTGAAGGGAAACCCCTTTGTATAAGCACTCAAAAAATAATAACAATAATAATAAAAGAATTAGGTAGCTGAATTACTTACCTAATCTATCCCAGTAGATTATGCAACAATTAAAACCATTGTAATGGTTAATCTTGTGTTGGTGTGGATTTTCATGAATAATACCCGTGTAAGACTTCCCCCTCCCCCGACACTACTGTAGAGCAAAATATTCAGCCTGCAATTTGATTTTTAAAGACATATTTTATTAACATAATTTTAACAGGTTTTCCTTGTATACAATTAGGATGTACAATGTGATATTTTGATGTATGTCTTTACCTCATGAAGTTCTTACTATAATCTGAAGATGCTCAACTGGAATAGGCTTACAGTGAGCCATAAGGTAAGATTTCTGTGAAAGATTGTCATGTGATCAGCAAAATGTTAGCAATGTCACTAGGTTCAGATCTGGCTCTTAATAGGTTCCTTATATTAACAGTGATTTTTAAAACTTGAGATCTTTTCAAACACTGTAGTCATATTTCCTCATTTTATTATTCCACCCTCATAAAGGAAACATAATTATTCTTATCTGTTTTGCAGATGGACTAACTTGAGACTTAAGGTGAGCAGTGAAAAATCAAATCATTGAAGAAAGGGAGGGCCTTTGTGACTATTCTATTATTATAGTATAATTCCTTCCTCATTTGGGCATTTCCTTTTTTTCCACAATATGAGAACTAGAGAAATCTTCTAAGGCTTCCTTCCTTTAAGAACCTATTTTTATGCTTTTCAGAATAAAGTTTCTGAAGTCTATTTCAGGACCAGGTAAGAGCCCAGACTGGGATATTTAAAACTACCCATGGGATCTAACAACGAAGTAGCTTTGATAGATTCCTTTTCGCCCTTCTTTCTTATTGCAGTGGAACTGAACTGAAGTTGTAATTCTTGGACAGTTTCAGAATGGGAAATGCAGTGCAAACCTGGGTGCTGGCTGCTCTCTGCATGTTAAAAGGTAATTGAATAAGAGCAAGTACAAGTGCAATTGAATATGGAGGCTAGAGGCATTAAGTTGCAGCTTCGAAGAGGTCACACCGAAATGAATTTTTTAAAAGGACTATAAAATTGCATCAAAGATAGATGGAGAGCAAAAGCAATATTTAAATGAAATTGTTATGGATATAAGTCACTTTCTAGGCATTATAACTATATCTAACATAAAATATGTTTTCACTTCATATATAAAACATTGTTATTATTCACATCTTATGACATGTTAACATATTAAAACTTAAATGTTTAATGCATATATTAAAATTTTGTGTCATCATTAACCCAGTTGATAAATTTTCCTAGAAAAAAATAATGGAAAAGATAGATCAAAAAAGATAATTTTTACAATTAGAATAAAAATATGTAACTTAAAGAGTGCTAACATTAAAAATGCCTAATTTGAAGTTTCAACCCTTCTTTTTCTTTATTTTTCTCCCTTTTATTTTTTGGCTCATGGGAATTCTACTGCCATTTGTTTTCCTATTAAATGACATTTCAAATACTTTATTATAAACATAAATCACGTCTCTTTTCAAGAAGGCAAATGACAAACTAAATTTGAGACCAGGCATGCATTTCTACACCCTATCCAAGAATAAGTAGATGAACAGTGACTCTATAGATTGTATGTGAAGGATAAACAAAGAGAGACAGTAGATTATAGCAAACATGTCATTGGAAACTGACATCTGCCCTTTTATTCACGAACATCATCTGAAGCCCTGTCACTTTGGTTGACATCTGTTACAAATCCTGATGCATGAAGTTATAGAAAAGACCAATCTTATCCACTGTTGACTAGTTGAAAATGTGTACCTGAGTATATGCCTACACTCTCTCTCTCTCTCTCTCTCTCTCTCACACACACACACACACACACACACACAGATTAAGCTACTTTGGTTTATCTGTAGGTATGGCATCATCTTTTTCAGTCTTTAAAAAGGCCACAAAGTAAATGGTATTGTTCACACCCTAGTATACCAAAACCTATTAATAGACTGTGAGAGACACTGGAAGTCCTGTGTGAACACAAAAATATATTCTCTGATGTAGAGAAGTTTTATTCTTAATTTGATTACTTTGAACTAAAGCACCTTGGGAAGATTCTTTGTGACATGTACAGGTATTATGGGAGAGGAAACTCATGAATATGCTTTTGTTGGTCATATGCTTATGCTTATCATCAGCCATTATATTAATAAATAAAAGGTCTCTAGAAATAAAGAGAAAAAAATAACAAAATGAAACAATGGCTGAAAGACCTCTTGAGCCAAGATCTAGGTCCTTGCTAGTCCAGACTGTTTACCATGGGATGAGTATCATTTAGAAGGCTGGTAGAAATTGTCAGATTTAGTCCCACATCCTCCATCCACTTAATCAGACTTCCTTGGCTGGAGCCTGCAAATTAACAGTTGCTGGAAATGAGGAAGAGTGTTTTCACTAGTTTATACTCAATACTCACTGACAGGATGAAATTAGAAAAGAAACAGAGCTGAAGGAAGTATTTCAAACAGGAAATACTATTTACATCCCACATTTATTGATAACACGAGTGATCTCAGCTACAGAAAGATACAGATATTTTGTACCAAATATTCCTCTGGTATTTACACAGACCACAATGATGTTAGTAGCTTAAAAAATGCTCCCTACAGGATGCATACTTAAATAGAGCTTAACTGAGTATGTAATTTCTAACGTACTGAAGTGTTGCTTAGGGGATTTAACATTTTTTTCAAGACATTATTTATGCAAGTGCTTTGATATCTAAAGCTATTGCCAAATCTTTGAGGGTATGTGGCACACAATCAAAACAGAAGCAATCAAAACTTCTCTGCAGGATTGTAGAAAAGGCATCCATATCGTTTAGCTTGTAGATGATAATTACAGTTGTGGTAACAAATAATGTAAACCTCTTGGCAGGAAGGGACACAGATCAGTTGGTCAATAAGATGATGATTTGGTAAAAAGAGGATGGACAGAGCTGGAGATAAGCTAGATTGGATTTAGGATCTGGAAATTGAATTTAGGATGCCTTTATTGTAGGAAGATACCTTTTCCTTGAATTTAGAGTAGACATTTCAGAGAATAAATTGTTGGCTTTGTCAACTTGGAGATATTTTTGGTTCTTTATAGAATTCAAGATTTTGCTGAGGCCTGATGGCTCATGTCTTATTCCCTGCTTCTTGGGAGGTAGAGATTGGATGGACTGTGGCCTAGGTAAAAAGTTAGTAAGACTCCACCTCAACAAAAAAAAAACCTGTGGTGGTATCACAAGTCTGTAATCTCATTATGTAATCTCTTTATGTAGGAAGCTTATGTTGGAGCATCATGGTTCCAGGATGGCTTGGGGAAAATACGAGACCTAGCCGAGAAAATACCTAAAGCAAAAAGGATTGGAAGCATGGTTCAAGTGTAAAGTACTTGCTTGAGAATTCCCTGAGTTCAAATCCCAATACCACCAAAGAAAAAGACTTTTCTACATGCACTTGTTTGCTCCGAACTGAAGTATTGCACTACATTAACTTTTTTATTATTATAAAAGTAAACTGGTTTATAGGAATAGAGGCCAATGTTAATATACAAGGAACAAAAAAGTCCAGATAATTCTTGCCCAAGTATAAAAAAAGTTACCACTTTCCTGTAAATTCTTGTAAATTATATATATACCTATAATATACATAATATATTATATACTACTTTATTTATATGAAGTAGAAGTGAATATGTAAATATTATGAGTGTATGTATTCCTAGATATATAGATGCAAAATGTGATAAATTTTCTATTTGACCATTTTCTATTTGACCAACATTTGACCATGTTCACATTTTAAAATGCTCTAAATATATTTTCATGTCAAGTACTATTCTTCCAGAACATTCCTAATGGTACTGAAAATTTTATTTTATGCTTCCACTATTCATTTTCCAAATGCCCAATTGTTCCCCATAAGTACCATATAGTTCCTTACTATTGAGATCAATACACTGGGAAAATATCCTGATAATTACATGTTATAGGTATCCTTGTTATTTTCTCAAAATACAATTTGCAAACACATAAAAACTGAGTAATTACTGAATACCTATTTATCAGTTGACTTATTTATTCAAGTGGAGAACATGGTATATGTTTTTGTTGAGTTCAGTCATATTCTTTGTAGTTTTTGTTCAATCTGGGAAATTGTCAAAGCCCAATTTTATCATCACAGGAATTCACTGTGCTACCCTCTCTACCCTGCTTTGGGACACTTGGATTTTTTTTTTGTGTGTGTGAGAATACCGTATAGAGGAGTTACAATTACATGGGCAAGATACCGAGTACATTTCTTATTAAGCATTGTAGCCTCCTCTTTGTTTCCCCTTCCCATCCCTTCCCATCCTTCCCCCTTCCCCCCATCCGATCCACCCCCCACCCCCTACCAAAGTTGTAAAGTTCGTTTTTCGACATAATGACTTGTACATCTCATCGTTGCAATGGGTCCAATGTATCCCTATTTAAAGGTTTGTTTTCGCCCTTTCCCTCCACAAATTATACCAACATCAAATATAATGAAAGCAGGGATTATACCGTGGGGGAGGGACATACAAAGCAACAAAGAAATCATCTTATAAATATGTTAGAAACAATTGCATGAAAGGAAAAAAAAACAAAAAAAACATTTGAATACTTATCTTGGGGTTCATTCCCCTAACATCAGCTTATCTGACCTTCTCTGGTTGACTCAGACATATACTAGTTATTGCAAATAAGGGAAACCATGGGACATGGATTTTTATATGCATATATACCCTATTATTATGCAGTACATGGTAATTTCTGAGCCCATGTATAGTGCCCCAGCTAGCCAGTCCTTTCCACCATTAACTCTAAACCCTTATTTTTCTATATGGATATAAGTAGTCAAAAGTGTTTAATTTTAATAGTATCTCTTTTCACCAAAGCAATCATCTTACATCTAAACCTGAGACTTCTTCATCCATCTGTTATTTCAATGTGGTAAGAGGGGTTATCTCTGCAGAGATGTATCCACTTTGACACTTTCCCAGCTAGCTAAATAAAATGGTTCTAGAAACCAGGAATCCAACTATTGTGTTGCTCAGTGAAGTTCCTTGATGTTTTAGCTTCCTTTCTTAAGATGAGTTAATGCATTTTATTTTAGGGCCTTGTCTCCAGTTGTGATAAAACTGTCCTGCTTGAAAGTTTGATATATTTGGAGGAGCTATACCAGGGCTTAATTTCAGGGTTTTGTGCTTGCTTGCTTTGCTTGCTGGACTGGCTCACTACCTTTTGAGCCATGCCTCCAAATTGGCTTTTAGCTAATTAATTGGAGATGGCATCTCACAGATATTTCTACTTAGGCTGGCTTTGATCATCATCCTTTGGATTTCAGCCTCCTGAGTATCTAGAATAACAGGCACCAAGCTACTAGCACCTAGCTTACTGCTTCAACATACGATCATTCAAGTAAAGATCTGGTCCAGAAGGACTACTATGTTGTACTGACATATTTTCTCTATATTTAATAGATGAGCAATTGTTTGCTTTAGAGAAATACACATTTTAGTAGACTAAAGCTGACACTGTCTCCACCTCAGTGGTATGTGTGGGACACCATCCTGGAAGCAAACGCTTTCATATTTCTTCAAATCCACTTGTATTTTCATACTAAGCAGGGGAAACGCAGTAAGGAACCTCACAGTTCATTCAGAGATTGTGCTAATGAGTTCATATTCAGTGTTACTTTGTCACAAAACATGCAGTGAGAGCCTATTTTTAGGTTTGTTGTGAACCCTTACATGTTTATTTGGGTCCAAGTGAATGTTTGAGCAAGAAATTAGGAAGGCATAATGTACCAGGGTTCTACCACTTCCTTCCTTACCTCTAGTAGCCATGACTAACTTGCACCTCTTTTAAAAGCCTGAGAGCCTTGTATCAATTACCCCCAATTAATGGTCAGAAGCTTTTCATGCCCAAACGCCCAGACATAACCCTGGATTTGTGACCTTGGTCATCTGATCTCTGTGCTAGACCTACTGTCTGCTTCAGAGACACTTTATGTAGGACACACCAATAGAGAACAGTGGCCCTCCGTGTGATTCCCTATTCCCATCCTTGCTCCATTGTGCTGTTTTATTACAATTCTATTTCTCATTTTCAGAATCAAATTATTGTTCTGTTATACATGTTCTCCTTTCAAGACAATGCTCTTAGCAACTCCAAAATAACTGCGTAATTCACCAATAATAACCTATGATAATCATGTCACACTCAAAATGCAAAATCTTGTTTTGCAATGAAATAGTGTTCTCTTTCACCCATTGGGAGCAGTCTTAAGACACCCAGTAGATGCCTGAAACTCAGTACTGATTCCTATAAATATTATGCTTAATTCATAGATTAGATGCAGAGAGAGAGAGATTAGTGACAGTAATCAGTAACAAAATAGAATACTTAGGATAATATACTTTAATGAAAATTAAATGAGTGTGGAATCTATCTCAAAAGATTTGAAAAGAGTATTAATAATTTGTGCCATCATAGTAACTCTAATCACAGAAAATAAAAACTCTAAGAAGTGGAGGTATTACTGTACATATAGTGCAAATTTGGACTGTGACTTTACCTTTCTAAGAAATTATACTAGCTGAATTCTCCCTTATATCTACCATATTTCAGTTAGTACATTTATAAACACTTGCCTACCACACCATATATTTACTTATAAGTATGTAGGTTAATTCAGGCTTTTTCATATTAGGGAAACCATGCAAATTTTGTGTCTCTGGGTCTGATTTACTTCACTTACTACAATTTTTCCAGGTTTTCAAATTTTATATACACTTAAATTCTGATGGACATTAGCAAATTTGCACACAAAGCAAAGTACAGAATGTGTCTCTCTTTCACCAAACCAATCCTCATAAGGTATTTTACCAAAATTTTGAAAATTAACAAAATGAGAATCGATCAATGACATCATATCACTTTTCTCTATTATGAATGAAGTGGATTTTCTATTAAAGTGTTTAACTTGCAAATGCTTAATTTATGGAAATATAATATTCATATATATAGCCATTTTCTATAATCCTGATATTTCTATGTTCAATTTAGTTTGATAATTAAGTAAGTAGAAATTACTATGTTTCAAATTGTAAATATTCTATTAATTTTGCTGTTTCTGTTAATACATTTTAACCTCTAAGATTTTTAAGATTTTATTTGCTTTCAGAGTTTAAATAAATGCTAATTGAAATATTACATAAATATAGGGAATTTCGCATATTGTATATACACTGATTTATTTTTATTGAATTTTGATTTTAAACAGACAACAAAAAAACAGGGCAATGAATTTGTAATTCATGGATCTTGATTAAAAAACAGACTTCTAGTCACAACCAACTCCTTCCAGAGGTATAAGCACCAACAGACATCAGTTATAGAAAATTTTACATAATAGCTTTTGATGTCATTTATTTCATTTGCTATATTTTATAATTTAACATTTAAATGTCACATCATGTTTTCTTTGGTGTTTGTGTTCTTTCGTCTACATTAGGAATTTCAGCTAATATGTTAATTATGTATTTTATATATCTGTAAAATTAGCTTAGTCATTCTCATTGCTGCATAAGAATTTTTAAATATCTGTAAAATTAGCTTATTCATTCTCAATGCTGCATAAGAATTGTTAATTTTCATTATTTATGAATTCATCAACTTTTTTTTTTAATTTTATTTTATTTGTGAACATACTGTACAGAGGGGTTACAATTGCATGGGCAGGATAATGCGTACATTTCTTACCAAGCA
>NW_012267248.1:8802688-8807549 GCF_000151885.1 Dipodomys ordii | reverse complement strand
CGTCTGGCTCCTTCGTCCCGGACTCTCAGCGCTCAGGTATAGCCCTGCTGCGGTCTCCACCGCGACCCTGCCGCCGCCGCCGCCGCCGCCACAGGCGGCTGCTGGCTGGTGCTCAGATGTGTATTCTTGCCTTGGCTTTCTCTCACTTGTCTAACGCTCTGTCCTGTGATGGCACACTTGGTGTGTTTCTCTGGCTTAGGACTGTTCACTGGAACTCTAAAACTGCTTTCTATGAGAGAGCTTGTTCAGCTTCCAGCTTCTCCTCCGCCATCTTGTCGCCTCCCTCGAATTCATCAACTTTTGAAGTTCATTTATGTTGCTAATTTTGACTACTCCTATGAAATTATTGGATATATTTATTTATCTTTTGGAGCACATATATTAATATCCCTGCTAGATACACATTGGGGAATGAATTTGCTGCATGTAAGGATATATATGTAGTTAACTTTAATAAAATGAGGCAAAGTGGTTGTAAAATTTTTTGCTTCCATTAATAGTATATTATCAGGCATTTAAGTATAAACCATTCTATGCAATGATGTGCTGTGTGTATGTGTGTGTGTGTGTGTGTGTGTATGTGTGTGTGTGTGTTTGTCCACACATGTGTACTTGATTCTTCTGGTGACCACCGACATTGGACACCTTCAGAGCTTCATTAAACATTGTCATGGTATGTATGCATCTGAAATGTCCCTGTGAAGCTCACGTGCTATAGAGCTGGTCCCACATGCAGCAATATTCAGAGTTGGAGCCTTTGGAAGATGATTGGCTCATGAGCACTCACCTCATCAGTAGATGTCAAAGCTATGAGTGGATTAATCTACCCATATCTTAATGGACTGTTTGAAGGTAGTGGAACTTCTAGGAAGTAAAGGAAGTAATTCACTGGGAACATAATCTTGAAAGGTATATTTTATCCCTACTAGGCGTATTCTCTCACTCTTTGTTTCTCTCTGCTGGAGATCAAACCCAGGATCGTATACTAGGCAAGTATTCTACTGAGATTCACTCCTAGCCCTTTATTTCTCTCCTTAATTCTTAAGAATGAGCTGCTTAATTTCTTGAAAAGCATGTATTCCTGTCATGTTTTGATAGCATGGTTCCTATATTTGTGCTCATCATTCAACACAACTTCAATAACACTCTTACTACAATCAGGAAACTCTTTTCCCTTTGTGTTCCACATATATAGCACATACAATCATATCATAAGGGTTTTACGTTTCTTTTTTTTTTGCTTTTTATTCCTCTAGACTTTGACATTCTTGAGGGCAGGACCTGAGTCTCACTTCTTGTACCACTAGCAATTAATATACTGCCTGAAACATTGTAGATTAAAAATACATTTTCTATGGATAAAAATATAAATGCTTTGGGTCAGTATAAATCCATCATTGCTTCAGAAAAAGTACCCAAAGCATGTCCCTCAGGTAGTGGGAAAACAAATTTATTTTCTTTATAAAGGAAAAATGAAATTTTGTGGAGAATATTAAATATCTTGTTCCACTGAGGTATTTATGAGGTTTGTGGATTGAATTGAAATTCCACTCTCAATATAAATCCTAGATACAAGTCAAGTGTTCTTAGGGGACTGATACTAGAAAAGGAAACAAAAAGCAAACCAAACATTAGGTTTTAGCCTAAGAATTTGAGTGCCTTTTTAAATCAACCAATATAATCAGATTTATATTTATTTTTACAGAAATGTTTGTTCAGCTAATGCATTCCTAATCAAATAATGGGTGTTCCATGATGGAAATTTCAAATAAAGTTCTTAAGGCTGTCAGAAAGTAAATAAGCTAACTAGAATTGTATTTCTTTGCTTAACCAGAACTGTATTTCTTTGCTTCCCAGTCGACTACATAACTGCATAGAGTGGGCTATGGTGTTTTTAGAAAGAGGACACTTGGACAGTTAAATGCTAGTAAGTCAACATTTATCTGCCACACCTCACCCCCACCCCTGATCTTATGTATGTCTGATGGTGCAATATGCCCATTTTCAGTAGAAAATATGTCATAATCTGTTCTTCTTACCATTATTTGGTTTATTTGGGGGAAATATTACAATTGCCTCAAATGCCACCAGAATTCCATTAACTAATATGGTGTATCGCACATCAAAATAAAATCACAGTATTTTCCTTCATTATGTTTGTGTTTTATGACTATTAAATGAATTTTACCTTATTAGTAAAAGCCAATTAATACCTTAACTTGCATTTTAGAATGCACACTATATGCTTCAAAATCTAACTTTATTCTGAAGTTGATTTTGAAACACATTGTAGAAACTTTCAAAAATGTTTGACACAATGCATCCAGTCTTTGGGGTTTTCCAATTGAACATAAGTGCTAGGACTTACAACTTATTACAAAAGGATTTCAGAAAATTCAGTAAAACAGTATCTATCTTGGATACCTAAATTTAGACACTATATGACTACAGTTCACTCCGACTAAAATATTCATGGAAAAACATGAATTGATCTTACAGTTGTTTTTCATAAGACATAAGCCATCAAGCCAAGTTTTATGAGACATCATCCAGAAAGATTTGATCAAAATAGGTTTGGAGGCATTTAGAATAAAATGGCAAAAGTTAAGCTTGTCTGTGTTTACTCTTGTTTAAAGTATGTTTCAATAGAAAAGTGTGGGCACTGTGCCACAAGGTCAAATTTTCTGAGTTTGACAGTCTAGTTTATTTGAGAAAAATGTAGCTGCTCTGGAGGCCATAAAACCTGAGGACAACTGGCCCCAGAAGGAAATAGCCAATAAAGGATATCATAGCCCTGGGAGGTAAAATGTTCACATATGCTATGAAGATCATTGTTCTTGCCTATCTAAAACAGGAAGAAAGAAATTCATGACCTTGTGACCCTCAAGAAGTGCTTAGCGCTGACATTAAGTTATGAAAGATAAATAGCAAAGACAAAGTTACCTAAAGATTGTCCATAGACTTATTTATTTGTATTTGCATATATAGTCAATGTGATTCTGGGAGGGTCATAGCAGACTGTTAATGAATTTATTATTAAATGGCAGTAGCAGAAGCAATAACGGCATCTATCTTCATACTGTACAGTATGAAGATCCAGTTACTTCGCTAAACACTACATTTTGAGGTTGCGTTTTTCCTTTTAATTATTATTTCTTTTATTACTTTAGGAGTAGGACAAAGGAGTTAACATTTAACAAATGAGCTTATGACTATAAAGCATCTTGATCAATGTCACCCCATTCATCACTCTCCTCTATCCTTCCCAAGCCAACCACTCCCCTAAATTTTCTGAATTTCATAGGGTATACATTGACTATTAAGACTGCATCCTCCACCCCCTCAATCGCTAGGTTCATTCATTTAGTGCCTCGCTTTGGCCTCCTCTCCATACCTTTCCAGTACCAGTTTCCTCATATTCATTTTGTTGTACAGTGGGTTAGGTTTTCTAAGAAATTATACCATTTGAATTCTTCCCTACATATACCATACTTTAGTTAACATTCGTGAACATTTGTATAACACCCTGTATGTGTTTACTTGTACATTTGTAAATTACTTACAGCTCATATATGTGAGAAAGCATCCTTTTTCTCTCTGGGGCTCAATTTTTTAAATAAACAATTTTCCCAGATTAATACTTTTTAAAAATAAATAATGTAGTATCATTCTTCCTAACGCATAAGTAAAATTCCAGTGTGTATACATACAATATTTTCTTAATCCATTTGTCCATTGAAGGGTATTTAGATTGTTCCTATACTTTGTCTGCAGTGAGCAGTATAGCATTGAATATAATCTACAAATTCAATGCGATACCTATCAATATTCCAACCTCATTCTTCAAGGAAATAGAAGAGGCAATCCAAAAATACATATGGAACAATAAAGGACCTCGAATAGCAAAAACGATCATTAACAGAAAGAACAGTGCTGGAGGAATATCAATACCAAATTTCAAACTCTACTACAAAGCCATAGTCATCAAAACAGCTTGGTACTGGCACAAGAACAGACCTCAGGACCAATGGAATAGATTTGAAAACCCAGAAATGAAACCGCAGACTTATAGCCAACTATCTTCAATAAGGGAGCTAAAACAATAGAAAGGAAGAAAGACAGCCTCTTCAGTAAATGGTGCTGGCAAAATTGGTTAATCACCTGTAGAAAACTAAAACTAGATCCTTAGATATCACCCTGTACCAGAATTAACTCCAAATAGATTAAAGGCCTTGGAGTCAAAGCAGACATTCTGAAAACATTACAGGATGGAATAGGAGAAACCCTAGGTCTCCTTGGCACAAGCCAAAATTTTCTTAAAAGAGACCCAGAAACACAATAAATCAAAGAAAGGTTGGACAAATGGGACTGCATGAAATTACAAAGCTTCTGCATGGCAAAAGATATAGCTAGCAATATCAATAGAAAGCCCATGGATTGGGAGAAGATCTTCACTAGCCATACAACAGACAAGGGTCTCATATCTAAAATATACCTGGAACTCAAAAAAATTAAATCTCCCAACAACAAATCCTCAAAGAAACAACTGCCCAGTAAATAAGTGGGCTAATGACTTAAAGAGAAACTTCTCTGAAGAGGAAAGAAGGATGGCCAATAGACACATGCAGAAATGCTCAACCTCCTTAGCCATAAAAGAAATGTAAATCAAAACAACACTGAGATACCACCTCACCCCAGTTAGAATGGCTATAATCAAGAACTCTAGTAACAACAGATGCTAGAGGGGATGGGGACAGAATCCCTACTGCATTGTTGGTGGGAATGTAAACTTGTTCAACCACTTTGGAAAGCAGTATGGAGGTTCCTCAAAAGACTCCACATAGAGTTCCCCTATGACCCA
>NW_012267248.1:8712859-8802588 GCF_000151885.1 Dipodomys ordii | reverse complement strand
AAATGTGGTATATATACACAATGGAATTCTATGCCTCCATCAGAAAGAATGACATTGCCCCATTTGTTAGGAAAAGGAAAGACTTGGAAAAAAATATATTAAGTGAAGTAAACCAGGCCTAAAGAAACATAGGTCCCATGGTTTCCCTTATTTGCAATTACTAGTATATATCTGAGACAAGCAGAAAAGGTCAGATAAGTTGATGTTAGGTGAAATGAATCCCAAGATAAGTATTCAAATGCTTTTTCTTTCTTGCAGTTGTTTCTAAGATATTTATAAGATGATTTCTTTGTTGCTTTGTATGTCCTTCCCTCATGGAATAACCCCTGTTTTCACTGTATTTGATGTTGGTATAATTTGTGGAGGAGAAGGGAAAAAACAAATTGTTTAGATAGGGATACAGATGGACCCATGACAACAATGAGATATACAAGAGGTTATGTCAAAAAACGAACTTTACAATTTTGGATGAGGGGGAAGCGGGGGGAGGGGGTAGATAGGAAGGAATGGGGAGGAGGCTACACTGCTTGATAACAAATGTACTCATTACCTTGTCCATGTAATTGCAAATCCTCTGTATGGTATTTTCACAATAAAAAAATGAGTGTGCCAGCAGCTCTACTGTATTCTTTTTAAATTACATTTTATTATCTTTAAGTAGTGGTAAAAAGGAATTACCATTCAACAAATCTGCTCATGAATACATCTTGATCAATATCACCCTTCCAACCTTCTTCTCTTTCCCTCCTAACCCACCCACCACTATTTCTTTTCATTTTAGTTATTCATTTACTTTAAAATTGTTTTTAAGTAGTTGTGCAAAAGAATTGCCATTTACCAAAATAGTTTATGAGAACAATATATCTTGATCAATGTCACCCAATTTAACATTCTCAACCATCCTTTCCCAACACTCCCCTTCCTTACTCTACTTCACTTTGTAGGATATATGTTGGATTCTCCTTTTTTGAATATTTTTGTTATGTTTGAATAGTCATGCAAAGGAGTTGCCATTCAGCAAACAGTTAATGAATACAGTGCATCTTGATCAATGTTCATCTGTTTCAACCATCTCACCACCCCTTCTAACCTACCTTTTTTCCTTACTTAATTTTAGGTTATGTATTGAATGTTTTGCCATTTCCAAAAGCTGTTTGTATGTACAATTCATCTTTATCTGTATTATCACTTCAACATCTTCACCCTTCTTCCACTCACCCCTTCCCTTATATTTCTCAATTCTATGGTCTCTACAATGAATTCTTGCCTACATTTTCCTCCCTACTCCATTCTTCTACCCCTTTCCCCTTGGGTCCATCCTTTCCTATTGAAAATACTCATTTCCTGGTACTTTCTTTGCTGGGTTTTGACTTAGTCTTTTTAAAGAATTAGACTATTTGTGCTGTCCATAGAGTCCATTACACTTCAGTTAATTCATTTGTAACACCTTGCTTACCACCTAGTGTATTTACTTGTAGATTTATAGGCATATTTTAGTTACCACAAATGAGGGAAACCATGTAACCTACATTTCTCTGGGTTTGGCTTATTCTACTTAATATAATTTTTTCCAAGTCTTTCCATTTCCTTATGAATAGTACAATAATATTTTTTGGATGGATGAGTAGATTTCCACTGGGTGTATATACCACATTTTCTTGATCTGTTAGTCATTTTAGGAGCATCTGGACTGATTCCCTATCTTGGAACATGGTAGGCTGGTAGTTTTAGTGTGATCCTGTTTATGCTCTATTGGATAAGTGCCAACAAGGGGAATTGCTGGGTCATAGGGTACATAGGGTAGCTCTTATGTTTATTTAAGTTTTTTGAGGAGCCTCCATACTGCTTGAACAAGTTTACGTTCCCTCCAACAATGTAAAAGACCCCTTTTGTCCAAATCAGCATTTGTTATTGATATTTTTATTTTATATATATTGGCCATTCTAACTGGGGGAAAGTGGAATCTCAATATTGTTTGCTTTTCCTTTCCTTTATGGACAAATATGTTGAACATTTCTTCATCTGCCTACTAGTCATTTTTACTTCTTTTGAAAAGTCTTTCTGCACCATTAGCTCATTTATTATTTTGGTTGTTGTTACTTTGAGGTTTTATATTTTACAAGTTTAATTTTTTGAACTCTAAGTATATTTTAGAGGGAACAGCTTACACTAAGCAAAAGAAAAGAAATGTACAAATCACTCAATTTGGAAGAAACAAGTTTTATGGTTAAAGTTTTAGAGTTGATAAGCTTTGTAGATCAAGATAATGAAGTTTGCATTTTGAAGATTAAAATGTGTTGGTGACTTCAGCTAAGTATCACTATGCCACAATACTGTGAAATTTATGCAATCACTTAATCTCAATAAAGAAATAAAAAAGAATAACCAAGGCCCCCAAAATGTGGAAATAAAATGTGAGCTAAGATCTGATTCTAAAACCATATCTTTATGACAAGAAGGACAAGGAAGTTCTTAGAATTGAAACAGAAATTAGCAGCTCTCTGAGGCCTGACAGGTAAATCAGTATAACCAAGTCTAGCTTTCTCAAGGGACAAATAATACTGACCTGAGTACCATAGATGACACTGCTGGTCCCTGTCATGATTCTAGCATCACTTGCTTGGGCCTTAGAGTTCAAGCCCAGGTGAAAACCTTGATATCTATTTATCACATATGTAATATGCATGCATTGTACACATGAATATTATGTATAGAATACATGAATTATATATGTAATTGTGTATATGTATACACTTGTGTATTCAATCATGTGTGTTTATATATGGATTATATATCTTATCTTCATATAGTGAACGTAATATATAGTAGACAGATACTATCACATGTATAATATGCCACATATATACATATGCCACAGCTTGGATCTGGGGTGTCTCTGAAAGTCTCATATCCCCAAGGTACTCACTTTATAACTAAGGGAACTAATGGGAGGTCTTTAGGTCATTGGGTATATACTCATGAATGGGATTGTGGGACCCCAGTCTCTTCCTCTCTCATTTATACCCTAGATATGGCACCTCTCAAGAGACCTAAAACATTGGAGTTAACTGAGCATGGATTTTATATTCCTGAATTGTGAACCCAACTCAACTCTATAAATGATTATCTCTGGTATTTCTTACAGTCATAAAAAGCTGACCCACACAACATATCTATATAGGAATTTTTCCAATGGACTGTTTTTGGGTGGCCTCCAGTCTGATATAGTCCACAAAAGTCTCACAGTGGACTTTAGACTGATAGAGTCTATGAAGGTCTCATGCCTTCCAATAACAGTTGTAAATCCATATACTAATTTAAAATCATTAGTTCAAATATCCAAAATATCATCAACTAAGTCAAGTGCAAAGCAATCACCTGTTCACTCTCAATCACAATGGGGCTTCACTTGTGATCAGGAGAAACTAAAGACTCAATTATTTGTCCCAAATACTATCAAGAGGCAGTGAGACAATGGTAAGCAGTTACTAATATACCTACTTAAAAGTGTTGGGGAGAATGGAAGGGTAACAGGATTCACCAGCCTCAAGTAATCCTCAAATCTAGTCATCAGAGTCCTATAGGACACTGTGTCTTAGATTCATCCCAGATCCCCACTTGACATCCAGTGGTTGTGCTCCTGAGTCACTCTTTTTCCTATATATGAGGTAGTGCATATTTATGGAGGAATAGTAGAGCAGTAGGGCTTGACAACTTCTTGAAATATAATATTACTTTTTTTAAAATTTCAAACCATGAATTATAATTTTCCTTTAATTAACTCAGAAGTGTTTTATAATCCTAGTTCCCTGCAAATATTTTCAAAAGGAAAGAATTTCTCTGCATTTTGTATAAATATACATTAATGAACAAGGCATTCTAATGGCCATGTCTTAAGTTAGGACAACTGTTTTTGTTTGTGTCTTATTCATGATAAATCCCCTCATGATCCGTTGTTTCTTTTAGAGACTGATTTTGGCCCTTGAATAATTATTTTTAATAATAATTTTAAACATGGGATGATAGAATGTTTCTTCTGAGAAGACTGTAATTTGCTTTAATTGAGATAAACACTCTCGAAGTAGACTAATCTAAGTTCAAGCTATGAGGATCCCTAGACCAAGCATGAAAAACCACCTCATAATTGCTGTAGTTTGGGGTCATCTTCTTTCCATATGTTGACCATTAGGTCCCCATCTCATTAGTTGGGGTGTCAATGTTAAAACTCCTTTCTTTGGGCAGGCTTCATCTCAGTTTTTCACATATCATCTCCAAATTAAAACCAGCCTTCAAAGAAAAAACAGCTCCAAGTGTTGGGGATCTTTTGGAATTCCTACCTTCTCTTTGAATATTTGGTCAGGTAGTCTCTCACTATCTTTTAAGATTTCTGAAGCTTTTGAAAAGATTTTAAAGCCATGATTACACACAGCCTTTGAAGGTGTTCTCAGTAAAAAAATTGGTCAAGTTACTCAGCCTGCTATGGTACAAATCATTTAACGATGCTCACAGTTCAACTATGCTTAGCATTCCCTCTCTTTTCTAATTTGCGTTTGAGTTTTTAAATTATTTTTCACGATTTTTTTTGTGGCTACATCAGGGCTAAAGCTGTCCATCATCTTTCTTCAGGATGTTAAATATATCCACCCCCACTTATGAACACTGTTTTACTATATAGTTTATATTGCAAAGATATTGTACAGAGGAGTTACAGTTACATGCACAAGGTAATGAGTCCATTTCCTATCAAGCATTGTTACCTCCTCCTTTGTTTTTCCCCTACCATCCCTTTCTTCCCCACCTCCCCAACTCCTCCCTCCCTCTCACTCCTCGGAAAGTTGTAAAGTTGTTTTCAATATAATATCTTGTACATCTCGTTGTTACACTGGGTCATCCTGTATCCTTATTTCAGCATTTTGTTATTTTCCTTCCCCTCCCCAAAAGTGTATATATAAGATTCAGGACACTGGAATTAAATACAGTGACAACAGGGGTTATATCATGGGGGAAGAACATACAAAGAAACAAGTTGATGAATTAATGGATATGTGTGTGTGTGTGTGTGTGTGTGTGTGTGTGTGTGTATGAATTCTATACCTACATCAGAAAGAACACCACCATCCCATTTGTTAGGAAATGGAAAGACTTGGAAAAAAAATTGTATTAAGTGAAGCAAGCCAGACCCAAAGAAACATAGGTCCCATGGTTTCCCTTATCTGCAATAACTAGGATATGCCTAGGACAAGCAGAAAAGGTCAAAAGCTATGTACATATGACCATATAAGCTAATGCTAAGTGAAATGAACCCGAGGATAGGGACACAAGAGATTTTAATCTTTCGTGCTGTTCTTGTTAATGTACTTATAATTTACTATGTGATTTTTTATGTTGTTTCTTTGTATGTTCTTCTCCCATGGTATGAACACTTTTATATATTGTATAATCTTTAGTTTTTTAGGCTTCTCTTCTTACTCCAAAAAAGATCACACAAAAACATATATTTTCTAAGCTGTATCAGTATTATTTGTTTTCATGTTGGCTAATATATTCAATTCTATTATTTAATATCATCACTAAGAGATTTAAAAAGGTCACACAAGTTACCCACTCTGGTAGAGAATTTGATTATCATTGCTTTATAATTCCGAGTAATATCTTTGGATATATTTCTAAGAATATTATATAATATTGCCAAAACTTAAACTCATTATCACCTTGATTTTTATCAGTGGAGGAATCTGCATGTTGTTCTACAAAAGTTGGATTATTGTAGAAACAATAAATTATATTAAATTTAGCCTTGACAATATCTATGAAATGTGCAGAATTTCAGAATTTCAGTACAAATATTTAACAATTCTGGAAAATAATGGCACCATTTTGTAAGATTATTTAGACAATAAACAACAGGGCATTGGAGCACTAATTATCTGACAGCAGTTGTGTGTCCTGCTTTCTAGCTGATATTCATGGTAATCAGAGTAAGTGAAGACCCTGCAAACTACACTTGCACAAAGCTGCCTATTTCAGATGCCAGCCTTAGCACCAGATATTCCTAAATGATCCCTACTTTTGCTTGACTTGGATACAAATTTAAGGGTTTCTCCCACCTTTCCTTCAAGTTAATTTTCTAGAATGAGTCACAAAGGTTCCTGAGAGCACTGAATGTACAATTCTGTTTATAATTATAAAATTTTTTTAAAGTATAAAGGTAATAATTCCATTTTCACAAATGAAAATGATACTGGAGGCTGGGAAGGTGGCTCAGTGGTAGATCGCTTGCCTTGCATGCCTGAGGCCCTGGGTTTGATTCCTCAGCACCACATAAGCAAAAACAAAAAAGCCGGAAGTGGCGCTGTGGCTCAAATGGTAGAGCGCTAACCTTGAGCTGAAGAGCTGAGGGACAGCTCCCAGGCCCAGAGTTCAGGCCCTACGACCGGACCCCTAAACAAAGAAAAAAAAAAGAAAAAGAAAAAGATATTGAAGGAAAGGCTTGAAAGCCCTCCCTACACAGAAGCTTCTGGTTTTATGTGGTATAGTACCCTCCTAGAACATCTAGGTATTTACTCCTTTAAAATCTCCACAAGCCTTGCAGGGCAAAGCTTTTATGTGGAGTTATATTAGCAAGTTTCATTTGTTGCAGATTGATCAAACCCTTGGCCACTGAACCTCCTCTCCAGCTTCTTATTCTCTTTAGAGGTCAGAGGATGAGTCTGATGATTACAACCCTCTTAGGATATTCTTGGCCTTCTGGATTTGTCATCTCTTCTCTTGAAACTATCTAAGGGTCTCCCATTAATTATCTCATTAGAACAACCTAAGTATGGTTGTAAAGTGTTCCTTATAACTCACAAGAGCTGCCTCTATCATTCAGAAAATTTCAGTGATTTAGTAAGGTAGTGTTTAGGAACTGCAAAAGAACAAATATTGTCTCGGTTGTATAATAGATGCTTAATGATATTTTACCATAGACCATAAGAAAAAATTTAAAAGGCCAAAACAGGCAAATCACAAGTATCCATTTTTCAGACAGCATGAGGAACGGGCACAGTGTTGCAGAAGACAGGTATCCATAGAAAAATTACATGCCAGGAACCATCAAGAAGGAAAAACCACATTAGACATATTCCCGATAAGTCCTTGCTCGTGGGCAAATAAATTCAAGTCATTGGTATCCCCACATATTAACAGCATATCTGGATTGATACTAAAAAATCCCATTGGAATTCTTCATCTCATCATGAATACTTAGTTTACACACCCTGGAAGAAAAAGATTTAATTTTAAGATGGAATGAATTTAGTTTCTCTGAATATTTTTTTCTGGGAAGAACAGCTGTTCTTATATATTTGCCTATTTCCCCAAGTCCCCTTGCCAGTACCCCAGAGAAATTGTCTTGCTCTCAGTAAATTCAACTCGATTGTATTATTGAGAAACCCAGTGTTTCTCATTTGATTATTTTGCAAAGTTAGAGCTAAGCAACGTCAATATTGTTCTATCTGTGGTCATGCAATCCTATGCTGTATATAAAAGGAAGCATAGGATAATAGGGGAAGAAGATGTGGGGAGCTGAATTTCCAGAGCCAATATTGCTAATGATGATTCAATACATGATTACATGGCAACTTCTTAACCTATACCAACCTTCCTCTCCACATTTGTCAAGCAAGCAGATTAGCATTCCATTCCTTTTGATTTCAAGCTATATTAAAATTATCTGACCTATATACTCATAGACATATACCAAACAAACTTTCTCTTCGACAATTGGCAATTATTAAAGAACAAAAATGAGTACTTGAAAAAAAAGTGGATCATCAAGAGTGTTAAAGGAGATATTATTGGGGCTTTTTGCCTAACGCAGATGCATTAATAAATATAAATATAATTGATCAGACAACTAGTTTTACAATGACGACTAGCTTTCTTGGCACCTCATTTCAGCTGTGTCTTTTATTTACTATTGACACAAGGCTCTTCTGATTTTGTGGCAAAGGAATCATGGAGAAATGCAGCAGAGTCATGCATGTACTAACATAAGTACTGGAGAGTTAATAGCCCATGCAGCAATCTCAAGCAATGGGGACAAGGTCAGAAAGATAACTTATCCTCCCTCCCATCCCTCTGTAGTACCAGTCTAAGAATCATGCTATACAGTTTCTTCAAGAGTCCTGGTGGAATTGAATCTCAGTTGTCCTCAATAGAGACCAGCTTAACATTGTACACTAATTGGCTTACTACTTGATGTTTCAAACCCACCTGCATTCCTCTCCTGTGTCCTGTATTCACTTCCCAAACAAACACCTGTGTGCATGCTAATGGCTCAGTCTCTGTTTCTGGTGAAGGGTACATACAGAATTTGTAAAAGTCAATGCTAGAAATAGCCTAGAAAGCAGATTTTTAAAAAGGTAATTCTGTAACTGTTGGCTCTTGGGCAGTGATGATGCTATTGCTGATTCTGAGCCAAGTGGTCATTAATCATCAATAGCATTACAATTAATCAGCAATTCACATTACAACTCCCCCCTCCCCAGGGGTGAATTAGGATGAGTTACAGATGAAAGTTAACCCTTAATTGTTCTCAAACAAAATGGCCTCCATGGTAAACAGAGGTTAGGTATATTTTGTTAGCAGCTTGAGAACACTTGTAGAAGTAAGATAATGGGTTCTTACCATCTTTATATTCAGATGTGCTGTGAAAGCTAGAAGTTTTCATGTTCAAAAAAGTCCTTGTCCTCTTTGCTGCAGGACAGATGGTGTTCAAAACCAGACTTCAGATTTAATTATAAGAATGGCAAAGCTAGTAAGGAGAACAAATGTCTCAGTGATGTTCCTCCGGGAAAGTGTTACTAGAAAAATCAAAAACAAAAAAACAAAAATCTGACATCTGTATACAAACATATTGGATGAGGAGTGTGAGAATCCTGGATCTCTAGATTCCACTGAAGCTTCTTCACCAGGAGAAAGCTAGGTAGCCATGCCTAGGAACCTAGGTGAAGTTCTCCCAGAGGTAGTGAATGACTCCTCACAGGAAACCCGCTCATCCTTCTCAAGTTCATTATTTCTTGTATAATAACTGCGTGCAAGTCTTTATATAGGCCAAGTGGAAAAGGATATTACCTGTTTAGCAAGGAAATACCAAAATTCAAATATAAAGGAAGAATACAGGGAATAATGTTCTACCAAGTAGTAGGAAGTAGATTTTGGATGAATGGAGAATTGTGGGATGTGAAGATGATTAAATAACTATTCATTGACATGGAACCTACTCCCATGACTTACCTTCTCAGAAAGCACAAGGGGAGAGAGTGTATTACAATGGTGGGATAGCTCTTGAGATCTAAATATACTAGTGGTTCAGAATAAAAGAGGTGGAGGTGCTGGAATAGTCAGAAGTTCAAGAAGCTGAGGATTTGGATTTATTGTCTAGGACAAAAAAAATCTACCATTTGTCAGGGCTCTTGGGAGAGCCTAAAGTATATAGTATCACTAAGAAAATAAGGGGATAGATGTCAAATGTTTGAAGTTGGCAATAGAAGAACCTACAATTTCACTTTGCTCCCTAATATCGTGATCCGTAAGTTCTAAAATGGCCAAGGACAAATAGTGGCACTTAACTCATACAGCTAAACCCCATATGACAAATAAAATTGATAGAGAGGCCTAGGTGGCAATCTGTTGCCTTGATGCTCCAAGGTCTATGGCAAGAGCTAATAGTCCTGTGGTATGTCCAGGTATGAGATAGATGGGATGTTGAATATGGGGTTTTAAGTTATTTAATTCAAAAGACTCAAAAATTGTAAAGCAAAAGACTGAAACTATGTGACTCAATGGAAAAAATGCAAATACCCATTCTGATATCTAAGTCATTTTACAGAGGTCTAATATTTACTATCAATTAAAAGTAACCTTGCTTTTCTCTGATGTAGGAATCTCCAAATCATCCCCAAGTGGACAGATAGTCACATGCTGGGAGAAATGGAAAAATGTACACTTTTCTCCTGTTGATTGGAAGCAAGATGTGAGCTGATACTAGGAGAGGAAATCTAAACCAATATCATAGTGCACCTGTTACAATAGGAAACATGGGGGTATTGGCAGGTTGATTTTATGGTTAGAAAGAGCAAGAGTGAAAGCCAAATAGCAAAGACATTTTAGACATTATATAAATTACCCTATGAGAATAAGTCTTAAGCCTACTGTCTTATTACAGACTCCAGAATCACTTGACACCCACATATGATTTCTCAGTTACTATGACCTATGACCTATGAACCTATGACCAGGGTGGGGGGGTGAGGGGGAGAAGAGAAGGATGGAATTCAAGTATGTGCACATGTTTGTAAAGCATGAAGTCCATTTTATCCATCAACAAAATGGACCAATCCATTTCCAGGAACTAATGTTAAGCTATCTAAATTGTAGCATCCCTTAGAGAGAAGATACATTGGCCTGATGGTTGATTAGTTGTAGTGGAACAGTACTAAACTGAAAGCACAGTAAATTTTCTTTCTCAGAAGGAATTTCCTTATCAGAAATTCTAGAAATAGATTTTTCCCTACCATCAAAATGCCTGCCTTACAAAATGCCTAATTTACCAGCATAACTATGGGTATCAGGTTGACTGACTTGAGAGATTAATGCCTAGAATATTGTTAAAGCATACTTCTGAGATTTTCTTTGAAGGCATTTCCAGGGAAGATAGGCACAGGGCTCAGCAATTTAGGTGCTAAAATCCTGTTCTGAAACCAGCCTTCATTGGCCAGGGACCAGGATGAAATGAAAATATGGAAGAAAGACTTCATTCTCCCCCTCCCTCTCTCTTTTCTCTGTCTCTGTTTCTGTCTCTCTGTCTCTGTCTGTCTGACTGTCTGTCTGTCTCTCTCTCAATCTCTGTCTGTCTGTCTGTCTGTCTGTCTGTCTGTCTCTGTCTCTGTCTGTCTGACTGTTTGTCTCTCTCTGTCTCTGTCTGTCTGTCTGCCTGTCTGTCTGTCTGTCTGTCTGTCTCTGTCTCTGTCTCTGTCTGTCTGTCTCTCTGTCTCTGTCTCTCTGTCTGTGTCTGTGTCTGTTTGTCTGTCTGTCTCTCTGTCTCTCTCTGTCTCTGTCTCTCTCTGTCTGTCTCTGTCTCTCTGTCTCTGTCTCTCTCTGTCTCTTTGTCTCTGTCTGTCTGTCTGTCTCTCTCTCTCTCTTTCTCTCTTCTATGGCTGGTGTGTTTTCTTGTACTCCCACTTGTGGACATCAGATTGGATTTTTTAGTCTGCACTTTGACCTGTGCCAGGAGCTATGTGGCAGGGTTCTCCTGGCCTTTACCGTCAAACTGGTATAACATTAGCATTTCTGAGAAGTCTTACTTTTTGGATGGTGCCATATGCCTAGCTTCCTTGGCTCTCTAGCTTGTGGATGGACATCAGGAACAATTTTAGTCTCTCCAATATGTGAGCTAATCTAATAAAGTCTTCCCATATAAATACTTGCTCTCTTATTCATTTTTATTTTTTCTGGCTAATTCAATATGGTTCATAATATCATCTAAACAAAGGATCTATTATCAGTGGAGAGTATTATTAGCTGAAACACAGTATCTGATGGCCCCAGTATAATACACCAATTGGTAGCAGCCAGTTTAATAGAGAGAGACCTTAGAGAGCCAAAGGCTGATAAAGGAGGCAGTTGCAGTGGTTTGGGGTACTGGATTGGTTTTCCATGGTCTCTGGTCTGTACTGATCTCAAAGAGGGGGAGGTGTAGAGAAGAAACTCAGACTGAGGAAAGTTATCAAGCATTCACTCACCCATATGTTCCACATAAATGTCTCAGATTTAACAAAGCACAGTCTACAGATCCAATGGCTATGTTCACAGGATGTTCAAGTTGCATACCTAAAGGTATATGACTTGCAAGGTACAAATGCCATACTAAGAGAAAAAGATGTCTGACCTGAAAGATGGTTGGAGACATTCGAGTCACTTTGTTTTGTTTTGCCCTAAAGATGTCTGACAGAGCAGTTGCTCCTTATTCAGCATTAAATTTAAAGGTCTCTATTAGTTTTGCATGGGGAATGGGAGCTGAGTTAAGTAGAGAGTTTAAATGAAATACAAAGAATAAGGTGAGCCAAATAGCAAGAAGAATGTGCATATATATATATATGACATTTCTCAACTATTCCTCCAAAATATTGACTTTTTTTCAAAGAGGAAAAACACTTTATTTTTGGATTTTGGGGTTGATTTTCATTTATTTATATATACTTTTTATTTTTTACCAGCTCTCTGTGGTATCACTTTATTGAGGTAAATTATCACCTAATACTTTCCATAACAAATCACTCAATTTTACATTCTGACATCTTAGTTGACTATTGTTTTTTAAGTTGCAAGGAGATTATTTGGCTTTTGGAACACTAGAAGCCTCTAGTGAATGTTACTCGGGTTTGTTTCTCCTTCCTCAACACTCTGTAATAGAATTCCAGTATGACAGAAGAAAAAGTAATCCCTAATTCAGTTCTCAAAGACAAGATTATGGAAAACAAGGCCCTTCTCTCTGCAGCATACTTGTATTTCCCTGCAGACACCCCTCTGTCCCACCCCTTAAAGGGTTCTGCTGGGCTTATGTAGACAATGAGCTGCAGTCACAGACTACAGTTTGGAAGATCATTGTGTGACTTCTAATTACTTGTTAATTTTTTAAATTATTTGTTTATGGTGCTGGGGAGTAAACCTAAGGCCTTGTACTTGCTAGGCAAAAACTTTACCATTGAGCTGTATCTCCAAACCTGTCTTCTTTTTTATTACTGGAAAAAGTTTCATTGTGAAATATTTTTAAATGTTAAATTGTTTCTCAGGGTTAAACAAACAGGTAGGTGGGGAGAGTGGGGGGAATCTATACTAAATTAACTCCCCTGTATTTCAGACTGGCAAATTTCTTTGGCACGAGTCATAAATTTTTCCCTTTCTGAAACTTCCCTGTATACCTTCTTAAGGGTCTGAATTTGGAAATCCAAATACATCAGGGACTAAATTATTTAGAAATTACCCTGAATACCGGATTACTGAGATTATCTAAAAATAACTGAGGTAATGTAATGTAGAAGTAACTAATGACCTGTAAATGCAGGTTCCTCTATAACTCTCTCTTTAGGGAGGAGTTAATGTTTCTCAAATGGCTTCTGTGGGAACTGGTTGGTTCAGAGGAACTGGTAATAGTAGATGATACAGTGATTTTGCCATTTTGTCCTGACAAGCCAACTTTCCAAATGGATATATTCACAAGTGCTTAAAAAATGCATCAACAACTGATAATAGCCCAGAAATCTGTACTCCTCATTCAAGCTTACTTGTCAAGACTCAATGTGCAAAACACCTAGTGGGTTTTGTTGTTATTGTTTTATTTCTCTGCACCAACAGGCTATGTTATCACTGCAGCATGCAAAGCAAAAGCTAATCAGGCCTTTCCTCTTCAGTGGTACCTATTTCATTTGCTCCTTACATGGATAATCAAGTACTTTGGGAGCTAATGCAGAGAATTGAGAGCGAAGGGAAGCATTTACAACAAGGAACAATCCTGTCAGAGGCTACAAGAGGAGAAAATTTGCTGTTATTTCTCATCATCTTCTTGATTTTATACACATTCAAAATAAAGCAGAGGTGCATTAAACTGAGTTGCCCAAACCTAGTACTAAAGTACTTAAGAAAGAGCAGAGGCTTAGGTCTTGTGCCCTAACCTCTTGAGTGTTCTTTTCTTTCCAGGACACTGCCTGTCCTCAAAAGATATCAAGAGACAAATCATTGATCTGTCTGCAATTTGCTGAGACACAATAGCTAGACCAAACCAGGCAAAGCAGTTAGTTTGTTTGCTTTTTAAATGGGCCAGGCTTCCCATTTTGATACACGATAGTAACTAAGAAGTAAAAAACCACATGGCCCTTGAATATCTTTTATTTTATCTGACATGTTGAGCTAAAACAGAAAATGATGAAAAAGAACACTCTGGCTAATCATTTGATAAACTTTGCTAATCATTCTAGTTATTCTGGAACTTACAATTACAGGAGTTGAAAACTGCCGTGGACTCACCTTATATAGATACCACTCACACCATTAGCTACTTAGAGCAGCATCTGAGTCATCAGATCACTGGTCATGGTAATCACAATCTATGTTCAAAAAACTCTTATTTGGGTTAATAATGGTCCCAAAGCACAACAGTACTAATGCTGGCAAGTTTATTACAGTATAGTTTGTACGTGTTCTTTTCTATAAATAGCTGTTGTTGATCTCTCACAGTGCCTAAGTAATAAGCTTTACCTAGGGTGTGTATGCACAAGAAAAATATAGAGAGAACTAGATGTTTCCATGGTGTCAAGTATCTGCTGGGAATCCTGGGAAGTACCCTATGGATAAACAAGAGGTCTGCTCTGCAAGAAGGATGGTAACTACTACAGATAGCAAGCTGTATCAGAAAACTTAATCCTAGAAAATCTCTATAGAAAATGCTACTGCTGTTATTCTGCTGCAGGAATTATGATACACATTTCCAAAATTTACAATAATGGTGTGAGGAATAATTGTTATGATAAGTAACTTTGTTAAAGGATTTAGAGTTCTAAATTCTTGTTAAAATATTGAAAGGTCCTTTGTCAAGAAAGAAGTATAATTCAGCTTAGTTAGAAAGTTCTTAGTTCCGGTCTCAGTTAAAGGATTTTGAAATCCTAAATCAAGAATGTGCTGCAATCCATCATTCAGTTCCAGCAATACACTTTTGTTTTTTCAGAAGAGAAAGGGAGCAAACAAGTGAGCTATCTAGCTTTCTATTTCTGTGAGCACAAAGCCAGTTATCAGAAATTCCATATTGGTGAAATCTTCATTTCACTGCAGGTCAATACAGAAGAAAGAAAACATTTTTCTACAAAGGTCTGTGTTGCTGTCAGATGGCAGCACATTAAATTGTTTGAAAAATCCACATCCTGGCATGTGAGTATTTTTCAAAGCTAACTATTCATAAAATGTTGACATATCATTACTGTAACTGTCAACAGACATGGATACTGGTATGGTCACATGAATTGCTATTCTCAAGGAGACCAGAAATCATAAGACTACACTGAGAACTTCAGAATACTAGTACTCCAAACAAGGAAATGGTCGATTTACCTAAATGTAGATCAAGAGGATTCAAAGAAACAGTGTCAGGATAATCCTGAAGTAATCACAAAATCAAAAAAGAGTCTATTAAAAAGAATCATAAGAGAATCATTAGAAAGCCCTATTCATTATGACTGTCAAACCTAGGAAAGGTTCTGTATGGAAAAATTATTTTAAAATACAATGAACTCATGTAAACCTTGACTGCATCCATCATGACTCAAAGTGCTGATATATAAAATTTTATACCCTCAATATAAAGTTTCACACAACTCATTTAAGCCAAAATAAGGTAAAGCTTTTGATATTTGTTGTTAGAAACTCTCAGGGAAATTTGCAGAAAAAAATATATGTTGGAGAAATGATTTTTTTCTCAACTTATTCTCCACTTTGTGATTGAAAATAGTATTAACGAACTTAACTCTCATTTTCTTAAATATTCAAAATATTTACAAGTAGCTTCCTAGCTTTAAAAATAATCTTTTAATTTTCTTACAAACATATGGTGGTTTATCTATGGACAGCATGAGCTAGAGCTGTCATTTATTGGATGTTCTGTGACAGGAAAAGTTATTGAGGATTTTTTTTGCATGTGTTCTTCCATGTTTATATGAAGTAAACACAAACAGCTATGTGAGTTTTAGTAATCATTAATGAGGAAAAACATCCAAGCAGTACTTGCACAGGCTCCTAAAAAAGAATACCATTAATCTATTTACAGATCGGTGGTTCCTATAGGTAGGCTTTCTGGATTCTTTGCTCATTGTTATTGTACTATTCCTATCAGCTTGCTGCTCATATTCTGAAATCTGTCAATCTTCCCTCACTGAAAGAAATAAGCACTCACAACCCTAAGACATCTTGCCTAGACACCCACTGTATTCAGTCTCATTCAGAGAGGTAAATGCTAGTGCCCATTTAAAGGGAGATTATTCAGAAAATTGATACCCAAGTCCTTGCCCTGACATGTGCTTCATGGTTGAGAAAGATCACTAGAACAATCTGACCATTATCTTACCTTTTATTCCTTTTTTGTGATGGTTGTAAACGTAAGGTTAAAAATCCATTTATGAAATTATGTAATCATGATTTCTTATGTCCCATTATACTGGGCATTTGAAAACATCTAGCTTTAGCTAGTAGGGAGGAAAATTAATTGCATTTTCTCCTCTAATGTTTTAGTTTATCCTATTTTCTCATTATTTTCTCTTGTTAGACTATATATTTTCATCATATTATCAAACTAAAAAATATTATCTATAATATTTATCCTAAATATAACCTAAGTAATTTTAACAGATTTTTTTGCCTGAATAAAAAGAATCTTTATATTTTTCTCTTCAGTTTTGAAAGATTATGTCTTTCATGGCAATAAGGATGATTCAGAATTATTTTGTAGTTTGCATAGTTACAAACAAAAAGACTTACAATTCTTTTTTATGGTTTTTACTATAAAATAGTATACAGAGGGGTTACAGTTACAGGAGTAAGGTAATGAGTACATTTCCTATGGAGCATTACAAAGGAGACAATTCTTGTCTGAATTTCTCTGCACTCATTCTTTTTTTTCTCATGCTGACTTAAAGTTTTCCTTTTCTATTTTATGTTCATTTTGTGTTGGTATATTATTCTGTGTCTATTGGAATTAGAGATTGTAAGATTGTAAGCTCTTTTGCTATGTCAGTTTCCAGTTTTCACCAGATTTTAAGCATTTTTGGCCTCTCTCTCTCTCTCTTTCTTCAGGTATTTTGCCTTTTTGAGACAGGCTTGTGCTTCATAGCCCAGGCTGTCCTAGAAGTCACACTCACAACTCTGATTCTGAATGCTGGGATTATACACATGCACCAACATGCATTCTTTTAGCCACTATTTCTTAAACATTCCTGCCCCTTCCCCTTGTTCTAAAGCTATAGTTACACATTTGTTGAATGATTCTCTCTTTCTCTTTCTCTCTCTGTCTCTCTGTTTCTCTCTGTCTCTCTGCCTGTCTGTCTGTCTCTCTCTCTTTCTCTCTCTCTCTCTTTTTCTCTCTCTTTATCATGGAACATGAGGACCTCTCCTCTTCTCAAGGATCACCAATCTCCTGAAAAACAGGTAATAGAAAAAAAAATATCATGTCTCCAGAGTAGAGAATGCCACTTTAAAAAAGTGATAAATATTGAGTTCTCTGATACAGGAAAAAGCTAATTTAATAGTCTGCTGTTATAAGCCTAGAAAAAGGACCAAAATCCATTCTCTATGATACCAGTTGGGTGACTCAAGAAACTCTGGAGAAACAAAACCAACAGGACACTATATATATATATATATATACACACACACACACACACACACACACACACACACACACACACACTTATGAATTCTATGCCTCCATCAGAAAGAATGACACCACCCCATTTGTTAGGAAATGGAAATACTTGGAAAAAATTATATTAAGTGAAGTAAGCCAGGCCCAAAGAAACATAGACCCTATGGCTTCCTTTATTTTCACTAACTAGTACATGTCTAGGACAAGCAGAAAATGTTAAAAGCTATGTACATATGACCATATAAGATGATGCTAAGCAAAATGAACCCCAAGATAGGGACACAAGAGGTTTTATCTTTCTTACTGTTGTTTTTAATGTATATAAAATGCACTATGTGATTTTTTTTTGTTTCTTTTGTATGTTCTTTCCCCATGGTATAACCCTTGTTTTCACTGTATTTGATTCCTGTGCCCTGCATCTTGTATCTATAATTTCTAATTTGGGGAGGAGAAGGGATATAACAAAATGCTGAAATAAGGATACAGGTTGACCCATCGTAACAATGAGATGCACAAGACTATGTTGAAAAACGAACTTTACAATTTCGGGTGGGCGGGGCTGGGAGGGAGGAGTTAGGGAGGTGGAGAGGGAAGGGATGGTAGGGGAAAAACAACAGAGGAGGTAACAATGCTCAACAGGAAATGTACTCAGTACCTTACTCATGTAACTGTAATCCCTCTGTATGGTATCTTTACAATAAAAATATATACAAAAATTAAAAAAATCAAAGTAAAGGACACATACAAGAAGAATATCTAATGAAATGGATTCACTGAAGTAAAACAGAGTAGGACTGATAATATATATAATGTGGGATTTAATCTGGTATCGGATGAAGATTTTTAGTGGGAAAACTCATGAAATTCAATTTCAAAATGTACATGAGGGCTGGGATGTAGCTCAGTGGCAAAGCGCTTGCCTAGCAAGTGCAACGTCCTGGGTTCGATCCCCAGTACCAAAAAAAAAAGAAAAAGACAAAATGTACATGAGATCACTTCATAATTTTGAGAATATTAACATGACTATGTAAGAGAAAGTCCTCATTCATAGGAAGCACCCACCAAGACACTGGAGATAAAATATGCATTATCTCCATGTTACTCCCTGTAGGCAGAATATTAGCACCTAGGAGATATTTGAATCCTGGTGTCTACAAACAGCCTTTCTTACATGACCAAAAAACTTGGAAGGATATTGAGTTGAAGAGATTATCCTGGGTAATCATGGTGGTCCCAGTGTAATCATAAGACTATACATTGAAAGAAGGAAGCTAGAGCCCTATTTAGAGAAAGTACAGAAGCAGAGAGTAATGGTGCAAGCATGGCTTTAAGAAAATAGAGGGGCCCCAAGCCAAGAAACACAGGCAGATCCCAGGGAGGTGGATGAGCTTCAGGTGGCTCAATAGGGCCTTTATCGAATAATGGTTGTTAGAGTGGAGGATGTGTAAAAGAGTTTTGAGTACAGTATTTGACAGTCTTTGCACAAGTTCCAGATTCTTAAACATTAAATAATTAACTCATTTTCTCTAAAAGTCTGAGGAAGGGAAAATGATGTAAAAATAACATCATAAATCATCCAATCTATGTGGAAAGGGAGCGGTTTCAATGAAGACAGAGCCATCCTAAATTCTTAAAGATTTCTTCCTATCAATTTAGTTGTCTTCATTGGCTTGAAGAAAGAAACCAAGAAACAGGATGCTTTTCTTTGCATATGTCTGCTCACAAACATTAAGCTTTCTCTGCTGTCAAAGCTACTCTGCAGTTCCTATGGTTCTGTTTGTGTTGATTTGCATTTGGTTTTGTTTGCTTGTTTGTTTGTTTTTAACCATTGCAGTCACCACCCAATGTGCCTAGAGTAATTTGTGGAAAGTAGTATTTGGAGAAGTTAGATGACACTTAAAATATGATCCCCGAATAAGCACCACATACTGCTTGCCTAAGTCGTGTGAAAGCACCAACTTAGTATTTTTCTGATTGTTAACACCGCTCAGTTTTCCTGGAGGCTTCTAGCTAGCAGCTACTTTGAGGCTAGCATATAAGGGACAAAGAGCACACACATTTGGTTTACTATCACAATATTAGGTTTTCCCCTGTGGACATGGATAAAAAGATACTGGAAATAAATGGGTGAAAGAATTATAGATGTATTTCTACAGTTCGAAGAAAGAAGAAAACTAAAATAGTTCAGATAGGTAACCAAACCTTTTGCCCTTCCCCCATGAGACAAATGAGATCAGGCATTTCTTGGCAAGCTCCCATGATTTTAAATTTCCCATTAGCATATAGTAGGTTTAGACTCTAAATCCCTTTGAGCGTGGGAATTGGTGAGGACAGAAACACTGAAAGCTATTGCTCAGATGAGCTCTAACTGTTATTTGAGAATAAACAGTGTCCGCAAAAGAGAAAGATAATAAGTTTTATGTCTTTGAATTATTTTTTCCCCTTTTAAATAGCAAGATGTTTAAAAAAAAAAGCCATTTCATCTCCGAGAAATTCAATGACCATGTTTGATGACAAGCCAGATGGCAGCATTCTCTAGCCCTGGTGCCAAGTAGCATGACAGGAACTGCAATTTACCTTCCGTGGTGAGGCTAGCTACTGCAGCACACCCCAGAACACTGCACACCCCAGCTGCGGGCGAGCGAGGCTGCTGCCGGTATGTGCAAACGCAGTTGGGTCCCTCCCAACTTGAATGCAGCACGTTAGAGACTGGAGCAGTCCCCAGCAATTATAGAATTGGCATGCGCCTCATTGTTTACTCGCAGTCATATTCCTACTGGACTTTATTAAAACACCATCTGTTGTCGGGGCAGACAAAGAATCCAAACGGAAAACACATAGCAAGGCGCGCAGAGAGGAAGAGAAAATGGAAGCACGCATGTGCCTACTGGAGTCCAGTTGACATGCAGATTTGGTTGCATTTTCTAACAGGCTACATTTCATCCAACGGGTTCTCTTGTAACACGATATCTCCCCCCCCCCCACCATGCCCCCACTTTGCCCAGACTTTTCTTTATTGCTTTCCATTGCCAGCTAGGCCAAAACAATTTGTGGTCCAAATGAAGTTGGCTATGTGTGATTTCAGGCTGGAAGTGAAGTCAGCATATGGGTGCAACCCAATCCCATTAGCATGACTACAAATTAAAACCAAAATCACGGAAAGTTAAGTCATCCCAACGAATGGTGCTCACAGTCAACTTCTGTGTTGAAGTTCGGAATAGGCTGAGTAATAAAGGGTATCTGCCAATAATAATACCTCCAGGGCACAAGGAAAAGTGACTTCTTTCAACCATCAGCTGTTTCCTCTCTTTTTTTAAAATCCTGCAGATGAGGATCAGATATTTCTAATACACAGCTGGTCCCTACAAATGGCCAAGTGTAATTTTTCATATGCCTGCATCCAATTCCAGGTGAAATTAATTAGTCGGCATTCCTCATCAGATAATAGTAATAAAATGTGATGCAAGTAATTAATATGCAAATACAGAAAAAACAGCGTGGAGACTGTGATACGTCATTTTGCTTCTACAGAAAGGCATCTGTCTTTTGCTACTTGCAAAGCAAAAGCTAAACCGGAACAAACCCTGTAATGAACATAGAGACAAACCTTCTTCCTGTGAGAAAATGAAATTAATAACAGCACTGAATACTTCTTGGGTATACTGATTTACTCAAAATGCATATTCAAATATGCTGGTGCAGGTGCATCAGGAGGCCATGAGGAAGCCAAAGAGAAAGCTCACTTATTGCATGATGTCACCATCTGCGTTGCCTGACACTCAGACCCCATACAAGCAGTCATTTTCATTTGCAGAAATGCCGTTTACCACTTTGCAAGCACTACCAATATTTACAGAGAATCCAGCGAATGAATGAAAAGAAACAGCTGCAACTCCTTCCACCTCATTGCTCATCTCATCTCTAACTCTCGCTGGCTGTACTGTCTTATTTGTAGTCATTTTGTTGAGCAATGAATTGGGTTGGCAGCCTTCATTCAATACACTCATGCTAAGCACATTGCAATTCCTCTCATAAATGTTATCTTTCCCAAGACTTTTGTGAAGAATACCATGGCAGGCTGACTATGTTTTGCATACATATTTTAAATAAACTTCAAAACACATGAATAAGCTCAGCCATGTTTTGCTCTAATACTCCACCTAAGATGTTTTTAAACTTGTTCCAGTACAAAATGTCATACTGTTTCATGTTGTTTGGATATATATATATATATATACATATATACACAGCACATATATCAGTATTATTTACAGTCAAGTATGGTTTTATATATAATATATTATTATATATAATATGTATATATTAAATATAACATTTAGATATGATATAGATAATATATAAACTATAACATATAGTCCATACATATTATATATTATGTATCATATATATGATATCTAATACATGTATTATATATAATATATTTTATAGAGTTATATTATAAGGGGTTTTTTATAATAAGGGATTTTTTTATATTGAAGGGATATTTTTTGGCAGTCTTGGAGCTTGAACATAGAGCCTGGGCACTGTCCCTGATCTTCTTTTAGCTCAAGGGTAGCACTCTACCACTTGAGCCACAGTGCCACTTTCAGCTTTTGTTCTGCTTATGTGGTACTGAGGAATCAAACCCAGGGCTTCATGCATGCTAGGCAAGCACTGAAAGTCAGCCTTTGAAGAGATACAGAAACAGGAAGAAGAAAGGGAGTCTTTAGGGATTGAGAAATGGGATTTTTGAGCCAAACAAGCTAAGACAATGAAGATTTCAGGAGAAACTTTTCAAGAAACATTTTACATGCTGGGGAACAGTGACCCACAGCTGTAATCCTAAATATTTTCAAGGTGGCGGTAAGGAGAATCACTGCTAACAGCAATCCTGAGCAAAAATGAATGTTTGGAGAATCCTCTCAACAGGAAGAGCTAGACAAGGTGGTGCGCTCCTGTTGTCCTCACAGCCATGTAGAAGGTCTGAACAAATATCATAGTCCCGGTACCCCATGCATAAAATGTAAGACCTATTCAAAACATAACCAAAGATTTCAAACTGAAAGCTTAGTAGCACGTCTTGCACAAGAATACCAGCTTCCAGAGGATATGATGAATAATTTCATCAAGAAGAGATAGAAATACGTGAAGATTTTTTAAACTTTGTCCACCATTGTGCTTGAGAAAGAAGCTTTGGAAACATTTTACAATGAAAGATTCCTGAGTAATAATGATTTGGTGACTTGATTACAACTACCAAAAAATGTGAATGAGAACATGTTACAGACTGAAATGCCTAGTTCTAGAGTTTATGCTACCTACTGGAGCAAATTAAATGCAGATGCTTATGAAATTATTCCCATTACCTGGGCTAGAATGAGTTAGCTCAGGATACAAGACAGCTGACAAGTAGAGGTTCAGCTGCAGCAATCTTGTAAGCATGGATCCTACTGTCAAGGACAAAATAGGTGTATCTAAGTGAGAACTTTGGGTGAAATTAAGCCATACATGGGAAGAAAGCATTTCTGAATCTGAAACCAGCAAGAGCTACAACAGGCCAAGAGCTACAATAGGTTGGAGAGAGGTTAAATTGTCCATATATGGTTTCTTTGGTGTTATGCAAGAGTGAACAATGGAGAACAACAGACATCATGTCATTTTTCCATGTATTACATATTTCAATAAAGATTTCCCTTATTTTCTTAGAACTTGTCCTACTTAATGCACAGCTAAATGTCATTAAGGTCTTTATGTTATATCAATATTAACTTCCTTAGCATAAATTAGGACACAATAGATAGTTTTCTATCTATGGAATTACTATAGAGATTGAAAGACTTTTTTTGTAAAATATTACTACAGATGACTTTATAGTAATCTTGTTTGTGTTCATTGAAGCATTATTTGCAATAACCAAGATATGGAATTAGCCCAGATGCCCCTCAATGGTGAATGGATCAAGAAAATGTGATATATATATATATATATATATATATATGTATGTATATATATACACACACAGTGGAATTTTACTGTTGGAAAAAATGACATTATACCATTCATGAGGAAATGGAAAGACTTGGAAAAATTATATTAAGTGAAATAAACCACTTCCAGAGAAGCAAAGCTGGCATGGTTTCCTTCATTTGTGGCAGATAGAATGTACCTATAAATCTATAAGTGAACACATTGGTCAGTGTGCAAGTTGTTACAAATGAATTAAGTGAAGTATAATGGACTTTATGAAGAACTCAAATAGTATAATCTTTTTTTTAGATTTTTTTTGGGTCCGGTTGTGGGGCCTGAACTCTGGGCCTGGGTGCTGTCCCTCAGCTCTTCAACTCAAGGCTAGAACTCTACCACTTGAGCCACAGCGCCACTTCCGACTTTTTTTTCTGCTTATGTGGTGCTCAGAAATCGAACCCAGGGCCTCATACATGCAAGGCAAGCACTCTACCACTGAGCCACCTTCCCAGCCCCAAATAGTATAATCTTTTAGCAAGACTAGGTCAAAGCCCAACAAAATCAGTACCAGGAAATGAAAATATTCAAGAGAGGAAAGGAGGCTAAGGGGAGATGGGCAGACAAATGATAGGAGGGAAGGGGAGGAGAATGCAGTCAAGAATTCATTACATATACTACAAAATTGTTTTAAAAATAATGGAAAGGATGGGTCAAAGTGGTGTGAGAATATTGAAGGAGATGACACTGCTGAACATGATTATAATTATAAACTGCTTTGTTAAATGGCACCTTCTTTATATAACCAGTGATCATTTTTTTTTTGTCAGTCATGGGGCTTGAACTCTGGGCCTGGGCTCTGTCCCTTAGCTCTTCTGCTCAAGGCGAGCACTCTACCACTTGAGTCACAGCGCCATTTCCAGTTTTCTGGTGGTTTATTGGAGATTAGAATCTCATGGACTTTCCTGCCTGGGGTGGCTTTGAAGAGTGATCTTCAGATCTCAGCCTCCTGAGTAGCTAGAATTATAGATGAGAGCTGCTGGCAGCTGGCTAACTAGAGATAATTCTAAAAAATTAAAAAATATGGCTACAAGGATGTTTTTACAAGGTAGTGTTAACAGATCCATCACCCTTACTTTCCCTAGTATTCATAGTTTCTAACTTGCCCACACTGAAAGATTCTATGGGATTCAGCTTTTAGTGTGGGGATTATGCTTGAAAAGGAACAAGAAATAATTCCTTGACCCATTTTCCTTCCTTCCATCCACTATGGCCAATATTGTTTCTCCTCGCCATAGAGTTGATGTCTTCACATACTGACCCAGGCACAGGTTCCTCTTTTGGATTATCAGGAGAACTTAGTTTGAGAATGACAAAATCTAAACTCAACACTGGGACAATATGTATTCATCTGATGTTAATATAGCAGAATAAACTACTCTATAAACAAGCAAGTTGGAACAATCCCTCCATGGTTTTCTTTCAGTAATCTAACAACTCTTTATGACCATGAGCATGCATATGCACACACACACACACACACACACATGCACATACACACACATGCTTCCCTCAGACTGTTGACATTTGGTCAAAAGCAAAACAGGATTGTCTTTGTTCTCCAACTGTAGAGTCATTTAACCTAGTTAGCCTGAAGATCACAATGATAATATATTACCACTCCACTCTGTCACTGTAGTATTGACTTAACGTCTTCAGTGAGAAGTATTGCAAAATACTAAAATAAAAATATCCTAAGGAAGCCAGGTGCCAGTGGCTCACACTTATAATCCTAGATACGCAAGAGGCTGAGATCTAAAGATTGTGGTTCGCAGTCAGACTCAGCAGGAAAATCTGTGAAACTCTTACCTCTAATAAACTGCTTAGAAAAAAGCAAGACTTGGCTGTGAATCACATGGTAGAGTAATGTCCTTGAGCACAAAAATGCTCATGGACAGAGCTCATGCCCAGAGTTTAAGCCCCAGGACTGGCAAAATAGATAAATAAAAGTAAATAGAAATCCTAAGAATTGTGCTCATCTCATGGGATAGAAAGTAGAGCACCTCTAGGACAGCTCTTCATTTCTCTTTATGTTTTGGGCTCTGTATCTGGCTGGAGTCATATACAGAACTTGCGATTAGACAGCATCAACAAGAAGAATGAAACTAGAAGGCTAGAGTTAGGGCTAGGGTAGAACAAGAGGCAAACAACAAGAATGGATTATCACTCTTTTTCTTCCCTCAGAAGTGAAAGAGACTCTTATTTTCTCTTCCTTGAACACTGGTTGTGCTGCCATGGAATGGACTGTAATAAAAGGAGATCTGGTTTCTCTGTCTCTGGCTTGCTTCCTCTTTTGCCATGTGACTTCTTTTTCCACATGCTCCTACTTTTCTACTAGACTCCATTATGTTCTGATTCAGTGTGCAAAGTAGACATAAGGTGAGCATTCTTGTGAACACTTTAAAACAAAGAAATTTGGGTAAGCTATCCAAAACTTTCCCAAGAAATAGTAGGGCAGTAATTAGAATTAATACCTAAAATTACAGAAAGCACCTTTATAAATTCATTTTTTTAGAAAATAAAAAACAAACATAGAATAAAGAATTCAATAGCATTTCATAAAACAGCATTGACAATGGAACAAATGCCTTGTAGGAAAAAATATGGAGCAAATATACCTAAAAGTAGAAGAAATCCCTATCTCAAGATATTATAACCATAGAAAAAAATCATCTCATGCAGAATGCATGTTAGCAGGCAAGGAGGCATTTGTGAACAAAGTTGCCATGTACACGAGAATGAAGACACTCTTTTGTCCCTTTGATTTCGGTTTCCTTGAATAGAAACCCAGAAATGTGATCAATAATCATGTCACAATTCTGTTCCTTGCTTTCCAATGAACTTCCATATTGCTTCCCTTAATGTGCTAATTTACATTCCCACCTACAGTATACAATTGTTTCCTTTCTCCATGTCCTCTCCAAATTTCACTTTTGCCATGCTAACAGTTCTGAAGTCATATCTCATTGTAGTTTTGACAATTTTTTAAATTTTTTAAAATTATTTTTGACAATGTTGTTTAAGGATGGGTAATAATGAGTTTTTATTTCATGATGTACATGGTTATTTTATGTCTTCTTTTGAGAAATTTCTATTGTTTGTTGAAATTGAGAAATAAAATATGAATAAAGTATGGCATATATACACTAATATATTTGTACTACAAAGGGTAATTCTGTCATTTATGATGCCATAAGTGAATGTGACGCACATTATTGTAAGTGAAATAATCTAGTCACAAAAATAAATACCAAATGATCTATCTTGCATGTGGAGTCTAAAAGAAATCAAACTCACAGAAACAGAGAGTCTATATTAGAGGCTTTGGATAGAGAAAGCAGAGATTTTAGAGAACAAAAACTCTCAGATAGGAAAATAAACTTTAGTGATACATTGCACAGAATGATGATTGAAATATTAATGGATTACATAATTCAAAATTACTAAATGACTGAACTTTTAAATGTTTTTGTAGGAAACAAAACAACAAGACAAGACAAAACAAAACAAATTTTAATGAGAAAAAGAAAGTAAAGATGAGGAAAAATAATGATTTGGTATGAAAATACTTTGAAGACTATCTTGTCAGATTAGATTATGGATAATATTTCCTAGTAAAAATTAAAATGTAGGAGAAATTCAAAATATAGTATTAGTAGAAAATCTCAACTCTTGAGGCATCTCCATTTTCATTCTAATAGAAACACAATATCTGGGTTCTCATCCTTTGTAATAGTTCCATGATTCAAGAACTTGAATGAGAAGAAATAAAGGAAACTGTCATTCTAAATTTAATTCTAAGTATTATTTAGTAATTTGAAGTATTGGGAAAACTTGAATAAATACTAGGAAGACACACATATTTGACATTTTAGTCTCATTGCTTATCAATGAAGTCAATTAATGATGAGTTCACACAGGGTTAAATTTGATTGGGTTGGATGGAAAAGCATGATATAGATTTTGAAAGATAGATCTGGTTTTAAGACTCTGGAACTCAAAAGTTTTTATTGGTAACCTTAATCAAGTCACCATTTTTTCCCTGATATATTTCCCTTCTTGTTTCTCAACATAAATTCAGAGACATTATAACCATATATAACACAAGACCAGATAATCTAATTTGGTTACATAAACAAGGTCATGGAAATAGAAAGTTAACATGAAAATTTAAAATTTGGCAATTAACTATACCTGATTTGGGGAAAATGGAAAAGAGTCCTACTAGGTTAGTTACTAAGCAACAACTTCATAACACCCTATCTGACAAAGCCAAGATATGAGCAAAGAAAATTAGAGTACTTTTATTACCTGAAATCTATAATCATTGAGTCAATGAAAGTGTGAGTAAATGAATGAAAAACATGACAGGGAGTTCTGGATATACCCTGTCTTTAAAATTACTATACTTGTGTAGATCAAACCAAACAGAGAATTAAACACTATTACTAACTTTGGAAAATTCTACTCATACTTAAAAGTTATTTAGAAATATAATATTCATTAAAATATAAGGCAAATATAAATATGTAGCATAAAAGACAATTATCTTTCAAAAATCATTGTTAGAAGAAATATTGTGGTTTTATAGATGTGATGAGGATATGATGATCATTACTATCCATGGTTTGGATCTGGAGTGTCCCAAAAGACTTGCTTCCAGCCTATGGCTCTGTGGGAAGGTGTTGGAATCTTAATTTCTAAGAGGCAAGGCCCAGTGGGAGGTCTTCAGGTCATTTGGAGCCATACCTTCAAAGGGGATTGTGGAACCCCACCCATTACAGCAACTGAGAAGGTTTGCTCCTGGCATGTTCCTTACCATAAGATGCTCTCTCAATTCTTGGCATACATTTTGTCCTGTATGCAGTTATTTCGTGTTTATTTTCTTAGTTTTCTTTACCCTTTGTCATATTCATAATTTTATCCTAACGGTGAAAGGGAAAGGGAATCACAGAAACAGCAGGATGAACTAATGCAACAATGATACTCACTTGACACTTTGTTGGAAATGAACTATGTACAACTTGGGGTCAGGGGAAGAAGAATAGATAGGGGTAAGCAGGAGAAAATGAAGGAGGGGGTAACAGTGTTTAAAAATAAATATACTCATTACTGTAGTTATATAACTGTAACACACACAGCCCCCCTCGGGTTAAGCATCTTTATAATAAAGATTTCTCTTTTAGAGATGCCGTCTCATCACAAGTCCCAAAGCATTAAGGCCACTAACCATGGACTGGAATCACCCAAAATGTGCTCCAAAGTAAACGTTTGCCCTTATAAATCAATTATCTTAAGTATATTGCTAAAGGAATCCAAAGCTAATTAGCACAGTTGTCCAAGACCATAATTCTGTTTTGCTTGAACCATTTTAGAAAATAAATTGGACTGAATATGTCAGAAAAATAGACTGTAACTTGAAAATGAGGATCAAGAATAAGTGCTATGTTTTTTGTTTTGTTTTTTTTTTTGGTTGCCGGTCCTGGGGCTTGAAAGCACGGAATAGGTACTGTCCCTGGCCTTCTTTTGCTCAAGACTATCACTTTATCAGTTGAGCCACAGCTCTAATTCTTCCTTTTCTCAGGGGATAGTTTATTGGAGACAAGAGTCTCATGGACTTTTCTGCCCGAGCTGGCTTCAAACAGCAATCCTCAAATTTCATTCTCCTGAATAGCGAGAATAACAGGCCTGAGCCACCAGAACTTGATTCATGTGTATTTTATTAGCCTCTGAATTTTATATGAGTAATTTTTATTATCTTTAAATGGTTGTGTAAAGTGGTTTTAGTTCAACATGTCAATTAATGGGCCTCTGAATATTCTTGATCTAAAAGATTGGAAGCTGTTTGTCATGAAGAAGACCATGTCATCCATGTACTTAAGACATTAAAAAAATACAGGTACTTAGTCTTTTTGTTAAATCTATAAAATTGGAACTTCTATGGAGAAATCTATGAATGTGTTTGTTGTTTGATTTGGTTTTTCCTTTCTTGCTTTCTTTTCAATTTGTGTGTGTGTGTGTGTGTGTGTGTGTGTGTGTGTTTTGTACTAGAGATTGGACCTAGTGCCTTGCAAGGGATATGTGCTACCACAAAGCTACTATTACCTCACTCAAGTATGTGCTTTCTGCAGACATCCCAGGTAATCTTTATCCAAACTAAAGTTCGAGAACCACTTTGCTATGATTTTTTTTATTGAGAATTTTCTAGCAGTTTATCTAAGCAAAGCCTGAAGCTCACAATGGTATAAAATTTAATTTAAGAAGTGCATTTCCAACCTGGAATGCCCTATTTCTAGGTAGAGATAGATTTTATGCACTTGACTGTATTGTCTATCAGAAGGTAAAAGTGTTACAACCCCAAGGGGTATAAAACCATGCCTCTCTGTGATTGTCATCTTGTCCAAGTAATAAGAAATAGTAACAATCATACCATCTTGGGAAGTGACATGAATTTTGGTGACCATTTTCACCTTGACAGCCAAGCAGCAGGATCTCCAGAGATTATTTTCTGAGAAAGCATAACAGACAAAGCGGAGTTATTCAAGGTTCTCAAAAGCAATAAAGTTGTAACTCTACTCACATGGAAAGTGAAAACGGACCTTGAAGTGTATCTTTAATTCTGATTACAGGAAATATAAATGAATGAAGTAGAGTGGGATCTGGTTTTTTTTCCTTTTCTCTATCATTTTATCTTTTCACACTTGTAATTTGTTTTCTTTTCATTTTTTTTCCTAAGGGGATGATAGTTTTGAGAAGAAAGTTTTAGATAAAGGAAGAAAGGAGAAAGAAAACATAATGAATCTGCCATTTGTTCCAGAATAGATTATTTTTTTTATGATTTGGGAGTTCACTAGGGATTGAACAGAAGCAGCTAACCTAATTACAAGAAGTCAAGCAATCCCCACTCCTATGGGTGGCATTCCATATTGACCTGCTAAGAAGATAAATGCCAAATGCATTTGCAGTCTCGGGTGTTAGCAGATGTCTTGCATGAGAACAATCAGAGCTTTATAGCTTGTGCTACCTGTGTAGAAGCAGCAGCACACATGAGAAAGAGCCATTCTCACTCTGCCAACATACATGCTAAGACTTCTGGACCAGTGTGTTGGTTGCAATCCTTATAAATGGTGTCCCTATTTTTACTGGGAAGACAGAAAACAATTTTCAACAAAGAAAGGCAAATCATAATATGCCCTCTGCAACAGTGTAATCATCAAGTGAATTGACCATGATCTACATATCTTAGAGAAACTTTAACAGAGGGGGGTCGTTTTCATGAGATGAAATATTCACTGAAAATTCACATATCAACAAAACAGTAAATCCTCAACATCATTCACCAGAGCCTTCCGAGAAAAAGCCACCATCAACTCCTAGAAGTATACTGGAATGAGCAGAGGGCAAAGGATAAATTCCACATCTCATGTCAGCATGATTTCCTGTTCTATGTGGCCCAAATAAAACCATTCTAGGAAGAGCTGTCATCAGGCATGTATATTTCTGTCACAAGTCTTAGTCTTTAGCAGGGTTCCAGAGGAAACCAAAGGGAGATTCAACATCTTAAGAAACAGAATTGCTAGGTTCTGACAAGAGAGCATGAATTCCTATAAGTAGTAATGTCCTTATCTGTTTGGCACCTGTATAAACCTAAGTGTTGCTTTATTTTTTTTCCTTTTCCTTTCCCTCCATTTTATTCTCTGAGCTGAGTTTTGTTTTGAACTCATAATTTCACTAAACCCATATGATCCTATACTTTCCCACCATCATTACATTGAAAAGTCAAGCTGACTGTCAGTACACTGACCATTGCAATCTTCTGTTGCACTATGATGACATTTCTTTAGCACACAGGGGGCTAAACATGATCAGGTACGTGAAATTTTGGCCAATATTGAAACATTGGTCTATTTCAACTGCCCATGATAGACTAAGAAACAACATGCCCCAGAACACATTCACAAGTTCTACTATCAGAGCAACCAGAGAACTGTAACACCTGTGTTCTCATAGAAATATTGAATTTCAGCTCTTTGTCTTATAATAAAAGTAATGCAAAGGTAGGTAACACCTTGCTAGTTTTACCTACATTTTTCTAGAAATTAACATGTTAATGCTTTTCATCAAAATGACATATTTATTAAAGAACAATGAATGAAATTATCTGAAGGATACAACTACTGTTATAAGTGTAATCTCATATATAAGGCAAACAGTTTACAGCTATCCATGTACATAAAGATACACATATATCTTTCTATATAATCTATGTATTTTCCATTTATACAGATATATCTTTAGATTCACCATCAAGTTCCGGTAACAATGACCATTCTTCCCCTTGTTTTTATATTATAAGTAAGTGATTGTCTTTATTAAAGGTTAATAGCAGATTATAGCTATAGACCAGTGCGTAGGAGCCTTCATATTCATTCCAGATTCTGCCTTCAACAGTATTTCTACTTAGGGTATGAACAAAATGAAGGAATAGGAAATTTTTAAGACAAAGAAATAAACTATCCCTTAAGATATTGAAACATGTAAATAAAAGTAAATATAGTCTATTGATTTTAACAGAGCAAAGAAATGGGAGAATATTCTTAAATAGATACAACATCTTCTATGATTCATGAGGGAATCTATTAAAATCTATGTCATACCCATGTGTAACTCTTTTGGGGAAATATTTTTTGTTAAAGTCTAAAAAAATGTAAAAAATAAAAATAAAAAATGCTAGTTCCAGGCTGGGAAGGTGGTTAAGTGATAGAATGCTTGCGTCACATGCACGTTTGGCATTTTTGATAGTTCAAGACAAGATTCTCATGGGTTTCCTGCCCAGGGTGGCTTTGAACCAAGCTCCTCAAATATCAACTTACTGAATAGCTAAGATTACAGGCATGAGCTCCTGGTACCCAATTCTTTCCTTGCTTTTGTTATTTCTGTGCTGTTTGTGTTACACAACTGTGATTTGGGATTTTAATTTCTCCTATTTTCTTATTCTTTCCAATATTATTCCAATATTATTACTATATTAGCTTATGATAGTAGATCTACATTGCAAAAGAAATAAATTAATATATAAGATACACGCTAATTTCAGATCTTCCTGGCATCTGACATGTTTTGTTATTTTATTTGCTTAGGCTGCTATAACAAAATACTCTAACTAGGTAGTCATAAGCAACAGAATGTTTTTTATCCATCCTGGAAGCCAACATTAAGACACTTATATCTGGTGAGTGTTTGCTTCCTGACATAATGGGACATTCTCACTGTGTCCTAACATGGCACAAGGGACAAGATGGTTCTTTGGCCCCTTTTGTAAAAGCACTAATACAATTTGTGAATTTTCCATTTTCACATCTCAAACATGTCCCAAAGGCTCTACTCCTCAAAGTAATTAATTTAGTGATTAGATTTCAAAATACAAATTTTGGGAAGCATAAACATTCAGAACATTGAATGTTCTCTTCCATCTCAACATCGTATACATTGTTCTGAAGTATTTTCTACCGATGTCTTTAATAAAAATAAGATGATTCTGTAAAAGAGAAAATTCTGTAAATGACACATTATTTAGCCCCACCTCTTCTCATTAGGCTTTGTTCTATTGCTCCATTACTCAAGTATACAGGTGCTAAGCTTCACTCTATTCTCTCTCCAAGGTCTCCCTTTGTGATTGCGTTGATTATTATGTGCCATTAAATATGAAGCCTTCCAATCAATACTTTTCCTCTGTACCTCATATAACAATGCTTGCTTCCAGTTTCCCCCATAATACCTTGATGAATAAATTCACATTCAAGAATCACAACTACATTATTCTTCCCATATAAAATATTCCTATTTCTAGAAGAAAACCTATATTATAGACAACAATCTATTTTATCCACATTTGTGATGCTAAGATAAATGCTAGCTAATGAAAGATGATTCTGCTGGTCAATCCTCAAGTTTCCAAAGGGATGGTAAATATCACTAGCAAATTATTTTTTAGATTTTTTTATTGTGAAGATGATGTACAAAGGTATTATCATTATATAACTCAGATAATTAGTATATTTCTTTTTTAACAATATCACCTCTTTCCTCATATTCTCCCAGTTTTCCCTCCTCGCCCACTAGCTGTATTTTTTAAGAAATTTTATATGCATATTTATATTTGTGTTTGACAGAATTTGTGGAGGTATCTTTGGAAACTGTCAGGATAATTTTTGCAAATTTTTTATAGAGAGGTTAAGTGACTTATCAACATAGCCCAACTACAATTAGAGCTAGAATCAATACAATAAGTCACAGAAGCTTAAGGGATAGACTTAACTAGATTATAAGGGGTCAACTCTAATCTCATGGGCAGGGAGAAAATATAAACCAAAGGGAAGTCTTATACATTTATACATTTAAAACCTGTAGACAAAATAAAATATTGCTCCTTGAAATGTTGACTTTGAAACGTTTGCAGCTTGAGACCATCCCTGTTAGAACACTTCCAAGGGTCCGTTCTCATCAGACAGCTAGACACAGTAATGCACACCTGACAGAAACCCAGACAGAAGCCTAACCCAGAGAATAATGAACCGACACACACCAGGGCAGGAAGCAATACCATATCTCAAAAATATCCAGCAAAATCAGGCCTGAAGGCATTAATTAGCAGTAAGAGTACCTGGCTAACAGGTATGAAGCCCTTAGTACAAAGCCCTGCACCTGTAGAAAGAGCTATTTTTATAAAATAGAATCTTATATCATCGCTCAAGTATTATACACATCCACCACCATGTAGGTTCACCAAGAAAACTTTTAAATTGACATCTGTGTCATATTCTCCTTGACCCTTTTTCAGATATGAGTAATTTGCTTGGTTCTGCAAAGTGGTCCTAGAATATCTTCAGCATATTTCTTATTTGACTTCTTTATGATGCATTCTCCAGGATTTCATGGCATTTCAGCTTTCTGAAAGTCCCTCATTGTTTTTTTTTCCAATTGAAGCATTCCACCCATAAATGAATTCAAGTACCTTAGAATTTTACTTTCAAGTGAAGCAATCAATCCTCATTTCCCCATTGTGTTAGTCAATGTTACTTCCATCCCTATGCAAAATACACCTGACATAAACCATTGACATGGAAGAGGATTTGAGGGCTTATGGTTTCAGTGGCTTCAGCCCATAATCTGTGGTACAGAAGAATATTCTGAAAATGCTCATTTCATAGCAACCAGGAGTCAAGGAAAAACAGGACAGAGCTGCAGTCACATGATCACTTTCAAAGGCACTCCTCCAATTATCTAACTTCCTTCTATTAGGCTCCCAAAGATTCTTCTATCTCCAATTCACCAGAATGCAGCAGGATGATAACTACACTTTAACTCATGGGTCTTTATATAGCCCTTATTCAAACTAAAATGCTAAACATAGAACTACCCTATGACCTCAAAAAAAAAAAAACTAGGAATTAATCTAACCAAAGTAGTGAAGGACTTCTATAATGAAAATTTTAAAAACCTGAAAAAGGTCATTAAAGCATATCTAAGAAAGTAGAAAAACCTCCAATGCTCCTGGATTAGGATGATTAACATCATGAAAATAGCAATACTGCCAAAGGCTATCTACAAATCCAATGCAATGCCCATCAATATCCCAACCTCATTCATTAATTAAATAGAAGAAGCAATCCCAAAATTTATATGGAATCATAAAAGATCCCAAATTACCAAAATAATTCTTAACAGGAAGAACAGCACTGGAGGAATATCAATACCAAACTTCAAACTCTATTACAAAACTATATGAATAAAAACAGCTTGGTAGTGGCACAAGAATAGGCCTGAGGACCCATGGAATAGAACTGAAGATCCAGAAAAGAACTTGCAGAATTAGGGCCACTTAAATTTTGGTAAGGTATCCAAAAGAACAGGATGAGAGAAAGACAGCCTTTTCAACAAATGGTGTTGGCAGAATTGTCTATACACATGTAGAAAACTGAAATTATATCCTTTTTTATTACCTTGCACCAGTATCAATGCCACCCTGAAAATATTATTACAGGAAAGAATGGGGGAAACACTAGGGCTTCTTGGCACAGATCAAAACTTTCTTTCAGCCTTTCTTTTTTTCTTCTTTTCTTATACCTTTCCTCCCTCTTTTCCTCTCCCTTCCTCCCTCCCTCTCTCTCTCTCTGTCTCTCTCTTTCCTTCTTTTCTTTCTTTCTTTCTTTGTTTCTTTCTTTCTTTCTTCCTTCCTTCCTTCCTTCCTTCCTTCCTTCCTTCCTTTCTTCCTTCCTTCCTTCCTTCCTTCCTTCCTTCCTTTCGTTGGTCATGGGGCCTGAAAACAGCCAGGGCGTGTCCCTCAGCTCTTCAGCTCAAGGCTAGCACTCTACCACTTGAGCCACAGTGCCACTTCCAGGTTTTCCTGCTTATATGGTGCTAATGAATTGAACCCAGGGCCTCATGCATGTGAGGCAAGCACTCTACCATTGAGCCATCTTCTCAGCCCTTCAAAACTTTCTTAATAAAGACCCAGAAACACAACAAATCAAAGAAGGTTGGATAAATGGGATTACATTAAACTGAAGAGCTTCTTCATGGCAAAGGATATAGCTACCAAGATCAATAGAAAGCCCACAGATTGGGAAATTTTCACTAGCCATATAACAGACAAGGGCCTCATATCTAAAATACACTTAGAGCTCAAAAAACTAAGTTCCCCAAAACAAATCTTCAAAGAAGCAATTACCCCATTAACAAGTAGGCTAAAGACTTAAAGAGAGACTTCTCTGAAGAGGAAATAAGAATGGCCAAAGGACACATGAAGAAATGCTCAACATCTCTGATGAAGAAAGAAATGCAAACCAAAACCATATTGAGATTCCACCTTGACCTGGTTATAATGGCCATTGTCAAGAAATCTAATAATAACAACAGATGCTGGTGGGAATGTGGCCAAAATGGAACACTACTACCCTGATGATGGAAGTGTAAACTTGTTCAACCACTCTGGAAAGCAGTGTGGAGGTTCCTCAAAAGACTAAATATAGAGCTCCCCTATGACCCAGCAATCCCACTTTTGGGCATTTACCCAAATGATCACAAACAAGACCACACTAAAGCTACCAGCACAACTATGTTTATTGCAGCATTATTTACTATAATTAAGCTATGGAACCAACCCAGATGCTCCTCAGTAGATGAATGGATCAAGAAGATGTGCTGTATATACATAATGGAATTCTATGCTTCCATCAGAAAGAATGACATTGCCCCATTTGCAAGGAAATAGAAAAACCTGGGGAGAGTATATTAAACAAAGCAAACCAGGCCCAAAGAAATATAGGTTTTATGGTTTTCCCTCATTTGTAATACCTATAATATTCTTAGCAGGGGATCACAATAGCCCAATCACTAAGTGCATAGGACCATATATAATGAAACGTATCCAAATGAACTCCAAGAGTTGGAAACAAGAGGTTCTTATTATGTCCTGTAAGCAGTTATTTCTATTTTTTCTTCTGTTTTAGTTTTCTGTACACTTTGTCTTGTATATAAGCTTATTTGATCCATGGAATTAAAAAGGAAACATCAGGACAAAGGATGAACTAATGCCACAATGATACTCACTAGACAGTATGTTGGAAATGAACTTTAAAACTTGGTGGGGGTAATGAGGAGTGGTAAGCAGGAGAAATAAGGGAGGGTGTAACAGTGTTTAAAAAGGGTGAACCAATGTAACAGTGATACTCACAGGACAATATGTTGTTGAAATTTAGAACTTTGCAGGGAAGGAAAGTGGGAGAAAAATGAGGGAGTGGATAACAATGTTTAACAAGAAATGTATTCATTACCTTACATATGTAACTTAACCCCTCTGTACATCAACTCAGCAATAAAACTAAATTTAAAAAATGTACTCATTACCTTATTTGTATAACACTCCTGTTCATCACCTCATAATAAAAAAATCCTAATCTATGATTCAGTGATACCACTGATCTACACAGAATATTACAAAATTATATTAAGTAAAGTAAGCCAGGCCCAAAGAAACATAGGTCCCATGGTTTCCCTTGTTTGCAGTGACTAGTACATATGTCCAGAACAAGCAGAGAAGGTCAAAGGCTATGTACATATGACCATATGAGATAATCTTAAGCAAAATGTACCCCAAGACAGGGACACAAGAGGTTTTTTTTTTCCTTGATAGTGTTTTTAATGTACTTACATGCACTATGTGATTCTTTTGTTTCTATTGTATGTTCTTCCCCCATGGTATAACCCCTGTTTTCACTGGATTTGATGCCAGTGTTCTGCATCTTTTATATATATTTTTGTAATTTGGGGGAGGGGAAGGGATATTGCAGAACACTTAAATGGGGATGCAGGTTGACCCATTGTGACAATGAGATGTACAGGACACTATATTGAAAACAAACCTTATAGTGTTGGAGTGGGGGATATGGGACAGGTTGGGGAGGCGAGGAGGAAAGTGATGGTAGGGGAAAAATAAAGGAGGAGGTAACAATGAAAAAGAAAAGAAAGTCTTTAGCGTTTAGCTTTTCACTGTGCAATTTATTCTTATTTACAGTATATGCTTGTCATAAAGTTTCCATTAACAATGATATAAGAAATACACACTCCATGTTCTTAGGGTAACTGCAGTGTTGGTTTTCCAGAAGCTTTTGGTAACAATATTTTTTTAAATCAGCCAAATACATAGCAGTGTTATATGTGTCTTTCCACTTAAAGATATTTCCAATACATTGTAGATACTTTAATACTAAACTCACATCCAGCAGAAGTTTGGTTCCTGCTTGAATGAAACTTACAATGTATGTACTTTACCCATGACATTTAACAGAGATTTTTTTTTTTGTACAAGATATCACTTCATCTAGGTACTAGTGGTTCACACCTGTAATCCTAGCTTCTCAGGAGGCTGAGATCTGAGGATTGTGGTTCAAAGCCAACCTGAGTGCATGAGACTTTTATTTCCAATAAACCACCAGAAAACCAGAAGTGGTGTTGTGGCTCAAGTGGTAGAACAGATGCCTTGAGCTGAAGAGTTGAGGGACAGCACCCAGGCCCAGAGTTCAAGCCCCATGATCAACCCCCCCCAAAAAAAAAGAGGAAGAAAAAAAATAGCACTTCAACACAAGGTTTGGATTCTACTTTATTCATTTAATTAATTAACTTGTATAATTACTTGCTGTGACAGTAGGAATTGAACTGAGGGTCTCCGGTTTGCTGAATAAGAGTGTTATGACTTGAGCTACATCCTCAGCCTTTCTGCTCTTAATTTGTGAAACAGAATCCCATGCTTACTTTGCCCAGGCTAGCCCTGGACTCCTACCTTTTCCTCTTAGTAGTTGGGGGTTATTCATCACCACTCTCCAGCCTTAGCAGTAATGTTAAATATCAAAGTCACCTCTCAAGAGCACAATGATGCCAAAAACATGATGACCGGGAGACTGTTAAACTAAAACTCTTCTCTTTCTATCCTTGAAACATAAGTTAGGGCTTCATGAAGTTAAGAGTTGTCTCTCATATTTCTTTCCACTTTACACATATAACATAAATATTTGACAAACAGATTCAACTGAATTGAGATTTGAACTATTAAAAGGTGAATATTTCACTACTTCCCTTTATAAAATGTAATTTCTTCAATGTTACTTCTAGTGTGCTACTTATTGAGGTATATACATAATTTTGTAGGAAACTGAGGTTAATAGAAGTTTCCATCATTTTCATGAATAAAGTGTCTACCATTCTCTGATCTGAATTAGTGTATTGTCTATTTAATTAACACACTTCGACATTAACATGTTACTATTTCTTAAGAGAAAAGAGAAAATTTGAAACCAAGGAAAGCTATCCTTATATATACTTTAGTCTGTCTATTGTTTTTTTATCATCTATGTATCTTATCTCTTACCCATCATCCATCAATCCTATATATCATGTCTCTCTATATATCATCTATTTTTATACATGCATGTATGTATGTATGTGTATGTATATCATCTATTATCATCATGTTTATCTATGTATGTATCCATTATCTGTTTAACCATGTATGTATCTACTTATCATCTATTCCCCTACTTAATCTTATCTATTTCTCTAAAATTTTACTTGTTTCCTTTCCTGTAATGATCTCTAAATAATGACTCTTTTAAAGTATTTGTTTTTGGAACTGAGCTTGTGAACTCAGAAAGATGCCATAATAATCTACCAATGTGAGTTTATCTTCTGGGCCATCCAGGTTAAAGTTGTTCCCTTTCATGGTTGAGTCTGGTACATTTACATGGAATAGCACATTTAACTAGGATAATTTCGAACAGAAACATCCTTCCCTTCCACACACAAACACACAAAGCCCAAATGATAGCAGAAATTCTCTCAGCCACCTAAACAAAATAGTTTTCCTATCAGTGTGATACTTATCTCAGTGGGTGATTCAGCTTTGGAAGTGAATTTTCCCAGAAAGGAAGACAAGGGAATGGAGAAAGTGTACATCAGAGGGTAGCTTATCTATACTTCCCAGAGCCTCATGCCAAGAAGTATGTCTGTCGTAATTATAATTTCTGTTCAGAGCTTTCTTAATTGACATTACTCAAATGTAGATAATTGACTGAGCGTGTGACCTTGTACACAGTGGAGAACTTGTTCTCCAGAGAAGAAAACTGATAACAGGCTTCTTTGTCATCAAAGGGTGAAGAAATGTGACAATCTGGGAACTGGTTTTAGGGCCCCATCTGCTAAAACCAGAGAGAAATCAAGATTTTACAGTTCTATAAATATTTTAGTGTATCCCATCATTTATGAACTGTGGCAGCTATCATAAAACGTCCCTGACTTTTGTTACAACTGCATATAAGACCAGAAAATTGCATCTCGTGGTAAACCATAAAAACCTAAGTAAAAGCACCATTTCTTTCAGTATATTCTAAAAATATACAACCTCCCTGTCAGTACATGGCAGAGTAGTTACCATCCCAGGATGCCTGTTTCTTTCTCATTTTTTTATCTGATCTTACCCTGGTCTTTTCAAGCCCTTTTGTATTTCAGTATCTTTTTATGTTTCATAAATAACAGCCATTGCCACATAACAGCTGAAATAGATTTTACTTTGTCACAACATACTGTAAACAAGGGACATGGGGATGATGGTAATGCTGCCCTATAATCAGACTTCAGTTTTGACCCAGTATCTAATTGCTCACATTGTATGTGATTCCTCCTTTTGCTTCCACTGAGCTGATTTAGTATCATGATTAAAAGAGGTCAATTAAGAGGTGGTCGGCAGACTTCTGAAAAGAAGCGACTCTTAAGGAACTATATAGAAAAATACAGAGAAAGCTGACAATGTTGAGATCAAGTGGTAATTTGTGGATTGCTCCATATTGTTCCACATACCCTTAGCCTCTGATTTTTAAAATACAATGTTGTGATATGTTTGAAATGCTTTGGAAATATCCTTTGGCTTTGCAAACAGGTCACAGCTATATCATATATTGAGGAGAAAAGAAAAAAAAAACCAAACCACTCATATCAGCATCATTGACCAGGCAGCAGATAGCTTCTCTTCCTACTAGTCTAGAATTTGATAGGCGACAAAGTTAATAACAAAATAATAGATCCTAGAGCTCTGTTATTTGTAGAAACCTAACAGCATACACACTTTTGTTGTGTTCTGACATACAGAAAATGCAATTGTGGAGTATATTTGCAATGATTTTTTATTTACTCTTCTGTTTTTCTTTTCCTTTTTTCCCCATTTCCTTTTCATTTCTTTCATTTGTTTTTCTTTTCCTATTTTTTGTTCCTCCTTTACTTTCAGTTCCAATGATTGAATCTAGGGCCTTGCCTGAACTACTCATATTGTTTACCACTGAACAACTCCAGCTAACTCTGTTTGTTAGATACAGGTGAATGTGTAATTCTCAGTATCCAAGTTCTACTTGAGTATATATCATCCAAATCATCGATGTCTTTTTTTGATGTTTTAATGTGATTTCCAAACTCTTTAAACCAACTCCAATTTTCCTCCTTGTAATCAAGTCATTCTATATTGCAGTGAGCAATGTCAGCCTCATAGGTGGGATTGGATCATGATGGTGAGATGATGTCAAACACATTCACTGCTCATGAATATAGTTTAGGCAGATCCAGGTGTGTGATGGACCATGCTGGGTGCCTTGTTCTCTGACACAAGTATCAGAAGTAAATCATAGTCTGTGGGTTGTGAAATCACAGCAGAGGGCCTGATGCAGAGTAGGTGTGAGTATGCCTGGCACATAGTAGGTACTTAACTGATTTTGCCTGAATTGCATTAAATGAAACACAAAAGTTTTTAAATATCCATGTATATCAGGATGTCCCTATATTTTCGACATGTGAGATGGTTCTATGCATTAGAAATTCTCAGTGGGGAAACTCAAACTATAGTAGTATAGAAATAAAATGAATGAGGAACAAACAATGCCAGACTTGGTGCTAAGTGCTGCAGAGTTCTTGTATGTATGGTGTGAGCTAAGCTTTTTCTTTTTTTTCTCATTTCTACTGGTAAAGAATTCATAGATCAGAGAGCTGAATTAACCTACTTGTGGTAACATAACGAAAGGGAGTGATCAGGGTTTGGACTGGGGTGACTGGTTCCGATATCAAATGACTAAGGAGGAAACACAATAGCCAACTGGAGAAAACAGAAGCTCCCAAGTCCATAGCCTATTCATGACAATCGGAAAAAATATTACAAATGAATAGCTAAGGTGAGACATATCAATATTTATTTCAACATTCCAAAAATATCTTAAAGGGTTGTGATATTTGAAAGGTATAATTTCCATTGCCAGAGGTCAAGGGTTAATGAGCTGTGGGAAATGTAAGCTTTTTCTCTCTAAGTCCTTGTAGGGATGAGACCTAGAATTGTGATTGCTGCAGCATTCTGGGATGTCTCCCAGAAAACTCTAACCTGGCCCTATAAGATAAACAGAAAGGTATTCAGGAGCATAACACCAAAGTTATTAGCTTAGGGGAATGAAACATGCACATTTCCAAATACATCAAGTAAATATTTTGAATATTGCAAGCTGATATCACTAGAAATAAATTTCAGGAAGAGTTACCTGGCCTGTGTCCCTGCATGCAGCAAGTCATGTCTTGGGAGAAGCAGTTCCTTCCCATACTAATGTTAGAAAATAGACTTGATCACTACACTGGTAATCAAGGATGCAATGAAATTGAATGAGAAGCACCCTGAAATAACCCTAATCCTCCATTACCTTCTACATCCCCACATATACCTTTGTATAGGATCTACTATCCTAATCTAGAGATCCATTTGTTCTGTCATGCCTTCATAAGCTTACTGTTCTTTCTCTTCAAACATAAAAGCATCTTGTTTTGTTAATTCTTTAGCCATCACTTCCTTGGTAAGATCGATGTTTATGTGAAAATTTCGTACAACCCTTTCTTTTGTTAATCAGCTGGTAGCTAAGTGAGATGTTTTTTAGATCCAGCCAAAGAGCCCACATGAAAGCTCAGGGAACTGAAAGATCTCCTTGCCTTGAAACCTGTTCTCATTTGGCAAAGAATTTTACCTGAGACTTTATTTACTTGTGTTTGGTTTTACTTGCTCGCTCTTCTATTAGTAGACAGAGTCAAGGAGCAGTGAAATTATAAGAAAGTAGACTTACATTCCATGGATGAAAGAACTTTCCCAACTTTATAGTCATAGTTAAGCCTGCATGCTCTAGAATTTATTATATCAGTTAATTAGCCTTTAGGCTGCCTTTGACAATTCTTGAATTAGCTTTGATCATTCACAATCTCATTTTTTTGTGTTTTTTTTTGTGTGTTTTTGTAGCCTAAGTTGGCTTCAAACTCTTGGACCTTCTGCCACAGTCTCATAATCACAATTTTAAAGCATTTTTTTATTTTGATTAAGTAGATGTACAAAGGGGTTTCAGTTCCAGAAGTCAAGTTAGGAACCCAAGGCATCTTGATCAATGATATCCCTTCCAGTCCTGTAACTTAGTTTCACTGAGCATCTTTGTTCTGACCAAGGTAAATGTGGTTCCATCCTTGTGAATCTCACAAAACGACTTTGGCTAGTTGTAAACAATGAATCTGGTGGAGTCAGACATCCTATAAAAAAAATAAATGGAGCCCATGTTTCTTTGGGTCTGGCTTACTTCACTTAATATGATAGTTTCCCTAGTTTGTAATAATTAGTATATGTCGAGGATAGTCCCAGCAGGAGGACCACAATAGTTCAATAGCTATGTATATATGACCATATAAGATAATGCTAAGCAAAATGAACTCCAAGATATGGAAACAAGAGGGTTTTTTTGTTTTTTATTTATTATTATTTTTAATGTATTGTGTGAGGTTATTTTGTTTTTTCTTTAAGTTTTTTCCCCCTTTGGTTTATTCCCTGTTGTTACTGTTTTATATTTTGTTACTCTGTCTTGTATATATATTTATCTGATTTGGGGAAGGGAAGAAGAATAACAAAATGGTGAGGGTAAAACAATGCAACAGCAATACTCACAAGACACTATATTGGAAATTTACAACTTGGGGTGGGGAGGAGTGGGGGGAAGGAAGTGGGAGAAAAACGAGGGAGAGTGTAATAATGTTCGAAATGTACTCATTACCTTACTTATGTAACTGTAACCCCTCTGTATATCACCTTACAAAAAACTAAAATTTAAAAGGAAAAAAATGGAAATTGAAACAGCTCAAGACTCAAGGGGAGATGACATTTTAATCAAAATGGGCCTTACCCTATTTCTGTCTCCTGTTTGTCAATCCTAAGTGCTGACGAGACCACAGTGCTCAGATAAAGCCTTCCTGGTTCCATTTCTGAACTTCATACATGGATCCCAAGGCATAACCACCTCACCTCTGTCTCTCCAGTTACGAGTGTGTGTAGGATCTGAGAGAATGGCCATGGACGGTGGGGATTCATTTCCGAGGCAGGAAGTGAAGCTAGGAGGAAGTACAAGGCTGCTGCATGTTGTGGTAACTAAATCCATGTCTGTGTTTAATCAGAGGCACTGGTGAGTCACGAAAGGAGAGCGGGCTCCCCACGTCACTAATCAGCAGCAGAAGGCCACATCAAATGCCACTCAGCACTTTACTTCCTGCTCTCTGTTGTCCCCCAACCCCCCATGCATTCTTAGAGTGAAAAATGCAACCAAGACTGTCTCTCTGTGTTTAGTCCTCATCTTTAAGATACTTAGCTGTTATCATGAGGCATGTATCTCAAAGTTGCAAAACTAGAACAACGTAGTATTTACTGAAAGATCAGAGACCTTGCTGGGTTTGGACCTATGACACTGATGGCTGTCTGGTAGCTCTTGATCCAACAGCTTCATCTACTGAGACGTTCTTGTCCACATTTGCCAATGTGCCTGGTTTATTTGGGGTACACTTCCTTAATGTGAGGTACTGTTCTGTCCAAGATCTTAAGGACTCCAAGACCACTTTGCCCACAATCTTAGATCTTAAAAGTCTATCCCCAAGAAGAGAGACTCAAGGCTCTGTAGGAAGTGTTCTTTATGACTAGAAATCATTCATATCATTGTAGATTGCTGCTTCTCACAGCAAATACAAAGTCACTGAAAGGAAATCATAGTCATGGAGTTACAATGGCGCATTCCCAAACCAGAAGCAGTAGGTGATATCTAATTATCTTTGCAGGGAAGTTTAAATAAAATAGATGAGCTAAGGTTATAGCTTAGTGATGGGACACTTGCTCTGAGTTCAATACCTGAGTTAAATACTCTGAGTTCAATCTTCAGTACTGCAAAACAAATGGAAACTACACAATATGTGACAATAATTTTTAGGCCAAATTCCTATTCCACTTATGAAATGTATAATTAACATCAATTTATACAGAAGAAGTTTTGATTAATATTATTTGGAATAATATATTAGGTGTTACTATTTAATAATTTATATTATTCCTTCAACTAGCCTGTTTTCAATACTGTAGCTACACAGCATTTCTGAATTTAATCCTAAATTTAAGTGTTAAGATGACTTTCTAAAATTTAAAAATGACTGTTTCCATTACTTCATTTGAAATTCAAAGTTTAAATAGGTAGAAAAATGGTTAAAAACAAAACTATCTTAAATGCAAATACCATCTTATAAACATAACCTTTGAAAAAAACCCATCAATACTGACTTAAAATTGGCAACTTTATCCACTGTTTTCTAATCGGACTAGACCATCTATACATTTATTCAGTATTAGGCCAGTTAAGTTAGTCATGATACAACATGCTGAGGTACACATTTCTCTTTTCAGTGTCAGTATACTGCATCTGCTCATCATCAGCTGTAAAGTTTTCACAGCACATCTAAGAGTCATCTTCCCCTCAAAATCAAACGAATCGAGTAAAATCCCTTTAGTAAATGATTAAGTGACAAGTCACCCAGAAACTCAATGAGCTTGTGTATTATCATCGGAGCAGCTATCCTGGACTGCTGAGGGGATATTGTGGGAAGAAAGATGTCAGCACAGGTGATAGGAAGGGATATTTAAACCTTCTTGTTTTCCTTGTTATTCTTTAGTAACAAAAGGCAAAGTTGTTCTGAACAAATATCTACGTGGCACTTGGAAGGTGAAAGGCAGCTTTTGTCATCTGTGAACGTTTTATAAGCTTTTTTACATCTTTGCACAGTTTGCTTCTCTTAGTTGTGTTTTGTAGAGATCAACATACTGGCTTAAGGAAAGCAACCTCAAGCACCCACATTACTTTCACCTGGAACAAATAGCTTTGAAGACCCAATAGGCTGGCACGGATCTATAGCACAGAATTTACAATGCAGAGAGCACTAACAATCACCTTAAGGTCAATGAAAAACAGAATATTTTTATTTGTATGTATTTTCCAAAAAAATGATTTATTACATCTTTAGAAATTAGAGATGGAGAATGTGAAAAGATTTCATTGTTTATGCCAGTTTGATTCCCTTATCTTTCTGACATCAAATAGTAACTCCATGGGAAATGAACTCATTGTCCCAGGAAATTGTCAGTGGTCTGCCCATCTCAGAATAAAATGAAAAGAATGCCAAAGTCAAGGTTCTTCATGTTAAGAATTACTGTGTTAGAAAACATGGTCTTCTGTTCACAGAACGTCTGTTCTTGTCCATAAAATTTGTGGAGGCTCTTCTCTTCTTGCTCTACGTAATATCCAAATGAAGAATCACTGGATGAAAGTGAGGGCCATAACCTAATGACATTCAAGTTCTTTGCCTTAGGTCACAATTGACATCATTACTTCCTTGGGACATAATTTAGTTAACCATAACTTAATGTCTTTTGAGAGTTGATCTGAGGGCATTCTTAATAATTTTCATGTCTGTGTTTCATATTGTTGCTGAAATATACCATGAAATAACCAACAGAGACCTACTTGCACTTACTTTCTTAATATAACTTTTTTGGAGGATGTATTGAGAATGTATTCTAGACCTATTTCTACTAATGGGTACTTTTTACACTTATTTTTTGGATCTATCAGTAGAATATAAAATAAATAGACATTAACCATTTCAGTATCTCTTTTTGTGTGTGTGTTGGGGCTATTGGAATAACAATCAAACATCACATTTGTTAACATTTCCACACTGAAATCTCTCAGAGGAGAGTTCGTGAAATGCCACTAAATGCTTTCATTTTCTGTCATACTGTTTAAGCATTTTTATCAGTGCTTTGGCTGAGACTAAATGATTCCCAATCACATGTCCTGAGACGATGCCCAGAACATTTGAGAATGGTTTCCCCACTCTGACAACCTTGTGATTTTATTTAAACAAATTCTCCTCCCCTGATTCCTCACAGAGCCACTATTGTGCCCTTTTGTTGATTGTAGTGGACATATAGCAGATCTCCAGTTACCTCTTCATGGACCACCCACCACAAGAAGGATTTGTTTGCCCACACAGCAGCACAGGCAACTCTCTTGCCTCCTCTAGCCCAGAGAGGAGTCTTTGTCCCATCTGGGACTCCAGTGTCTCTCCTCTGAGCTTTCCCTGACATAGAACAACCTAATCAATTACACCAAACCACTTTGGAGTTAAATACATTGTCTCACAGGATAATAATTGGGTTGTAAAAAGAAAAACATCCTAATGTTCCTTTTGGATAGGCAAGCCATTGACAGCTTCCAGACAAATGTGCAGATTTGTGATGTGAAATTGTAGCAATGAAACAAGACACATTAATTGAAAAGAATAAAGAACATCCAGACCAACAGGCTCCAAGTCTTCTCTTGACTCTTTGAGCATTTACAGTCAAAACTTTGAATTTAACACTTCTTTTTGGGTCTTCTGAAACTGTTCCTTAGTATGGTAAAATCTCCTGTTGAAGGATGTCATATTTGAATGAAGCATTTTAGTATGAGTTTTATTGTAACATAAATATCTATTGTTAGAGTCTTCACTTAACATAAATTCATAATTCTAATTTTTTGAAAAATAAACACTTCTTAATAATTATATGATTTCATAAGTCAGTAGAATAAGGATAGAAAGATTTGAGTTTACTCTGTTAATTCTTTCTTCACTAACCCATGACTAATGTATTCTATGACTCAGTTTTATATCCAAAAGAAACACATAATCTTGGACTTATTTTTCAACAGAGAAATAAGAAGAAAAGTTGAGGACTAAAAATGCTTCTATTCTTCTTTGATATAGATAAGGATGTATTCAATCTAGGAAAATCTGTTTTACTTAAATTTTAATTTGTGGAATTTTTCTTTCTTTTGGATGTTCTATTTAAATACAAAAAAGTCCTTTAAAAATTCCTTGGAGCTGGTGGATCATACTTACCATCCTAGATACTCAGAAGGCTGACATCTGAAGATCCAGGTTCTTGCCAGCCTAAGCAAGAAAGTCTGTGAGACTCTTATCTCCAATGTACCATCAAAAAGTTTGAAGTGGAGCTGTAGCTCAAATGGTATAGGACCAGTCTTAAGTGGAAAAATTAAAGGACAATGCCTAGGTCTTGAGATCAAGCCCAGTATTGGCAAAAAATAACTAATTGTGTTTTCCTCACAGAATTATTTTAAAATATATGTTAGACATACAAATACAGGTATATGTATTTTTAGAATTATTTAATACTTATATTTGCTTATTCTTATTTGTGTATATTAATTGTATAAACTGGCTGTACTGTGATATTTCATAAATGTTTGTACTGCACTTTGATCAGATTAACCCTCTCTGTTTTTCCTCCAATCCCCTTTGGATTTTTCAACAGCTTTCTGGTTGGTTGTTTGTGCTATCTTCATTGTAGTCTATATTATTCACACCCATCATTCTCTTTTCTTCTTCTGTGGCCCCTCATTCCACAAAAACAAGCCCACAATTACAATCACGTATTTTTGTGCACATGTTTATATATATGCATATATATGCAATATATATGGACAGACATATGTATATGTACAGGTGTATATATATATGTACATATATGCATGTATAGACATGTATACAAATATCTTCAGTCTAGATTCTGAAGATGAAAGAAAACTCATGAGCTTGGTCCTAACCTTACTTTTGTTCCATCCATTTTCCTGCAAATAATATTATTTCTTTCTTATGGTCAAATAAATCTGTATTGTGTGTAGAGTTAGTTTTTAAGGTAGTGCCATAAAATTAGAAAACCTACTTCAGGAAACAGATATTTGCATATTGCACACTAGTGAAATTTATTTCAGAGTTGTATAGGATTTATATTGTGCGCTTTTATTCTTACTGAACAGTGCAGAGACTCCATTGATTCTCATGATCCACTGCTCACATCCTTTTATTACCTTGATTGGTTGAGTGTGTCCAGGAAGTCTGACTAGTATCTACAAGGGAATATGGCCAAGGTTATGGGATGCCACATCCACAATTATACTTCATTCCATAAGGGTCTATCTTGCTAGTTTATATACTCGAGGACTTTCTCTCTTCCTGGCTTTTGTAGTTGTGGTCATTGTCATTTCTTGTTAATTAGTGTCTAATAATTATGCACACTATGCAATTGCCTTGTATCATTTCTACACATGCATACAATGTCTTTGATTATATTCCCCCTCCTATTATCCTCAGCTTACCCTGTCTCCCTTAACTATTTTTCTTTCTTTAATTTCTATTTTTTTCCAAAGTCCTCATGTTAGAGAAAACATGTTATACTTGTCTGTGTCAGTCTATCCTCACAAGACTTGAAGAAGTCAATGACCATTTTGTGAAGCCCACATTTCAAGAACAAGACTGGCCTCTAGGAGCTGAGGTTGGCTTCCAGCCAAAATCCTACAATAACAGCTTCACCCCGAAGTTCACAGTAGTCACATAGGAGTGACTGCTGAGGTACTAAGATAAATACAGAGAAATTATGATATGTGGATTTGTTATAAAAACTAAAAAGGCACAAAATATAAAAATATCTTCTAATTCCAGGTATTCGACCCTTTGGTAATAACTTAATAATCTCTTCATATCCATGAGCAAGAATTTTTTCATTTTCTCTACCACACTTAAGTTTGTATAAAGAAGCAAATTCTGCTGATGCCCTGTACTGAGGATAAAGCCAATTAATTTATGAATTCTTTCTAAAGCATTACTTTTGTTGTTACTAAACATAGTATATTTTCTAAACAAAAGTACTATATATTTGCCTTAAAAGGGAGCCTAGGTTAGAAAGTTTTCTGTCATTATGACAAAATTCTATGATAAACAATTTAGAAAGGTTCACCTTGGTTAACAGTTTCAGAAATTTTAATTGGTTGTCAGTTGGCCATTTTTGGTTTTGACCTGTGGAAAAGCAGAATATGGTAGGAAGGATATGGCTGAACAAACTATTCACTTCATGACAGACAAGAATGAGAGAGAAAGAGGAAAAAGATAACAAGACTGAGACAGAGAGAGACAGACAGAGACAGAGAGGCAGATACAGACTGGGCAGAGAAAGAGACAGAGACAGAGACTGAGAGATATAGAGGCAACTTCCCACGACCTCTTTTGAGGACATAGCCCCAGTTACCTAAATATTCTCACTTGACACCACTTTTTTTATGTGTCTCCACCTGCTTCTGACAATGCCAACATAAGAGTCAGACCTTTAAATTTGGGGCCTTTAGGATCATTCTAGCTCCAAACTGCATCATAATCCAAATCTGAGCTAAAAGTCCATTAGGTCCTAAGGACCTGGACATTGGCATCTTTCAGATCTGGCATGGATGAGTCATAGCCTCTCACCTGCAATTAGATGACATCTATCTATGGAGGCTCTTAGGTTGAGTTTTAGAGAGGAGGCCTGATACATGGAAGTCTAGTGGCAGACACACCATCAGAAGTTAACAGTTGAGTGAATGTCATCCATTATCATATGGTAACATACTATTCCCTATTCAAAGCTCCCCCTCCCCACACCCCATATTAATCTTTTACCATGTATGTTGGGAATTGAATGAAAATCTCATGCATGCTAAGCAAGCCTCTCCCACTGAGTTTCCTATTTCGACTATTTTCTGGTCCAACTTTCTGAGTTCAACTGTTTTACTTATTTCCACTCTCCATCCTGTTCTAGATTTGTTTCCTCCCACCTGTAGCCATGTTGACCTGTTTCGATGTGTGTTAAAACACACTCTCACTCTAGTTCTTTCTTTTTACACTCACCATTACCCACAAACTTCACCATGAAGAGCTGTACAGATGCCTTTATGAACCTACCTGAGAATCTGGCATATTTTCCCTAGTCTCTGCATGTTTAATGTCACTGCTACTGAAGGCTATGCTGAGAGATCATGAGGCTATCTGCAGGCTATCTATATGTAAGGATATTTTTACCTCTGTATCCATTCCAACATTGGCATTAACCTTCATAGTAGTGTTCAGGGTAATAGGCATAACACGAGCTCACTGTTTGAATATTCAGGAATCTAATGACAAATGACTTTTTATGTGCACTTTTTGGTATGAATGTTACTTATCTTCTTTTTGTATATTTTTAGCCCATTATTTTTCTTTTGGTGTGCCGGTCCTGGGAACTGAAATCAGGGCCTGGGTATTGTTCTTAACTTTTGTGCTCAAGACTTAAACTCTACCACATGAGTCACAGCTACACTTTGGGCTTTTTTGGTAGTTGAGTGGAGATCAGAGTTTCACAGACTTTCCAGCCTGGGCTGGTTTTGAATAGTGATACTCAGATCTCAGTCACTTGAGTAGCTAGGATTAAAGCTGTGAGCCACCTGCATCTGGTTTATTTTTGCCCATTTTTATTAAACTTTCCTTTCTTTTCCTTGTTGCTTTTCAGGAATATTTAATTTAGTCTTACTTTAATGCCATCAAATTCATTACATTACTAAACATAAAGATGATGAGATCTGTGCATTAATAAATAATAAATTGTTAAAAGATATATTAGGAAATTAGGGGGAAATAGGAAGTCTTTGGTCAGTAAAAATATAAATAATGTTGACATTATTATCCAAAGGATAAAATAAATATAAGCAAATAAAATAAAATAAAATAAGCAAATAGTGTTTATAACATGATTGAGCCAACGATTAGTGGGAAAAAAAGGGACAACTCACCATTCAGAAGGGACAAATCACTATTAAGAAATTACAGTGAAGAAAAGAAGGATGGTAGAATGTAATCATAGTATTCACTGTACGTATGTGTAAATGGAACTAGGAAAACTTGAGAGGATAGATGTGATTGGACAGACAAAGAACAATGATAAAAAGCATGACATTGCCAGACACTGGTGGCTTATACCTGTAATACTACCTACTCAGCAGTCTGAAACTTGAGGATCATGGTTCAAAGCATCCCAGTCAGGAAAGTCCATGAGACTCTTACCTCCAATTAACCATCAGAAACCCAGCAGTGGTGCTGAGGCTCAAAGTGGTAGAGTGCTAGCCTTGAGCAAAAAAGATCAGGGATAGTGCCCAGGCCCCAAGTTCAAGCCCCACAACTGAACAAAAAAACAAAAACAAAAACAAGTGTGACACTGACCAAGATGCAAAAACTAATATGGTGAATTAAAACTCCTTTGTACACTACATAAAGATAATAAAACTATAATAATAAAAGTAATCATTATTGTTTAATAAAATATTATATATAATGTATGTATAATATACAAATACTATTATTGTATTATATTATATATAATATGGTATACCTAATATGGTATATATTATATTATATATTATACTATTAATAATACTAGTATGAGAATATTTGTATATTAGTATAAAATGAATATGCTAATATTATTTATAATATTATACTTGCCAAAGTGCCTCAATATATGACCAAAATTTTAACAGCAATAAGGTTCTTATCTGGTCTCAACCTAATGCCAACAAATATTTATAAATTATTATGGTGTTTTTAACTTAGAGCCACATCTCAGTGTTATTCCCGTCTCTGAGGTGGATGTTAATTCTCTTTCCTGTCACTGTATTGAATATCTTGATTCATTTATTGAATTCAGAAAAAATACCCAGCTTGTCTGTGAAGAAACATGTAGATGCCTCTTAACCAAGTGACCAAGGTTGGTCACTGTCCATAGCCTGAATGTGGTTTGTCTCACAGCAGCTCAGGGGCTGGATGTTTGTTCTCCATTGTGACAGAGCTGAGTCTACTTCTTCTACTACTCTCCCTCAAGGTTCTCAACATGTTAAAAGTGTTGATTGTGATACCCCGGTATTGTATAGTTGCTTATTTGAATGATGGAAGAGAAGGGAAACAACAGAATGGTGAGACAAAGAACAAGGGAGGAAATCAATGCAACAGTGACATACACCAGACAATATGTTGGAAATGATCTGTGTGGTGGGATTCGAGCGGGGAGGGAAAGTAGGAGAAAAATGAGGGAAGGGGTAACAAGTTTGACAAGAAATGTATTTATTACCTTACTTATGGAACTAGAGCCCCTCTATACATCACCTTAACAATAAAAAAAATCATTCTTAAGAGACCAAATAAATACACTTCAACTTTAGCCAAAGTGAGTTTATTTAAAAGCCTAATCTAGGGCTGAGAAGGTGGCTCAGTGGTAGAGCGCTTGCCTTGCATGCATGAGGCCCTAGGTTCGATTCCTCAGCACCACATAAGCAGAAAAAGCCGGAAGTGGCGCTGTGGCTCAAGTGGTAGAGCGCTAGCCTTAAGCTGAAGAGCTCAGGGACAGCCCAACCCCCCCCAGAGTTTAGGCCCCATGACTGACAAAAAAAAAAAAATTAATTCTAAGAAAATTCTAAGAAAGTATCTAAATGGCACCAAAAAATATTAATAGTGCCTTCCTCAATATCTTTTGCAGTTTTCACCATTTTCATTCTTTAAGGAGTATTTTTTTTCCCCAGAGAAAATGGTAGTGCAGTTTAGGATCTGTTTTCCTTTCATTTTGATCCCTTCTTTTCCCATTCCATTGTCATTTTCACATTTCATCATTTATCAGCTTTTAAAACTGAATGTAGAAGAGAACTTGCCAAGATGAAGATGACATGCACAAACATCTAAACCAGGAATCCAAGAAAAAGCTTCTAAAAACAGGTTGAATAAAAACCTTTAGTTTTTCATATGACAAGACCCAGCCCATACATTCGAAGATGATAATGCTCCATCTCCATGTATTGATTTCCATTATTTAGCAATTCTTTTTTAAGTATTCGTTATATACTAGCTGCTGTAATGTATATTTCTCCATAGGTTTCATGGACAACTAATACGCAGGTATAAATTTTTCCAGACTTACACTAAAAATGGAAAAATGTAGTGGCTCAGAGAAATAACAAGAATTAACCTTAGATAAAACATGTCACAATCTTAAAATTCTACAATTATCAGTCTTCCCACATTGGCACTTTACAAAAGGTATAATTCAGAGAGTATAAAAGCAATGCTAGCAGATGTTCATGAGGGGTAAAGCTTTGTCAGATACTGGGTAAATGCTTCTATTTAAGGCATTCCAACTACCCACACTACTACCCGTAAGGCTGAAAGTCTTATCTCTATAGGCTATTGTAAAGGAATTCAGAGAGTGGTGTTAGCTTAATGGTGTTCACATAGGTAATAAGAAAAGAAACTACAGTTCATACCTAGATCAAAGCCATGATCCAATCACTGCACTTCAGAATTCTATCCTTTGTTGCTACTAATGAATCAATTTTTAGACTCATTATTAAGTTAAACTCCAGTTAATTTAAAAACAAAGCAAAACAAATGAATCAACAAACAATAATTTAAAGAATATATAAAAGAGCTAACTGGGGTCAAGGCCTGAGGTGAATCTTTGCGATCCTCTGCACTATCAGAATTATTTGCTCCCAAACTACTGAAGAGCTTCTCTCTTACTCACTATCCTTATAAGAAAACAACTCTGCAAGCATTTATTTTATGGGTAGAAGCCATTATATTTGATTTGGGATGTTTAGTATCTGATATTTGGCAACCAAACCAGTCAAGACATTTTGTAGAAAGATGTTACCTGCAAATCTATATTTTCAGAAAGATATGAAAAAATTAAGAAGCATTTCCTCTTAACCATATTCTTTCTAAGTTACTAAATACATCCAAAAAGAAGGACTTTGATGGAAAAGATTGTAATTCTCTAAATAATAAATTAAGAGCTTGGCATTATTAAAAATATATGAAATATTATTATTAAAATAGATGAAATATTAGGGAGCCTTTGCTATAACCCCAGTAGGAGACTTAAGAGAAACTCTGAGTTCTTTTAAAAGCTAGGCTCCATTGTATCATCTTTGATCCATGATGTCTCTAACTTTAAATAAAGAAAACATAACAACTTAGACTTTTGAATACATATGCTATATACTAGAATGAATGGATATTGAATTAAATTTAGTAAGGGGAAATAAGGAAAATAGTAGAAAGTATAAGTCTCTTTGAGGCCTACAGACCTATGTTCAAATCCTAATTTAGTTATTTATCAGCCATACAACCTTAGTCAAGGGACAAGATCTCTGAGTATCAGTTTCCTCCTGTGTAACATAATGTAGATCAATTTGCGATAATTATTTATACCTGAATTTTTTGGTTAAAGTAGCAGTCATATTTACCAGCAACATAACATGGAAATTTTTAGAGATTAATAACAGACTGACCTATATGGTAACTTTACAGATCAACAGTTTGTTGTTAATAATTTCTTTAAATTGTTTTAAGTGTCAATGTTTTTAGTGTTTTTACATTTTTAAGAAAAAATAGACTTTCTATCTTAGAAAAGACTTAAAAAGTGCATATACTGTCACAGGTTCCTTATTTCCCAGTTCTTCTAATTTTGTAATTACCTTTTAGCTTGATAATCAGAATTCTAAAAGCTGAGTTTAAATTAGACATCCATAACACATTTTGCAATTTGAATAATGATGTGACACATTCTGCAGTGGATATTTAGTAATAGCAAAACATCCAAAGATGTCTCTGGCTTCAGTGTTCAAAATTGTCAGAATGATTTTATGCATGGCCATTTAATAAACAAACCAAATTCTTTTCTCCATATTTAAAGTAATTTAATTTTCCAGCACTTAACACTCCACAGCTATAATGACTTCAATGATAATACTGAATGTATTTTTCCTTCAGTACCTACACAGCAGGGAAAATTAGGCATAGAGACTTATTTGTAAGATACGAGTTTTCATATTTTAATAATGTTTCCTAGGTTTTCCTGACAGGGCCCTTGATGAGAAAGAATAAATAGTAGAATGCAGTCTTGACTCAGCCCTAATACTATGACACCCTAAGCAAGTTACTCACCCACTTTAGGCATCAGTATGTTCTTTCACAGAATTTTCAGGTTGAATGTGTATGTTAGAAGGGCTCATCAGCATAAAATAACTCAGTAGTCCCAGTAGCACCCTACTAGCCTGAAAGTGTTAATGCTTCCTTTTAACCCCTCACTTCACTATTTCAATGGTAAATGTCAGTTCCTTAACCAGTGTGTGGTTAGTACCCAGGTGTCTGCCTCAAATCTACAAAGCTATACTTGTTTAGTATGCACTTTCCCTGTGTGTGTGTGTGTGTTTAGAATATTAAGAAAGCAAGTAATGATTGAATTTGTTAATTCACTTAATAGATTATTTTTTGCCATCCTCTGGGATAGTCTTGTAATGTTTTAAAAATTAGTTTCCTGAAGTGTGCCTTCTAAACTTAAATCCAAGGACACCATTGCTTTGCTATAAGACTGACTGAAATCAAATCAAAGTTCTGCAATGATTCTCATAGTTTTGAGAATCATTATTGTTACATACATTGTTCACAGGATAGAGTCTGTAAATCTTATACATTTGGCACTTTCACATTTGAACATGTATGTTCATTAAAACACATTTGATTTTTATATACTTTTTTCAAGCTGTCAACACAAAGAGTTTAATAGAGGGAAAGAAAAAAGGAGAGTAAACTGCCGGGATATAGTGTGCTTGAAAAAAATGCATTTTGTTTTAAATCTTACACAGTCCTTCGAGATTCTGCTCTGTATGATGTCAGTCAGTGTGATACCCCAAACCATCGTCTAGCTACTTTAAGGTAGAAGCAGTTTTGATTATGCCTTATGCTTGTACTTGGTCTTATTTGCTCCATTTGACTATGTCTATGAATCACTTTGAGTCCATATAATATTAAACCAAATCCTTCTCTGGTCTAGTGCTCCTGGATACTGGCCACCTGGTCAGCTTTAGCTTTGGTTATGGAGTCTTTCATCCTACTTAATGAGACTTATGGGGACCGCTGGGAAAAGTTGAGGCTAGACATCTTTAAGTTTTACAGATCACAAATATGACCAAGGTTATTTGAGAAAAATCACAGATAGGATGAATTGAATTCCTTTTTGCCTCTACTGGCAAAGTATTTCCCTAGGAATTAGAAGAGCTGTTTTTTAATCTGTGTTTTCTAATTTCCCTTTCCATTTCCATCTCCCTTGTAACTTTTTTTTCTGGCATTAAACATTAGACTCATTGATTATAAGAGTAGCACAAAGTGACCTAAGGATGGGTCAGTCTTAATGAGAAAGGCGGCTGCCTGTGATGTGGCCAGGCTCAGGGCACCCCCCACTGAGCCCCTGCATGTCACACTTAGTCTCCTTTAAGAGACTGGAGCGTGGAAAATCAACAGAAACCACCCGGTGCCTCCTCACAGATTGGACCATGTGCATGGCTATTTAGCCCTGCAAAAGAGAGTGCATTTACACAAATGGGAGTGAACATAAGGAGTCCTTCAGAAAAGAATGGGGCCTTGGCAAATTTATAGACTCCCCTGAAAGAAAGTGATTACAGATCATTATCCAATTGAGGCAGATTGATGGGCTGGGGTCAAAGTAATATTGCAGATCTCACCAAGGGGACAATGGCTGCTTGTCACAGTGAAAGAAAGAAAGGGAAGGGAAACTGCCACACAGAAAGGCATGGCTGAAGCTTTACCAACTGTCATGAAAGGGCCTGGATGTGTATGTCGTTACTTTTCTTGAGCACCATGTTTTATTTTATGTTACAAAGAATATGCCATTGAGATCAAATTGGGCATTCAAATGTATCCCAGTAAAGATCATACACATGATCTAAACATAGACTGAAACTCTTTGCCTCTCCTCTTTCTCCTCCTCCTCCTCCTCCTCGTCCTTCTTCTCACAAAGTAACACAAATGAAGGAGGAAATACATTGCATCTGTCATCTATCTATCTATCTATCTATCTATCTATCTATCTATCTATCTATCTATCTATCTATCTATCTATTTATCTTCAATTTTACCTTACACAATGCTTAGCCACAATGGAAGGAAGTAGTAGCTACAAATTCTTCTCTTATCCACTTTTTCTTTCCCTCCAAATTTTTAATGCTGACAAATATAGCATCTATTAGCAAGCAAATGAACAGATTTGACTTTGAAACTCCATAACATCTGGTCAAGTAAAACTGCAGCCACCCTGAAATTGAATAAAACAGGAATAAATGTGTTCCCAGTGCTCCCTTTGTATTGATTTCTGAGTGTTTAAAAGTACTTTGCATTCATGTGATTTACAAAATGCAGTACAAAGGGCCAAAGAATAGGCAGCAGCTCACCAGTGTGCATACGCCTTTAGGCTTACAATAGGATTTTGGTACCTACAGATTTAGGGGTACTTATTCAGAAGAGATCTGATTTTTATCTATTTGGTTTGGGTCAAGAGAGTATTAGTAAGTATAAAAGAGCTAATTTATATGCTGCATATATTTTACCCAGAAGAGAAGTAGTCCATTTTTCAGATTTAGATTATTCCTAAGAATAGAATTGGATTCTCAATTTAGAATCATATAAAATTTAAGGATATATCTATTTCATATATAGGTATTATATCTATTAGCAGTAATTTTAATATACATACATTGTATGTATACATATATATTATATATGCATATACATACATATGTGTAGAGATAGATGTCCATATCTGTATAATTATCATGTGTCTGATAATTATCATGATACAAATACTCCACATACTTCTATTTTAGAGGAAAATAGAAGTATGTGGAGTATTTGTATCATTTTCTGTAGATAAAATCATGGAATTTTAAATTATCTTCTATTTAGACAGACTCTAATGAAAATAATGGTTACATTGTTGTCTGCTTGTATTTTAAAAGGATATACAGCTTCCTTGCCTTCTATATCAGTGTCATAGGGTATTTCATAATTATATGAGATATTGAGGAAATAAAGACCAACTGTTTCTTAGACATACTAAAGTATATGGGGATTCAGTCACAAGAAACAGAGAAGCCTCATTTTTAATAGCAATTTTTTTATTGTGATTGATTACCTAAATTTCACAAATTTCACAGTATTGTGGGATATAATTCTTAGTTAAAGTCACAAGCAAATTTTAACCTTCATGGGCAAATTGTGTTTATCATGGTCTATAAAGTTTATGAGTTCTATGAGCTTTGACAATACATTTATTTCTTCCACATTCGGTGATATGTATACATTTCTTTCCTTTTGCTTATTGTCAGCTATTCCCTCTTTCCCACTCATTCCCTCCCTCCCATCACTGCCATTGAGTTGAAGAAGCCACATTTTTATAGGTGGAATTGGGAGATTTTATTAGAAAGCCAGACTACAGGTGGACATCTATCCCCAGAAAACTTGCAGCCTTGAATACACTTAACACTGTTAGAAAACTGACCCATGGAAGTGGTAAAGAACCAGCAGAAAAACAATACCAACAAATCACCTCAGCTCCAATGGAGAGCTGAATTGGGACGCCATGGTGACTGGAGGAGAGCCAGGACACAAGAGGTATGGTGTAGTGGTGCTTGAGCTGGTGTGGGTCTAAATAGGGTCCTGGCCAGGGGGCAGGGTTACAGGGAGCTTGAGAATTCATGACCCAAGTCTGGTAACCTATTGTCCAAGTCTCTGCCCTGCATGCAGGAATTCAGGCACACCCATCACCTGGGACTTCACTTTCCTCTACCATGAAGACAAAATAGTGCCACTTAAACCCAATTTCCTATCCTCCAATGCGTGGCTAAGATGGCGCTGGTTAGACCCAGTATCCTTATTTCACTCAGATTTTATTTTTGTTTCCTCTGATTCTAGGGTCTCCTCTGTTTCTAATGAGCTCTTAATGAGTTGTCAATTGCTTATGCAAATACAAAAAGAAACAGACACTGAGGAGTTGATAGATATTCAGTTAAAATGTGACCCTAACCTCTCGAAGTTATTAAAAATGTAAATTGTACCCACTTAATAACAGCCTTTTCCTGCATGTCCCTACTTCCTTTCGGTATGTAACTTGGACAGTCATGAGACATTATCATCTTACAGTACTAGTTAGATGTTTGAAACTACTAAGTATAGAGTTAAGGGTTGGGGTTTAATGCCTTGGATTGATTCCAGATTAAGAAAATAAACCATTCTATACTTTATTTGTGACACATATCCCCAAAAGACTGGACATACAAGGTTCTATTATCTGTGAGCCCTTTACCCACAGATGCAACCAAATAGCCACTAAATGGAAAAAGTCGAAACAAAAATGTTTAGTATTAAACACAAAGGGACTTTATGATTTTGTCTTAATTCATTGGTATAATGAAACAGCAATTAGTATAGCATTTGCATTGTATTCACTGTTCTTAGTACCTGGAGAGGATGTGAATATTTGGGTTTATGTGTAGGTTGTTTGTAAATATTTTACCTTCTTGAATATGAGGACTTGACTGCCATCAGCTTTAGGTATGCATGAGGCCCTGGAAATAATCACTTATGGAAGCCAAAGAATAGCTGTGTGCCAAATCAGTAAGGGTGGTTATCTTTAGGGAGAGAAATAAAAGTGATCAATATTTTATACACACACACATATATGCTTGCATATATATATATAATATAAATATCTGCAAATCTTGTGTAAATTAAGCAGATATTAGAGGTAAAATTAAAAATAATGCCTTGTCATCCAAATCAATTTTCCAGAAACACTTGAAATTCATGAACATTTCCAAAGAAATGAAAGTTTTACTTTGTAAAGAATGTTATACTGATTCCTTTGTTCCAATCCACTAATGTGTTAATGAACGTTTTTCACCTCAATGGGCTTCATCTACATACACAATGAGGGTGAAGGGATTCTAAAGAACACAGAGAATGAAGAAGCTCTGTGGAGATGGAAATGGTCAGATGTAATGATACAGACATGATCCCTAGTTAGTGGTGTTTGAGGCTTTCATGTGTCAGCTGCGGAAGCCAACTGAGGTTAGTGGTCAAGGATCATTCAGTTAGGAGACTATGTGAGGCCATGGGACTAGGGTCTGCTTTTGCGTGTCATCATAGGAATTACCTTTACACCTTAATATGGAGATCACCACCTTTACAGATGTACTACATCCCTTTCTACAAAAGATGGATTCATTGGCAGATATGTATGTTGACCTAAGAACTTTCTAGAATGTTCACACAAAGTTGTCTGGGGGACCAATTTTCTCAAGTACCTACAGGAAAAAAAGGATGGAAATGGAGGCCAAAGCGCTAATAGAGATGGCCAGTGTGAGATTATAAATGGTATCAAATAGGTGAGCGGCTGGTGGCTCACACCTGTAATCTGAGCTACTCAGGAGGCTGAGATTTGGAGGATCACGATTCAAAGACAGGCTGAACAGGAAAAATCTATAGAACTCTTTTCTCCAATTAATCACCAGAAACCTGGAAGTGGTTCTGTGGATCAAAGTGGTAGAATGCTTGTCTTGAGAAAGAAAAAAAAAAGCAAAGCCCAGGGACAGCATCCAGACCCTAAATTCAAGCCCCATGACAAAAAAAAAAAATCACTTTGGTTTTTATTAAGGATGTTTCTGACTTGAAGCCAAAACTGAGTAAGATACTTGATACACCTTCAGAGACAAAAGTCGTACCTGGTGACTTAGCTGTGATCATAAGACACATCTCCTTGATGAAGTGTTTCACTTGGCTATGAAGTAGCAAGTGAGAAGATGATGCAGCCTGAAAGCAGTCAGAGTTCTGCACCAGATTCAGTAGGAGGTGAGCTCCCCTCAGGTACCTTGGCACAAATAAGCTGGCACACTTCTTTATAGCCTTGTATGATCTTGGCAACATAGCCTTCTTCTGTGAGGGGTCCTTTTATCTACTGTGAGAATCTGTGAGCATGTATCCAGAAGTAATGAGCCTCTCTGTGAAAGACAGGCTAGATGCAGACAGGTGTACGCAATGTCTCAAGGTTTTCATGCAAATATAGTGTCAGAAAATGTTCTCTATAATTTCTATACTCTGTCCATGGATCAGAACTAGAGATGCTTTGCAAACCTTCTTTGTATGTCAGAGAGTGAGCAGAGAGGGGTTTCACTGAGTGCTTTTAATTTTCCCAAATCCATATTGGTTAAGATAGTTAAAAGTCCACCTCTCAAATGACAACACATCGTAGATTTTAAAAAATAGTCACTTAGACTGAGATAAATTTTTGAAATTTTAAGAGGTAGTTTTATATGTATCAGTGTGTGTTAAGTCAGTTAAGGTAGGATATTGATACTGATTTGGCTGACAGAGCAATTGCTTTCACAAGGCAAAATTCTCTCTTTTTATATAATAGGTAAAGAGGTCAGAAAAAAATCTTTTTCTACAGTACTTAGGGTACAATAAAAAAGTTGTAATTTGTATTAAGCTGTTGTATTTCATTCCATAAAGGGAATTGGGGACTGTCTGACTTGTTTTATGATTCTAAATTTATCCATATTTGCATACAGCATTATCTTTAAGGGCTGGGAAGGTGGTTTAGTGGTAGAATACTTGCCTTGCATGCATGAGGCCCTGGGTTCAATTCCTCAGCACCACATAAGCAGAAAAAAATGCCAGAAATGGTGCTGTGGCTAAAGTGATAGAGCACTAGCCTTGAGCTGAAGAGCTGAGGGACAGCGCCTAGGCCCAGAGTTCAGGCCCCATGACTGGACCCCAAAAAAATATATCTTTAAGACATTTGGGGGAAGTAGAGAAAAGGAATAATTCCCTAAACATTTATAGTCATTAAACTGAGTTAAATGAAATAATAGATTTCTTATGCTATTATTTATTTATAGTATATTTTATCAAAATAGGTTTAAAACTTTATTTAGTTCTTTACTATTGGAAATTGAAACATTTTTAGAAAGCAACATTTTTAAGTATCCATTAGGAATAAAACTCTTCTTATATAACACATCACTACACTATTGTCATTTGTATGTGTAGAGATTTGTTTACTGTCAAAGCTATAATGTGAATGTGTCACAAATGTTGTTGCTTATTTGTCTTTTAGCACAGATCAAATGCAAAATGCTATAATTGTATCAAAAATACATGACTATTTGATCCTCAAAGAATGTGATGTAAGAAAAGGTTAGGCAACTTCTCAAGGAAACACAGGCTAAAAACTGAGTGCTGATTCATGATCTTTATCAAGGTCTGGTACGGTGTGGTGGGGGAATGGGGAATGATCATGTTTGTGGGAGAACTGGGCCTTTCATCTATTGATTTCTTGATTTCTAAGTCTCAGAATAGACAGAGAATTTCAGAGTTGTGCTCAACACACCAATCATGTTGTAGACACTAGAATAGCCAATGTTTTCTAAGTTAGGATGAAGGATAAAAGTTCTACCTCTAGAATCCTGTTTGCATCATAAAAGATGAGACTCCATAGAGAATGAGATTGTGGTGAGATTCAATTCATTTTTATATATACAATTAGATCCACTCCTGCCTTATAAGTAAATTGGGAGTTCAAGTAAATTTAACCTTGTTGAAGCTGGTAGGTTAATTAATCTCTCTTTATTAAGTATTTATGGACTATTAATTCTGTATAAAGTACTATTCAGACAAATTCTAAGGAAACACAATTTCATGCAATATTTTATCAGGAAGAATTCACTTAGCTTCTCAGAAGTGAACTATTTTTCTCAAACCAATAGCCTAGCCACATTAAAAGTAACGTGGCTTACTAGTTAGTAAAAGAACAGAGTGACTATTGTAGACTTTCTTCATATAATTTAAGGAAATTTTATTTGTGTACATCTGTATGTATAGATGAATATATTTCATTATACTCCTCTTCTCATCAGGAAACACAAACAGCACATTTTTATTCACCACTTACCTATTCATGCTTACATCTACATCAGTATAACACCTTTGCATAGATATAGCAAAAATATCTCTTTTTTCCTTCTGAACTGAATCTACATGAAAGAACATCTATTTACTTATATAGGAAATGAGACTTTTAAATCATTAAACCTGACTCACTTCTTCACTAAGCTGTACATTAAGCTTCAATAGAATCACAGAACTTTTGAAATTTCATGAAGTTACCAAAACTAGATTTTCCACTAGTTTCTCCAGAAAATAAAATCTGTCCTAGAAAGAAACTAGTAAATAAAAATTTTAAAACAATACTAACATATTTCAGTGTTATGTATAAGTCATCGTAACATAAGCATCAAATATTTATGACTAAATAGCAAAGAAGTTAATTGTGCTACACACTATCATACGTATTGGCATTGGAATGAACAAAATTTTGTTTCTAATAAACTGGCTGCGATTTGACTAGTGTAAACGCATTGGCCATCCTTCTCCTGGGAGGCTTTTTCTGCGTCAAATGATATTTCCACTTTTAGATGCTGATTAAACTCAATATTACTTTTGCTTTATTGATGGTTTGAACTAAATCTGAATATAATGGTTCCATGCTCAATTTAAGAAACGGTTTAAATAAGATATTAGGAATATCTTGCAAAAGTAACCATGTAAACCTTGCTATGTCATTCTCATAAGTGATCCAAGTCGAGTGAAGATAAGATGAATACACTTAGAAATAAAATGTTTGTTATTCATGAGTAAGTACCCATTCTACCGTAGTACCATCCTCACAATGCGTATTGAGTTATATTTATTTGTTTTTCCACTCCTCATTTCTTCAATGTACTTTCATCACATGTATGTGTTCCTATTTGGTTTTCCTTCTGATAATCAGTAATCAAAGATTTTAAGCAGTTTATCTGAGCTTCTGACTAGAATTTAGCTCTATTCATTTCCTACAAGTTATCCTCTTACTACCAAGACTTCAGGTGCATAATATTCTGAATAATGACTCCATTTCAGCAGGACAAACTCTCCCTTTATGTCTAGTAGAGTTCAGATTCTGGCTTGTGCTACTGAGCCTTACATATACCATGTTTTTTAACTGCCAAAATTAAGCTTGTCAGATCTATTTGACTGCTGTGTATTCACTGTGATTTTTGATTATGATAACTGATTGGAATAATACTAAAATCCATGAATCAGATAGTTATTATACTCTTGACCTAGTAGTTTTGGAAATATAAAGGATGCTTCTCTCCTGGTTATTGCTATGGACAGCAGGACAGGTGAGAAAATGGGGAAAAATGAAAATGGTTTCTAAAGAGTGAAACCATCAGATAAAGTTTTATATTCAATCCTGCCATTAATCTAAGATAAAAATTAGCAATTTCAAATAAGTGAAAATATATTTTTTAAATAAAAATAAAAAATCCTATCTTTTCATATAATTCTATGGAAAACGTTGGAAGACCAGCAACCTGTATTATCAAAACTGCACCTAGTAACCCAATAGCAATTTGTATAGAGGCTATTCCCACACCAGTGGAGATGAACCTTTTTTGCCTGTCAGTAAAATTAAACGCTATCATAGGTGAAGGCCCTATTGACTCAGTCCTATAGACCTCCACAGAATATATGTGAGGTTAAAAGTACTAGGACAGCTGGGCGCTGGTGGCTCACGCCTGTAATCCAACTATTCAGGAGCTGAGATCTGAGGATTGCGGTTCAAAGCCAGCCAGAGCAGGGAAGTCCCTGAGACTCTTACCTCCAATAAACCACTAGAAAACCAGAAGTGGCGCTGTGGCTCAAGCAGTAGAGCGTTTGTCTTGAGCTGCAGAGCTCAGGGTCAGCACCCAAGCCCAGAGTTCAAGCTCCACAACCGACAAAAACAAAAAAAAATACTAGAACTTATCATGACCCTTAAACTATGGCAAAATAGTAGAAGATACTGATTAATTCAGAATAAAAATAGACAATTAACTATTACTTGTCTCAACTCCTTGTTTCACATAAGAAAAATCCACATGCCTCATGTAAGAGTCTTCAATTTCCCACCAACCCTGGAACCAGATAGGCCCAGACTTCCTGCCTCTCATGCGACTGCTAGTTTAGAATTGGCAGACAGACACTATCCTATCAAATGTGTCTCTACTCTGAGTGGTCAAGGCCAGAGGAGAAAATTAGAATTAAAGTTATTCCTGTTCTTGTCTCTTGGAGAGAATACTTCATTCTCAAACCTTCACTGTATTTAAGATGTGTTACTAATCTAAGAGAAAGAGAGATAAAGAGGTTCATCACTGTTTTTCTGTGTTCTAGCTAACTTAGAAGAGTTCAGATCATTATTGATCTTGCTATTTGAAATACTTTCCTCCAAATTAATATATAATAAAATATACTAATACCTGGAAAGTTGTATTGCATGGGTAACATGTGCAGCTTAAGGTCATCTCCATAGAAAGAGAGGTCATCAAATCTCAAATTTGGCTTAACTGTAATGTTAACCCAAACCTAATTTCAGCAGAGACAACTGGACTATGGAACTTGACTCTGGAGTTCTGTGTAAGTCTTTTTTTTTTTTTGAGTCCGGTCGTGGGGCCTGAACTCTGGGCCTGGGCGCTGTCCCTCAGCTCTTCAGCTCAAGGCTAGCACTCTACCACTTGAGCCAAAGTGCCACTTCCAGCTTTTTTCTTTTTGCTTATGTGGTGCTGGGGAATCGAACCCAGGGCCTCAGGCATGCAAGGCAAGCGCTCTACCACTGGGCCACCTTCCCAGCCCTCTGTGTAAGTCTTAAGCAGAGCTACTTTGAAACTTCATTTGATTAACAATTAGAAAACAAAGCAAACTGAATGAAGGTATCTTTGAGATACCTAAGGTTGCCTAGATGGTCCTAGTTTGAGATTCTCCGATCTCTACTTTCTGAGTCCTAGGATGATGGGTGGACACTATAACACCAGGTATTTTGCACTTTGGCATAGACAATTAATAGGTAATATCTCTATCTTCTTTTGTTTCACAGTATACCATTCTTTATTCTCCTAGTTAAATTTCTCCAGTTGGTATGCTCTCTTTCGAATGTACATTTTTAGTGAATTCATTGTTGTCATTAGCCTAATAATAAAAGAAGTGTGTCATGAAATAATATCAATAAACTAAGGGCATCTTTATAAAAATATTAAGTAGAAAATGGCAGCTGCTAATTTGGCACCATGAGAAATAAAGAAAATCATTTTGCTAATAGTTATATTTGTACATAAGAAAAGAAATAAGTTCGGATTTCTTTTCATGAAAACAGAAAATGATTTGAAATATATATATGGTAATCTTACCCAAACTTGAGGCTATTCCTCTTCTGCAAGATTTATGAGAGGAAAAAGCTGAAAGGATAATGATATATCATTAATATCCTAAAGGAAATGTAGACTAAGTCACTCACCCAAATTATACTGACCATAAAGACTTCACTGGGCCATTTCATTAGTTTATTAGGCAAAATTGAATAAAAAGGAGGTCTTAAATGAATTATAACCAGCTCGGGGAATAACAAATATATTGTGTATGAGAAAATTAGCTCCATGTGACATCTACTACCACCATATGTAAAACCTCTATTATTTGTCCTTTCTCTTTGAAAATCCTTTTATTGGAATGTATCAGCTAAACTAAAACACATGACCATCTTTCTTAGGACATGAAAGAAACCACTGAAGACAACTTTTTTCCCAGCCCCCACCCCCAGCCTGTGAATACTCTGGGAAAAGCAGCCACAAGGATCTTTTTTTTTCTTAATCTATCAATGTCTATGTTAAAGCAAGTGCATCACATGCTTGCTGAGGCCATTAGCTGCCTCTGTCCAAAAGAATTCAGTCAACACTTAGGAATTCACTTAATGAAAGGGCAGCCTGTGAAAGCTCTGTTGGCCAGAAGAGGGGGATTAGGTGGTTCTTTCCAACTTCCTAGAACCCTGTAAGAGATGTTCAGTAGTGTCTTCACAGGACATAGCCCCAGTGTACACAACAAGCTGTGCTGTGTCTTTGGACTGCACACTTCTTTGATATTGATACTAGGCTTTGTTTCCATGATGCACTTTTGCACATCTGTGCCATCTGGTTAAATGTTTTGTGTATTGTACAATGTGAAGGTGTTCCTGGAAAATCCTCACAGGGGTCTCCCACCTAATGGAGCACACCTATGAGAGAGCAGGTATGCCCCATTAGTGCACAAGTTATTCCTGATAGCCTACCAAATGGAGACATGAATGCTCATCAGAAGTCACGTGCTATACATTTTTATTAACAACATTTCTTGCAGGCTCCTTCTTGAGAAGTTGCTTTTGAGAATTGATAGGATGAAAAGCTAATCCCAAGGGAGAAGAAACTCTGACAAAGAAGCTACATCAAATTCTATGTGTGAAGGAATTCTCCCAGATGCGTCACACTTACTTGTACTCACTGGCAACTAATTTGGGTATCATTAGAACATCTATCTAGTTATTACTGGAAGTGATATTTGGTAAGAGTTATATTTATGTTTATGTTTTTGTTTTGTTTTGGTTTGGTTTGGTTTCAGTACTAAGGCTTGAACTCAGGGTCTCACATTCCTACTCAGTCATGGTTAACTATCACTTGAGCTATGCCTTCACTTCCAGCTTTTTTCTGGTTGTTTGGAAATAAAAATCTCTCAGCTTGGTCTGAGAGTTGGCTTTGAATCTTGGTCCTCAGATCTCAGCCTTCCGAATAGCTAAGTTTATAAGAATGAGCCACTGTTGCCCAGATAAGGACTATACTCTTACAAACAATTCTGGAAGTTACAATCATAATCATAACCCTAAGCGTATGCTACTTATAATTTGGATATGAATTTTGCATGAAGAACTTCATTTAATAAAAGGTCAAAGAGATATATTATATATACATATATTTTGTTGATTTTATTCTATAAGCTTTTTCCTCAAGATTTTGCTGCCAACAAACCCTTACAGTCCTGTACAACTTTGAGTAATTTGGAAACCATCTTCAACAAAATTAGTTACTGTAAGCACACTCTACAAGACTGAAATAGCCAATTGGAGTAGTAGATCTATAAAGTTAAATTACATTTTTATCTCATTTTTTGAAGCTTCAAGAAGAAGCTTAGAAGCATTTCCTTGTAGTCATAGAGATCCAACTAATTCCTAAATGTTTGTTCTTAAAACTCTGATACCTGCCTGTGAGATTTTTATAGAGACCTTTCCTCCATTTTGATTAGCATCAGTTAATGTTACAGAGGGTAATTTTTATTTTATCACATGAATATATCCATACAACATGCTTTGTTCAGCGCTATTCCTCCATCACTCTCTCTCTTATTCTTGCTTTACTTCCCAAACCAATTTCAACAAGTTTCACTGTTCCATTTTCACACATGTACATAAAGGATTATATTGACCATCTTGTATTCTCTCTGGTTGCCCTTCCCTCCAGTAACCCACCCTAGATAAGACCTGTCGTTCATTTTTTAAGACATTCCTATCATTCATTTTTAAGTGTATATTGGTGGTTCTAAGGAGTTTGCAGATTTAGATGCTGTACTTTACTCATTTTGACTTCGTCTTACATTTAAATCACATGACTCAGTAAAACTATTATTGATTACTCTGCTGGAGATGGTAATAGTTGTGAAATTTAATTTTATCCCAATTTACAAAGTTTTAAAGGCAAAAGTTATCTCATGGTGACTTTATACACAAGGATAATAATAAAATCTCATTAAATGACACCACTTATATCATTGCTGATGGTGCATGGGGCATGGCTTGGAAGGAAGGCTGTTACAGTATTTGTGTCTGGAGGAAGACTTTAGACAGCTACAATTTTTTTCTTAGTATTTTAGTTGCCTTCCTGTTCCTGTAACAAAATACTTGACTTTGAGAGAAGGTATTTTGACTAACAGTATCGAAGCATCCAATCCATGAATGGTTGATCCTATTCCTTTGGAGCCTTTGGTGATACAGCACATGATAGCAGGGAATAACCATGTAACAGAGAGTGACAGAGAAAGCTCTGTACCCTAAGGGGGTATGAATAGAAAGAGAAATGAAGAGATCTAGGCTTCACAATCCTCTTCAAAGGTATACTGTCAGTGATCTAAGACCTCCTACTAGACTTCACTTTCTATTTTTATATTTTTTTACATTTTTTTTTGGTCGGTCGTGGGGCTTGAACTCTGGGCCTGGGCGCTGTCCCTCAGCTCTTCAGCTCAAGGCGAGCGCTCTACCACTTGAGCTACAGCGCCACTTCCTTTTTTTTTTTTACATTTTGTCAGTTGTGAACATTGAACTCAAGGCCTGGGGGCTCTCTGCAAGCTGTTCTGCTCAAGGCTAGCATTCTAACACGTTAAGCCACAGTTCCACTTCCAGTTTTCTGGTGGTTAATTGAAGGTAAGAGTCTCATGGATTTTCCTGACTGGGCTGGCTTTAAACTTTGATCCTCAGATCTCAGCCTCCTGAGTAGCTAGGATTACAGGCATGAGAACCAGTGACCAGCTTAGACTTCATTTCTTAAAGGTTCTAACAATTCACAAACAGAGCCACAAGCTGCTGCCCAGACCTTTCACACCTGTCCTTTAGGAAACACTTATCCAAACCACAGCAAAGAGCAATATCTCCAAGAGCCAATAGAGCTATGCACTTAATATGTAAACCATCAGGATTGGTTGTAAAATCAAGATTTCACACACTTATGAGAAATCACAGACTTCTACATGACTATGAAAGAGCAATTATAGCTGGGCGCCAGTGGCCCACACTTGTAATCCTAGCTACTCAGGAGGCTGAGATCTGAGGATCACAGTTCAAAGACAGCCTGGGCAGGAAAGCCCATGAGACTCTTATCTCTAATAAACCACTAGAAAGCCAGAAGTGGTGTAGTGGCTCAAGTGGTAGAGTGCTCTCCTTGAGCTGAAGGGCACAGGGAAAGCACCCAGGCCCAGAGTTCAAGGCCCACAACTGACCAAAAAAAAGGAGAAAAAAAAGAATTAATTCTTTTTAAGTTAATTAAAAAAAAAGAGAGAGTTCATTCTTTTCAAGTTCAATTTGTTTAAGCTGCTTGGTTTAAATTTTCAGTCAGGTAACAATGGCTTACAGATGTAATCCTAGCTTCCAAGAAGTCTGAGATCTGAAGGATCAAAAAGTGAAATCAGCCTAGGCAGAAAAGTCCATAAAACTCCATCACTAAAGTATGAGCAAAAAGCAGGGCTGAAGCTAAATGAGTAGCTCAAGTGGTAAGAGTGTCAGTCTATCAAGTATGAGACCTTGAGTTCAAACCCTAGTACCATTAAAGAATAATGGAAGGACCAAAAAAAGTGTGGCATCTGTTTACAGCTTCATTTAACATTTGTGATTACCAACTTCGTAGGAATAGCTCAGGTTCCCACACTCAGTACTGTCCTGAGGACTTCTAAAGGTAAAGCAATCTATAGATTCAGAACACATCTTCACGAATAAGAAAAACACATTTTTTTCACTTGCTCATTTTTGGAAAGTTTGAACAAGCACTTTTAGTCACAAATATGTCTGAAAGAGTTGATGGCTAGTTTATAAAATTGAATCTTTGGGGGGATATTATCACTCCCATTAAAAATTCCATCAAGCATCACTTTGAGAGGCTGATTGTCCACTGCAACTTGGTCTCCAAATAATTAACCTGAATGACTTTAATCTGTTGCTACAAGTTGAATTTATGTTAAAAACTCTGTCCATTTTGTAAAGTTCTTGTCATGTTTGTTCCTTTATATTAGAAAATTCAACTACTTCACCTCCAGGGATAGAAAAATAATATTAGTTCTTGTCACCTACAGTTCTCAGCATCTTTCATCTGAGTGTCACAAAGTTTTTTTATAAATACCAAAAGAATAAAACTTATTGCAATCTTTCTTTGCTGAGAAGTTGAACTTCACCCCACTTCATAATAGTTGAATAGTGGAAAACTATGATTCCTTAGTGGCTTGGGAACACTCAAGCCAGAATTAATAAATTTTGATTCTCACTTTTTTGTCAATTATGACTATAACTTTGGAGATAATTAGCTTCATTTTGTGCATAATTTTAGAAGACTTAACAAAACAGAGGGGATTAAAAACTTCTGTTTATTTCCCTTATTGTTCTTATTTATAACTAAGTATAAGTAGAATAATCACAACTGGATCTCCTTGGCTTAAAAATTCTACTTATGCATTAAAACTAGAGTATCTGGGAGTCATTCATGACCTTCACCCAGAAACCTACATCTACACTAAAAGGTACCTGCATGATACTTATCCTCAAGTACATACATAGATGCACACCTACAGGAAAGAGGCACTAGAAATTTTAAGAGGAACAGAAAAGAGATAAACAAGCTTTGCATAACTGTATAAAACTGTTCTGCATACAAGTGAGAGTCAGTAATACCCCACCGATCTGTACCAATTAGCTGAATCTAAAAAGCCTGCTTAAACGTAAGCAATTGATTCTAATACCAAAACACAATTTAGAAAAGACATGTCAAATCTCTTTTTATTGAAGTAAATTCCACCTGCTGGAATAAGAGAAGCATAAGTTTTAATTTTCTCATGTTTCAATATAAACGTATAACCTACATGATTGGTGGCTAACAACCATCGTGGTTGTGGCTAACAACCATCATATAATATCTTTATACAAATAGATATAATGCATTAATAGTAACATATACTATAGTATTAATATTATATATGGAGATATATATAACAAGAATGATAATATCATATATATGTGCATTTGTTTAAGCAGCTGCATTAATTAAAGCGTAGTGATCAGGCATTATTGTAACATGAAAATATGGCAAATATTAGTAAAATCTTACTTTTTTTTGTTCCGTGGGGCTTGCAAATCTGTTTTCAGGTTTTAGTAGTTTAATTCCTTATAATGTTTCTTTAAAAATAACATTAATAAGATGATAGATTAGATATAATAACATGATGGAAATGACATGCAGTAGAATTTATCTTCATCGTATGTCTGATAATATCCTTTTATTGTGTAATGGACCCTGCTATTTGTATCCATTGTACTTTTCCTCATTTATCTTCTTAGTGACTAAAGACAGAAATGTCACACAGTCTTTCATATGCAAATTTTTTCTCCTCTATGTGTCCCTATTATTTGTGGCCATCTAATAAACTGATTGCTCATATCCCAGTTCAAGTGGTCCTTCTTGGAATGCCTATGATGTTCCAAAATATTTTACATATAGATAATCCCAGCTGTGGGAGAAATTATTGTAATTAATCACTTTGGTATGTCTGCAGAATAGTTCTACAAACACTTTTCTACCAAACCCATGAGATAAGGCTGAAACTATGGTAACAATGTGGATTGGGGTAGACATTTAGTCATTGACCTGATACTCAGAAGATTTCTAAGTAAGGAACCCATTTCAAAGGCTTCTCTTGTACTTTCCCTTTTCTTTTATATTTACATTTTCAAAGTACTGTCAGGCACCACTTAGTGATATGAATACATTCTGAGATATGAGTCATTAAGCAATTTTGCCATTATGCCAACAACACAGAGCACACACAAAGACACACACACGCATACACATGCACACTCACGTGAACATACACACACACGCACAACCCTAGAAGGTCTAGGTCAATTACTGGACATGGAATTTTGGTAAAATCAAGAGATAAAATAGGTATTAGATGTTGAAGAAAACAATTGCAAAGGGAACTCCTACAGAGACTGTGACAAGAGTAATTTTTAAAATATATGTAGCTAAAAAGTTAACAAAAGAACTAAAATGGAATAGCAATATCATTAAAGAAAGAAAAGGAAAAAACAAACAGTAAAAATGATGACATTATGTGAGCTTAAATAGAAAAATAGTGATCTTAGTCATGTCTATAATTAAAATGTAAATATATTTGAATTAAAAACAGAGCATGAGTATAGCAAATAGCACAAGTCAATAATCCAAGATCCTGAATGTAAGGCCATCCTGGGAAAATTGAACCATCTCAAAAATAAAATAATAACAAAAAGGCTGTGAGTACGGAAAGTGGTAGAGTACCTGCCTACCATATAAATCCAAAGAAATTGATCATTCCCTTGAGTAATGTAAGAGAGAGCAACACTTCATATTTTTTACATAGAACACAATAAATATTTCACTAAAATCAAAGTATGTGTGTGGGGTTTTGCTTCATTCCAGTAAAGGTATTGGTCAATTTCACTCACTTTTCATTATACATCATCACTGAAATTACTAGTATTGCCTTTAAGAACTATAAAAACTACCTTACTGGAACATACCATGTCATCATAATCGTTTCTGATCTCTAATTACAGAAACTATGAGTTGATTTGGCATAATATACTAATATTTCTCTATAACACTACCAAAATGAGCATGCTGTTTATGGAAATACAAACTCCAGTATTGTTTGTGAGAAGTTGGAGGACCTCATAAAAAGCAAAATGAATAATTACAATTACAAATGAATATTGTAGTCACCCCTGGAAAGTTTCAGGATTCATGATTGCACTATTATAGATGAGACAGTGATTTCTGGGCAGAATCCAGTGAAACAACTTTGAAAATCATGATCCAGTGATAACCCGATGCCAATTAGAATTCTCCAGACATTTGTACAAGCGCTGACATATTCCCTTGTCTCTGATAAAACTACTTTACTTTCTCTCTGGTTGCTATGTATATGATACTGTTTTCAAGTTTCCTAGGCTTACGACCAGATTCATGTATATCCATCAACAAGGTTATTATTGGAATTTGTTCTTGCCCTCATTTTCAGGTCTGACTAGTTCCTTTGCCCAATCTCAGCTTGGACTTTTCCCTAAGATGTATTAGTTGTTCTGCAATTGTTCTTTAATAATAGGCAAATTACTGACGGTAATGAGTGATGCTGTATTTCTCAACTCATGTTGCAAAATGATTTAACAGTTATATCAGAAAAAAATATATTAATTCCCACAAATAGCATTCTTCATATGGATATCTTACAGCCTAATCAAAGTCAAACAACCCATGATCATGAAGAGAGTAAGAAGACTGAATGAAGGGTATAGTTGAATATGACTAAAAAATGTGTCATTATTAAGATACTCTTCTAACGTGTGATTCCTAAACATAAAGCTTCAAGTTATCATCTATGTATATCTATAGTTTAAATGTTTATAGTTTAAATGTATTTTCACATTCATATCATTGTTTGTCTGTTGATCCTGGGGCTTGAACTCAGGTTCTGAGAGATTTCCCAGAGCATTTTCCCTCAAGGCTAGCACTCTACCATTTTGAGCCACACCATCACTTCCAATTTTCTGGTGGTTTATTGTAGATAAGAGTCTCATGGACTTTCCTGCCTGGGCTGGCTGGCTTCAAACCATGATCTTCAGATCTCAGTCTCCTGAATAGGATTACAGGTGTGAGCCACCAGCACCTGGCTGATATTACATCTTGTATTATAGTTTTCTTCTTTTTCTTTCCTTTTTAAAAATTTTATGTTTGAAAATAGAACCTCAAAATGAGCCCAAGCTGACTGAACTATAATCATCCTGACTCAGTTTCCCAAATCCTAGAACCCACACTTGGCCTTTAATATTGAGTCTTAAACAGGAGGTTATATTGGATCCATTTTCTGTTCCACTCAATTATGGCATGACTAGAGAAGTCTGCTATGTTGATGGTCTAAAATTATAGAAAATTATGAATGTTAAATCTAAAAATGAGATAGTTTTGCTCCTCAATGTTTTATTTCCTCTAGAAAAACAATATAGCTGACAGCCCTCAAAATAAGTAAGATTGTTCAGGAAACAATAATTTCTTATATTAAAATTAGTAAGATCTAAAAAAATGAGCAGTGGGGGAAGAACTTACGCTATCAAAAATGAAAGCAGGATTTAAAACTCCAGTCAGTTTATTTTTTCACGGTGGGCCACCACACTCACAAGGAGCTCACACATCAGTTTTGTGTGGCATCATCTGACCATCCATAGAGAAATTTATGGCACCACCATATTCTGTGGTCCCAGGAAATCTTAACTAAGAAAAATTCAACAACAGGAAGAATGGCACTAGCATGTTTGATACTCACATATCCAGATATTCCTAGAAAAGACAGAAAGTACCCACCCCCTAAATATCTTGAAAGTTCTCCATTTGGGCCATAGACCCTGACTTTCCTCATTACACATCAAAGGAGTAGAAGACCAGTTAATGGATCATAAATGTTCATAAATTTACTGAGGAGAAAAAACTACAGATGTAGAATACTTATTTGTTTATATGTATTTATTTATTTATTTTAGCAAAGCCTGAAGAAATCCAATTTCAATGGCATGAAACAAGCTTTAGAATTGTGCCCTTAGAACTCATTGTGATTTGCATTCATGTAAACACCTTCATTTTTTTTCGTTAACTGAACTGATTTAACTGCTAATTAAAACTAGTCAGTAAGCACAATGCAAAATTAATTAAACCATTTAGCAGAGAGATGCAAATTAAGCTAAGCAATGCATTGGACACTATCAAAGTAAGTGCAATTGCTACTTGTCATCAGGCAAAACAGTTCTTAGGGTAAGTGCCTTCCCCAGGGAGAAATGTTAAGGAATAAAAATCATCCTGTTGATTGTATGATGTTTTATTAAGCAAATGTGCTAAAAAAATAAAGCTTATCTCTTAAATTAAAAGAGGAGAAAAAACTTGGGAGTCTCATAGTTGTTTAACAATCACTAAAAACTGTGAACAGTATTTATAGTAAAAGATATTATTCTTTAGATTTTATGAAGGTGCAATTTGAAACCTTGTGCTGTAGAATATCTAAATAAGGAAGTCAAGTGGCTGTTCCTTATGCTCAATATTTTCATTTTAGATGGTCTTTTAACTAGTAAAAGAGGCGATCACTTCCTTTGCCAGTACATATATCATTCTGATGCACTCAGCTCTGAAAGAACTGGTCTTGAATTATTTTCTTCTGAATTATCCCACAAAGCATTCAGCAGTCAAAGCTGCAATGAACACTTTTAATGTTCAATGAAAGTGGTAGAAGTTTTGCTTTGTTTGCGCTCTACAAATGCAGATACTGGTATCTAGACACGTTTTTTGCATGGTAGAATCTGTCACCTTCTATCATTGTAGATAGGTAATTACATTTCAGTGGTTTCCTAGTATCTGCTCTTGTGAGTACTAGTTAGGTATAAAGCTGTGATAATGACATACCAGAAAACTACTCAACTAAATTATATTATCTTACATGCCTCAAAGACCTGTATGCATACCCAAAAACATTTTTTCACCTTCTATTACCATGATTATCATACTTTATATGATAAAAAATAAGATTATGTTTTCAAAACTATATCCAACAGTCTTTACCATAATCAAAAGGACCTTTGAAGATAAATGAGTGTGGATTTAGATTCAATATCCTATGCTTTGTATACTGCTGATAAATCATGTAGGTGTTTCCTCTAGCCAGAGAAGAACTTAAGTAGAGACTGACCATTCAGCCCTTGGCAGATTTTTTCACTGTGGTTGTGTTGGCCATGGCTTCTTGCCCTCCACAAGTCTTATGTTGCCTTTAGATCATATGATGGACACTGAGCATTTCACTAATGCAAAATAAACCAGAAGCCACAAAGTTTGTCCTTCTTTCCTGCAGTACAGCTGGTCACCACCCTGGCTCTTCTTTAAGTTATTTCATGAAAATAAGTAAAGAAATATGGATCTAAAATGAACTAAAGAAACCTACCATAATTCTCATTTCTGAATTTCAACTGGAGCGGGGTGTGGGAAAGATGGAGCTAATATACCAGATTTGAATTTGAGTGACCCTGGCTGATTTTTTTGTTGTTTGTTTTATTGTTTTGCTTGGAATTATTTTTGTGCTGGTCCTGGGACTTGAACTCAGGTCAGAGAGATGTCCCTAATTTTTTTTAATTGGTCAAGTCTAGCAGACCGGTGATCTGATGAGCCATAACTCCACTTCCAGCTTTTTGGTGGTTATAGATGCGAATCTCAGACTTTCCCACTGGTTCTGGCTTTGAACCGTAATCATCACATTTAAGCCTTGTGAGTAGCTAGGATTACAGGCATGAGCCAACAGCACCAGGCTCAGACTTTTTGTTTCTTTTTGTTATTATTATTATCGTTGTTGTTTTTATTATTAATGTAAGGTATAGGTTTCATTAGGTAGCTGATAAAGAGAACAACACATGCTATTCAGGCAGGAATAGAAGTTTATTTATCAAACTGCTGCCCCTGCCATGCCTCATGGAGAGGCATGGCCCGAAAAGGGGAGACCTACCCCTGGGCCAGGACTTGTTTAGGCCAGGGACAGGAAGAGGTGTGACCAGGGACAGGAAGAGGTGTGGCCAGGGTGAGGAAACCTGTGGCCACACTCGATCTGGATGAGACCTCAGGGCCTGAGACCCTCCTCAGGTCAGATGGGAGGCATGTGACCAGAGGTGGCCCAGGATGTGACCTAGCAGGAGTGGGAGGTGACTGCTTCCAGGTGTGCCAGTTTCCTAGGTAACAAAGATACTGGGTGGAAACTTAGCCAAGAGGTAGGGAGGTGTCAGCACAAGCCTGCATGACCAAGGTGGACCTTACAATTACCATCCAATACTATCACTAAGGATATAGAGCTAAAAGACTATCATCATAAATCTCCTCTAAAACCACAAAATATATTGAAAAGATATTTCCATTTTTCCATTTTTTGACATAAGCAAGGTTTCACTGTTAATTATAGCTAAGTTATCTATGATATTTCTACAATAACAATCCTCAAGGAACTCAGGCAATGGATGCAGTTGAAAGTTCTCCAATCATTTAGTTCCTAATCTATTTATCATTATTTATCATTTATTTCCAATTTATTTCCTATTTTGTCTGTGGTTCATCCTCATTCCAGCAGCCTCACACTAAATATAAGCTGTCATCTTCTTTGATCCATGAAAGAAACCAATCTGAGAACCAAATTCTTCCACAGCAGAAGATGTTGTGCCCTCTAGATTTCAGTTCTCTTCCCTTATATATAGTGAATTTGGTTTGGCTAGGAAAGATTTTTTAAAAGAAAAATTATATGTTGTATGGACACCTTTGCATCCTTGATTTGTTTATCTGTGTCTTCTCTCATATCCTTTAGCTGAGTGACTACTTTTTCAGTGGACTCCCTTTCCTTCTCTTGAAATTTATTTATCTTTTTGTTTGTGGATTCCGTGAATTGCTCTAACAATCTTTGGTGAGTCTCATCTCACTTACATATAGCCTTGTGTAGGCTTTCTATCTTGTCATTAAGCATATTTATCAGCAGTGTTCTGAAAGCATTTTGAGAACTTCATTCTAGAACCTTCACTGTCTGATCTATTGCCTGGCTATTGTGTGGAAACTCCAAGAAGTGGAAACAAGAAGTTTTTATTGTAATGTTTTCAGTTCTTTTTTTCTTTTTGATTCCTTTGGTTTTATTTTTCCCCCTTTTGGCACTGTTTTTGATTTATCAACCCTTTGTCTTATATAAAAGTTTGTCTGACCCTGAAAACATTACAGGAAGGAATAGGAGAAACTCCAGGGTTCCTTGGCACAGGCTGAAATTTTCTTAATAGAGACCCAGAAACACAACAGATCAAAGAAAGGTTGGACAGATAGGTTTGCATGAAACTGAAGAGCTTCTGCATGGCAAAGGACATAGCTAGTAAGATCAATAGAAAGCCCACAGACTGGGAGAAGATCTTCACTAGCTATAAAAAAAGACAAGGGTCTCATATCTAAAATGTACTTGGAACTCAAAAAATTCAATCCCCCCAAAACAAATCCTCAAAGAAACAACCACCCTATTAACAAATGGGCTAAAGACTTACAAACAGACTTCTCTGGAGAAGAAATAAAAATAGCCAATAGAAACATGAAGAAATGCTCAACTTCTCTAGCCATAAAAGAAATTCAAATCAAAACAACATTGAGATTCCACCTCACCCTAGTTAGAATGGCTATAATCAAGAAATCTAATAGCAACAGATGCTGGAAGGGATGTGGCCAGAAGAGAACACTACTGTACTGTTGGTGGTAGTGTAAACTTACTCAACCACTTTGGAAAGAAGTATGGAGGTTTTTCAAAAGACTATTCTTCACCTATGACCCAGCAATTGCACTTATGGGCATTGACCTAAATGAAAACAAGCAAGGCTACCAGCACAACTATGTTTATCACAGCATTATTCACCATAGCTAAGATATGGAACGAATCTAGATGCCCCTCAGTAGATGAGTGGATCAAGAAAATATTATATGTATATATATATATATATATATGGAAATTCTATTCTATACTTCCATCAGAAAGAATGAAACTGCCCCATTTGTAAGGAAATGGAAAGTCTTGGGAAAAAATCATATTAAATGAAGTAAGCCAGTCCCAAAGAAATTTAAGTCCCATGGTTTCCCTCATTTTCAATAATCAGTATATGTACAGGATAATTTTAACAGATGAGCTGAAAAGCTCAAAATCTATGTACATATGACCATATAAGATGATGCTAAGTGAAATGAACCCCAAGATATACACACAAGAGGTCTTTCCTTGTTGTTGTTGATTTAAATGTACTATGCAAATGTTCTTCTCTCTATGGTATATCCCCTGTTATCACTGTACTTGATATTGGTATCCTGTATCTTGTATATACATTTGTCCAATCTGGGGAAGGAATAACAAAATTGTGAAACAAGGACACAGGATGACTCATTGCAACAATGATACCCACAAGATAGTATATTGGAAATGAACTTTACAACTTCAGATGGGGGGTTTGGGTGGGGAAGAATGAGGGAGTAGGAGAGGGAAAGGATAGTGGGCAAACAAGAAGGGAAAGGGTAACAATGCTTGACAAGAATTGTACTCATTGCCTTATTCATGTAACTGCGACCCCTCTGTACAGCATCTTTACAATAAAATATTTGGATCTAGTGGGGGGAGGTGGGTGGAGTATGGGAAGGGATGGGGAGGGGAAACAGGAGGCAACAATGCTTGATAAGAAATGTACTTGTTATCTTGCCCATGTAATTGTAACTCCTCTGGTAGTCTCACAATAAAAAAAAAAGTTTGTCTGATTTGGGAAGGAGAAGGGGAAGCAACTATGGGACAAAGGGTGAACCAATTCAGCAGTGACACTCCCTGGACACTATGTTGGTAATGAGCTATAGATTTTTTGAGGGGGGCAAACTAGGAGAAAATAAGGGAGGAGATGACACCTTCAAAAAGAATTGTACTCATTATATAACTGTAATTCTTCTCTACATCACCTTTACAATAACAAAAAATATAATGTGCTCCTACAGTTCTAGGAACATCTATGGTTTGTTTCTATACTACCAACTTCTAACAAGCCAGAAAAGTTACAGAACTACTAAATGCCATACACATACATAGACACAGTTCAGTAACATTAGCCATGATGTATTCTGGACCAAAACAGGGTGTTTGTAGAATCTTTTTGAAAAAAATAGATTGCTGAAGGTGATTTTTAAAGAATTAAGTTTATTATTATATTTATTATATTGATACATTTTTATCAGGGAAGTATGAGTTAAGTATAATACAAGCTATGCAGTGTTGAGACAGATATTAATAATGAGCACCAATTATATAGATTGATTATTAACAGAATTCATTGAAAAAATGAAATCCCAATATAGGCAAAACTAAGGTTTAAAGCTGCTTTTCATTATGGAATTCTGACATGACTACATGATGGTTTGAAAATCCAAACAAAATGTGTATCTATTATGGTTTTTAGTTGGCTGATTTGCTTAGTTTGGTTCAAAATTTTGAAATGAAGATGACCGATAAGTAGGGCTATTTTTGTATAAGCCAATTTCCCATTCCTAACTTTCAACTGTGAATTTTCTATACTAAGAAGCCAACAATGCAGTACCTCCATTTTTGTTATTCTCTGGAAGAGCAGAAGAAGCTTTAAGAAACAGGAGATTTTTCTATTCCTGGGATTTATTAAGCTCTTGAGGTGACCAGGATGCAAGACAGACTGGTCACACCTTCCATAGTGTACTGAATTGTCCCCATTCCCATTATATGCACAATACATTTGGCACATAAAGGACTTAAGCCATTTCTAGAAGCCCCTGCATTCATTGAAGTCTATGGCCATCTACAGCTTTATCCATTATTTTAAATTCTTCATTATCAAAGAGATAAAGTGATAGGTACCTCCATTCCAGGTACCAGGAGATGCAAAGAAGAGAGGTTGGGTTAGCAACATGTCACCTCTGGGTTTTGAACCACTCTGAAAAGTGATATAACTTAAAGCCTAAATTTAGGTTCACATAAGGAATAAAAGATCTGTGAGTTCTACTTTTACAAGTGGATTTATTAAGTTTTAAATACTGACTCATCCTTTGGTCACTTTGAAAATTCTTTTCAATGGAAGAATACTTTATGGGTTTTTTTTTGTGTGTTTGTTTTTTTGGGTCCAGTCATGGGGCCTGAACTCTGGGCCTAGGCACTTCCCCTCAGCTCTTCAGCTCAAGGCTAGCGCTCTACCTCTTGAGCCACAGCGCCACTTCCGGCTTTTTTCTTTTTGCTTATGTGGTGCTGAGGAATCGAACCCAGGGCCTCAGGCATGCAAGGAAAGCACTCTACCACTGAGCCACCTTCCCAGCCCAAGAATACTTTATGTTTATATTGTGTGAGTGAAAACTACTTATATAAACTCTGGGTAATACCTTTATCAAGGAGGTTTTTACCAAGGAGGTTCACAGAGACAGATTTGAAGATCTGAAATCCAAAGACCTTGAGAAATCCAACGTTCTCTCATTCATTTGATGAAAAAGAATGTAACATAAATCAACATGACATCATTTCTGACCTTTCTTTGTCCCACTGAACTAGAATGCTCATATTCTAATTCGAAGACATTTTGTATGTCTTATGATGAGCGATGACCCCAGACTCCAAATCTTAGTAAAAATGCACACTGTAAAATGTGTGGTTATCTTGTACAAAGCCTCCAGAGTTTTCTACACTTGGAGTCTAAGGGCAATAGTTACCTGTGAAAGTTTTCTGTGTTCACTCCCGTCTTCTTGCTGTCTAACTCACGATCACATTTATTCATTTAAAAGCAAACGATCCTCCTCATCCCCTTGCTTTCAATACTCCACCAGCAATGTATCTACAGAGCCAATGTGTGGACGGCTCCATCAGTCCTCTATGAATTCACTAGTGCCTGATAAAATCTAAGGGCCATCTAATTCATTGCAATGAATTAAAAGGTGAGACTGTTCAGAAGAGACTAGGTAAATGGGTTGATTTCGTTGCTGGAGGTATGGGCTCCTGATGACAGCATGAGGTCAGCTAAGTTTTACTATGCCTCCTGCATGTCTGCTTGCTCTTCTCCTATGATAAGACATAGCAGCAGGCCTTAATGAGAGGTCAGCACCATGAGCATGGACTTCCTGGCCTCTAGAACCATTAGATAGATGCACTCCTATTCTGTCTCAATCTCCCAGTGCAGGTTACTCAGTTACAGCAAAGACATTCAGTTTCTTCTCAACTTCTTTCCACAGCTCCATGGCTTGAGAGTCCCCAGCATCAGTGACCCTCTTGTTGCTATTAAAATCAGCCCGGATGAATTCTCCTCTGAGGGCATTGAGCCTGCTAGTGTTTGCAAGGGAATTTCTTCTTTCCTAGACATTAACACAGCTCTCTTATCCATCTCATGGACTCACCATTGCAAGTTAATCTCCTCAGACTGGCCTTCCTTAACCCCCATTTGAAGTAGTCTTACCTACCTCTCACTGTGCCCTGCATTCCCTGTGCTCCACTTTAGTTCTCTTTAACACTTATTGCTGCCTATCACAATTGTATGTATGAGTGCATATATATGTATGTACATATGTAAGTATTATGTTTTCCGTAGTGTTCCATTCCCTTAACTATGACATGAATCATATGATGTTAAAAAATGGTCATGTTTAACTTTACATCTGCAAGTCTACTAAGGCAACAATGCTTGATAAGAAATGTACTCATTATCTTGCCCATGTAATTGTAACCCCTCTGTATGGTATTTTCACAATTAAAAAAAAAGAACAGAAACAAAAAAAGAAAGACTGTTTGCTACAGTAAATAGCAAGTTTTGAATAAATGAATGAATGAATCTAATTGGTAATCCTTACTTTCATATTTCTTTTCAGAGATTTATGCATAGTGTAGTTATCAATACTAGTTATTAGCACATTTGCATAGTAGAGTGTTTCTATGTTAAAATTAATTTCTAGCTGGGTATAATGATTAATACCTGCAATCCTAGCTACTTGTGAGGCAAAAGTATAAAAATTGCGGCTCAAAGCCGGGCTATGCAAGAGCATAAGACTTTATGTAAAAAATATACATACAAATGAACAAAACTAAAACAAAAAGAACTAGGGGTAAAACTCAAGTGACTGAACACTTACCTAGCAAGCACAAGACCATAAACTCAAACAGCACCAAAAAAATTAAACTCAATAATACTAGTTAGTCACATTATACAATAATAACCAAAGAGAGTGAAATCAAAATTAAACAATATTATATTGCATGATATCATCCTGGAATAAAGTCAACCTAGTAGATAACAAAGAAAAAAATACATCTATGGTGAGGGGGGGCAGGTCTGAGAAAAGCAATATCGAACAGTCTGTCCCCAGATTTTCCCAGCCTATCCCACAGAAGTTTCTATATCCTACCCCCTGGTCACATCCTACAAATATCAACAATAGCAGCAGCATCGTAGGTGATACACCCAAGAAAATGTATAAAGACAGGGAACTAGGTGAAACCTCTAAAGGAACCATGTAAACGGTGCTTTTCATTGCTGTGTAAGCCGGGTGGTGGAAAATAAATAACCCACGTGTGACTGTTGCAGATCAGGTGACTCACCCTTTCCATGAAGGAGTGAAAGTGCGTGGTAAGGAGATGTCTAGCATGTGTGTGCATGTGTGAATGAAAGCACACAGTGTAACTATCTGGTTTCTTTGTTTTTCAGTAGCTCAGGGCTATTTACCAAGAAGAGGATAGGAATTTTTTTCATACTTGCCCTAAAAATATATAAAACTAAAGTAAACGTGGATGATCTGAACTGACAGAAACTCTACACAGCCAAAGGAAGAAACACAAACTCTTACCTTGCTACTGAAATGAATCCTTGCCAAAAGTCCACTAGGATGTTTCAAAAGTCTTATTCTGTATCTCTGTTCTCTGTTTATTAAAACCTGTGTGGATTCTCACACTGAAATCCAAATTGAATCCCAAAGCAATGAAGTTCACAATGAAAAGAAAGAGAGCGATAGAGAAAGGCTTGAGATACCAGTCTTGGGTCTATGAAACCAAAGCCAACACAGCTGGCAAATATATACATTATAGGACTTCTTCTAATCATTCACATTCTAGACCCATTTCTTTGCCTCAGTAATATAGTCAGTCTTTCAGGCATGGTGTGCCCAGTAAGATGGTGGGCGTAGTAAGATCAGAGAAATGTACAAAAGGAAGAAATGAGAAAAGCTTAAGTGCCAAGACCACAGCTTATTTACCTGCCTGAGAACCTCTGATTTTCTTGTGTTCAAGCCCACATCTGGACTATTGTATCTTCATTTAGCTCATAGGGGACAAGAGAGAAGATTGTCAAAGCAGGCAAGTTATAAGTTTACTCCTTGACTCAGACTACATTAGTAATTTATTTAAAAGAAAAAAAGAATTAGGGATAGATCAGTAATCCCATCTACTGAATGTGTAGACATCAAGGGGTTTGAAGTTTAAAGCTAGCACAAACAAAGAATTAGCAAGACCTCATCTCAATCAGTAAGATAGGCACCTTGTGGCATGCATCTGAGGGCCCAATAGCTACGAAGGAAACAATTTATAGGAAGATCAGAGCTTGAGGACAGCCCTAGGCAAAAACTTAAGACCCTACCTGAAAAATAGCTCTAATCAAAAAGGGTTTGGGGAGGAGGATGGCTCAAGCGGTAGCGCACTTATTAAATTATCATCACTAAGTAGGTTGTATATAAATTCTAGTAGTACAAAGGGACTCTAGAGCAGACACAGACATATTAGCCATCACTTACCTAGTAACAGACACAATCAAGTAATAAGACTCAATTATTTGAAAACATGTTGTAAAATTAGGAACATAAAACAAGATCAATTTTGAAAAGGTATCAAAGGCCAGGTACTTTTGCTCATACCTATAGCTTCTCAGGAGGCTGAGATCTGAAGGTCTAGCTTTGAAGCAAGCCTGGGAAGACAAATCTAAGAGACTCATTTCTCGAATTAACTAGTGGACATCTGTAACTGGAGGCATGGCTCAACTGGTATAACACCAAACATGAATGAAAAAACACAAGCAAGAGCAAGAACTCCAGCACTGGCACATGCGCATGCACGCGTGCACACACACACACACACACACACACACACACATGCACACATAAACACACACAAACACACACGTTAACAATGTTACATTTACATTTAATTCTATTGATTTTGTAATCAAATGTAAATGGCCTAGACATCTCTTTTAAAAGCCAAAGATTTTCTTTGGCAGAAATAAAAATATATAATTCTAACAGAGCTGCTTAAACTAAATGCAACACACTTCCAAAAAATACATAGACTGTCTTAAAAGTATAGAGAAAAGAGACATACATATACAGCATAAATATGTACTTATATATGTGTGTACCTACTATACAACTAAAAGTCAATAGAAATTACAATAGCTATGTTATTTTACATCAAACATTTTTATTCTGGTTCACAAAAGATCTTTCAGCAGTTGGGAAAATATTTCATATGCTTTATAGGTAGCTTTAACTTCATGTTTCTTCTCCTGGGTACGGATTCTTCTACAGTATAGATTTATTATAGATTTCTTCTTTCAATAGCTGGCCTCACCCCCTAGTTTTAATATATGCATATATAATAATATGCATATATAATATTTGTATTACATATGCATATATGCACATATAAGTGTTATGTATCCAGTATATGAATATATGCAAATATATGTAATATATAATATATTATATATGTATACATGTACACACATATTAACTATATATATATAAACATAAACATTACTATCTGTCAGGATATATTGCCACTTGAAGGACATTAAGGAAAATCTATATATGTAGATTTAAACAATGTTTCTTATTTTCTTCTCTTTCTCCCTCTATTTTTCTTTCACTTTTCCTTCTTCCTCTTCTGTCATCTTCCCATAATACCCTTTACAGTGCTAGGGATCAAAACCAGGGCCTCCCCAATGCATATAAGCTTGAACTCTCTCCTTAGCCAGCCAAACCATTAATGAAGCTGTGTTTAAGTAACCATGAAGGTGTGTGAATAATTGCTCCTCAAGAATGTTGAAAGGGGTGACATTGATCAAGATGTATTTTAGTAATAAACTGACAAGTTGAATTGAAGCCCCCTCAGGGGATGGAAAAATAACTAGATGGAAAACTAACTGGAGAAGAGAGAAAAAGAAAAGAAAGAAGAAAAAAGAAAAAAAGAAGGGAAGGAAGAAAGGAAGGAAGAAGGAAAAAAGAAGGAAAGAAGGAAAGCAAGAAGGAAGGAAGAAAGGAAGTAAGGAAGAAAGGAAGGAAGGAAGGAAGAAAAAAAAGAACTCTTTCTACCTATCTTCCATATAAGATTTATGTTTAAATTTATTTTGTATTTTAAACAACAAAACACAATACAAAAGAAAAAGGAAATGAAAAGATCCATGTGCAGAGAATGAGATGCAGAAGTGAAGTTGTTCTCTGGGTTACTGGGTGATTGTAGCCAAGGACAGGAGCGTCAGCACAGGTTCTTGCCTTCTACACACACACACACACACACACACACACACACACACACACTCACATATGTCATCACTGTTAAGTAAAGTAATTACAAATTTGGCACCAGCAAAAGGTGTTGCAGCTGCCAAAATGTGGTGGTTTGAGTAGCAAATGATTAGCAGCACTTTGCACAGGTTTGATCATCCATCAGTTATTAATTCCCTTGGCATGCTAAAGTATATCACGGCTATTTGTGGGCCAATGAGCCAGGGAGCCTCCAGTTAAATGAAATTCATTTCTACAATCTGGTCATTCCTCAATATTGCAAGTTAATTCTGAGATGTGATGGCTTCTCTGATCTTTTATTTACTTAATTTGATGACTGTCACAGTCAAGTATGTTTGTATCATCAGTGTGCTTCGGTCTTCAGCAATTGAAAAGAGTTGGAATGTGTTTCAGAAGTCACCATACTCAAACAAATACAAAATGCAAAGCAAACAACTACGCATGACATGATTGCTTCTTCAGTAGTATCTGCCTGTTAGGTTCATGTTCATAAAAGTACTCATGTAACCCAACATGCTTTCATTCATTCTGAAAACAGTAGGCTTGTTAAATTCTTGAAAATAATGTTACTGAGGATTCATCTTATCTGATGCTCTTTTAGTACATCTTTGAGGAAAATCAAGCAGATACAGCATTCATCATCATACTAATTTATTTCACATATTTTAGACTAACTTGATATTTGGAGTTGTTGTCTTCCCACACCAGCATAGAATCTCCCCACAGATAGGTTATTTTTATCCGTCCATTGATCATTGTGTCATCAGCTTTAAGAACAGTAGCTGCATCCTAGTACTTATCTATAAACAGCAAAATGAATGAGGATTTCAATTAGAAAATACATAATGAAGCCAGGCATCAATGGTTCATATAATATCAGCTATTCAGGAGGATAAAATTTAGACTATTTTTTGTATATATTTTATTGTAAAAGTGCTGTCCTGAGGGGATACAGTTATATTAATAAGTTAATGAGTACATTTCTTATAGAGCATTGTTACCTCCTCCTTTATTTTTTCCCCTACCATCCCTTCCTTCCCCACATCCCTAACTCCTCCCTCCCCCCCCAAGTTGTAAAGTTTGTTTTCAACATAGTATCTTGTATACCTCATTGTTACAATGGGTCAACCTGTATCCTTATTTCAGCATTTTGTTATTTCCCTTCCCCTCCCCAAATTAGAAAAAATGTGTATTGGGAGATTCAGGGCACCAGAATCAAATACAGTGAAAACAGGGGTAAAAAAATCGCATGGTACATTATAAGTACATTAAAAACAACAGCAAGAAAGATAAAACCACTTGCATCTATATCTTGGGGTTCATTTTGCTTAGCATCATCTTATGTAGTCACATATACATATTATTTAGTTTTCATTTTATTCCTTTCTCTTTTTTCCCCCTGCTGTCCTCATTTCTTCTTTTTTTAATTTATTTTATTTTTTATTGTGAGAATATTGTACAGAGGAGTCACAATTACATTTATCAAGCACTGTCGCCTCCTCCTTTCTCCTTCCCATCCCTTCCCATACACTCCCTCTACCCCCCCCAATCCCCCCCCAAAGTTATAAAGTTCGTTTTTCAACATAGTGACTTGTACATCTCATTGTTACAATGGGTCCACCTGTATCCCTAGTTAAATGATTTGTTTTTGCCCTTCCCCTCCACAAATTATACCAACATCAAATACA